>NC_054713.1:14191883-14304383 GCF_016097555.1 Gigantopelta aegis | reverse complement strand
TTTGATGTTTATGTTAGGCCAGACACAGCCATGACTCTTTTTCTTTCTTTCTTTCTTTCTTTCTTTCTTTCATTCTTTCTTTCTTTCTTTCTTTCTAAAACAGTGCCATGATCCATTTCGTTCTGTGTTAGGCCAAACACGGTGGTGACTATTTCTTTCTTTCTTTCTTTCTTTACTTCTTTACTTCTTTGTTTAAAACTGTGCCATTCATTTATTCTAAAACTGTGCCATGAATCATTTTGTTTTGATGATCAGTGTTTGTTAGGCCAAACACACCCGTGACTATTTCTTTCTTTCTTTCTTTCTTTCTTTCTAAAACAGTGCCATGATCCATTTCGTTCTGTTGCTCAATGTTAGGCCAGGCGCGGTGATGACTGTCTTTCTTTCTTTCTTTCTTTCTTTCTTTTTTCTTTCTTTCTTTCTTTCTTTCTAATACTGTGCCATGAATCATTCTGCTTTGATGTTTATGTCAGGCCAGACACAGCCATGACTCTTTTTCTTCTTTTTTTTCTTTCTTTCTTTCTTTCATTCTTTCTTTCTTTCATTCTTTCTTTCTTTCTAAAACTGTGCTATGAATCATTTTGCTTTAATGTTCGATGTTTACGTCAGGCCAGACACAGTGGGAACTATTTACACCGAAAACCAGATCGGCAGAAATCGATCGACGGGCGACTTACGAAAACACAGCATCTATTCTTAGCTATAGTGATTTGAGTGTACCTATTCGCAGAACTCGCATCTATAATAGTCGGGGCGTACTCTGCCTAAAAAGCGGGGGTGGGGCTAGGGGTGGGGGTGGGGGTGGCAGTACAAAAATAATCATTGCACAGTAATGGGAAGGAAAGGAAGAAGATGTTTTATTTAACGACGCACTCAACACATTTTATTTACGGTTATATGGTGTCGGACATATGGTTAAGGACCACACAGATATTGAGAGAGGAAACCCGCTGTCGCCACTTCATGGGCTACTCTTTTCGAATAGCAGCAAGGGATCTTTTATATGCACCATTCCACAGACAGGATAGAGCATACGACGGCGTTTGATATAAATTAGCTTGAGCGGGAGCGCGCGCGTGCGTGCGTGCGTGCGTGCGTGTGTGTGTGTTTGTCCTCGACCCCCCACCCCCGAGCACACACTAGATGCGTCCTTAAATCCTAATTGTTTGTGTGAATGGAGGGGGGGGGGGGGAGGGGAGCTGCCAAGTTATGAAGAAGGATATAGCCAAGTACACTGCCAGAATCTGATATTCCTAGGTATGCTACATCAACAAGAATTACACGGTTCGACTGGAAGGGCTGGACGTAGTCCAGTGGTAAAGCGCTCAACTGGTGCGCTGTCGGTCTAGGATCGATCACCGTCGGTGGGCCCATTGGACTATTTCTCGTTCAGGGCCTCGTTCCACTAAGATCGCTTCGTGGAACGGGGCCTTGGCCAGTGCACCACAACTGGTATATCAAAGACTACGGTATGTGCTATCCTGTCTGTGGGGTGGTGCATATAAAAGATCGCTTGCTACTAATGGAAAATATAGCTAGTTCTGAATGTGCACGCTGAAACCTATGACCTGACCTAATGTTGAAAACAATGTGTCTGGTTTCCTCTCTAAGACTACATGTCAAAAGAATGTGTCTGGTTTCCTCTCTAAGACTACATGTCAAAAGAATGTGTCTGGTTTCCTCTCTAAGACTACATGTCAAAAGAATGTGTCTGGTTTCCTCTCTAAGACTCTATGTCAAAAGAATGTGTCTGGTTTCCTCTCTAAGACTACATGTCAAAAGAATGTGTCTGGTTTCCTCTCTAAGACTCTATGACAAAACAATGTGTCTGGTTTCCTCTCTAAGACTATATGTCAAAACAATGTGTCTGGTTTCCTCTCTAAGACTACATGTCAAAACAATGTGTCTGGTTTCCTCTCTAAGACTCTATGTCAAAACAATGTGTCTGGTTTCCTCTCTAAGACTACATGTCAAAACAATGTGTCTGGTTTCCTCTCTAAGACTCTATGACAAAACAATGTGTCTGGTTTCCTCTCTAAGACTATATGTCAAACAATGTGTCTGGTTTCCTCTCTAAGACTATATGTCAAAACAATGTGTCTGGTTTCCTCTCTAAGACTCTATGTCAAAAGTATCAAAGTTTTTAGCTTCCTGGTCCTCGTTTTATGAGGGGGCGGGACGTAGCCCAGTGGTACAGCGCTCAACTAAGATCGATCCCCGTCGGTGGGCCCATTGGACTATTTCTCGTTCCAGCCAGTGCTCCACAACTGGTGTAACAAAGGCCGTGGTATGTACTATCCTGTCTGTGTGATGCTACATATAAAATATCCCTTGCTGCCAATCGAAGATAGTACCACATGAATGTGGCGACAGCGGGTTTCCTCTCTCATTATCTGTGTGGTCCTTAACCATATGTGTGACGCCATAAAACCGTAATTAAAATGTGTTGAGTGCGTCATTAAATGAAACATTTCCTCCCTTCCTTCCGTTTTATGAATCAATCTTAAAGGGACATTCCTGAGTTTGCTCCATTGTAAGATGTTTCCGACTAATAAAATATTTCTACGATTAAACTTACATATTAAATATATTTTCTGGTTTAGAATATCAGTGTCTGTATATTCAATGTGTTTCTGGTCGTATTAATATTTGTAAGAAGCCCAAACTGGATTTTGTCTTCAAATAATTTCTTACGACAAAAACATATTTTAGGAAATAAAAAGAAATTTTACCCAGTACAAATATTAGAACGATCAGAAACTCGCTTAATATAAAGCCATTAATATTTTATACAGAAAAATATATTTGATATGTAATTACAATCGTTAAAAAGTCTCTGTTCGTCTATAACATCTTAAAAATTACAGCAAACTCAGGAATGTCCCTTTAACGCAAAGATCACCTCAAGGGCATAGCTACCTAATATATTTAAGATAATCTTAACGCTAAGATCACCTCAAGGGCATAGCTACCTAATGCATGTAAGATGATCTTAGCGCTAAGATCGCTTCGTAAAACGGACCTTAGTACCCGGTGATTAATAAATCATTGTGCTCTAGTTGTGTTGTGAAAACAAAACAAACTTCTTAAGCTTCTTGGTACGGCTGGAATCATGATCAACATTTACAATAAATAAACCATAGTTTTGCTACGTTCACAGGTTACCCTGAACAAACTCAGCAAGTCTATACAGTGACGTAACTGTACCGTAAAAGTGCAGATTTCCAGTGGACCAAATCATTTCGTATTGCCGATAATGTTAACGTTTTCTAATAAAACTGATATAATATAAGTAACGTACCGACACACCCAGATAGTACACCAGTAAAAAGTGTGGCATCTCACATTTAATCTACCTGCATGAAAATTGGGTGCGGGCGGTGGAGTGGGGTGGGAGTGGGGGTGGAGGTCGAGGAGCAATCACATACCATTTAAGATATTTAATTAATGTTGTTTATTAGGAATCCTCATCTTTTGCTGAAAATCGCAGTTAGGGGGTACCCTGTATTAGTTTCAACCTCTCATGTATACTGCATAACAACTGTATAACAAATAAAAGTGTGTTTATTTACTGCCAATGGATAATAGTATTTGCACAAATGATCAATATCACATATTACTACCAATCCGAGCAGCTGCTGTTTTCACTCCGTAAATATTTGACGGTGCACCTCGAACTTTGATGATATGGAACTTTCGTATTTGGCACAAGGCAACCTGCATTCTTTTGGCACCTGTTCTGACAATGAGTTGAGTACACATTCAGTTGGCCAAGGACGGTTACACAATAGATCACACGCAGGGGACAATATTTCAAGATTTTAGGTAACCGAAACTTCGTTTTCATGATTTTCAGCTAGGCAACCGATTGTTTGGTTATCAGAATTATATTTGCGTGGCGAATAAAATTCTAATGATCCTGAAGTTTGTGTTGTTTAACGACACCACTAGAGCACATTGATATATTAATCATCGGCTATTGGATGGCAAACATTTGGTAATTCTGACACATTTTCTTAATGCAGCAAGGGATCTTTTATATGCACTTTCCCACACAGGCAAGCACATACCACGGCCTTTGACCAGTTGTGGTGCACTGGTTGGAACGAGAAAAAAATCCAATCAGTTGAACGGATCCACTGAGGTTGTTCGATCCTGCGACGCAAGCACCTCAAGCGAGCGCTCTACCGACTGAGCTAAATCCCGCCCCTACATCTAGAGATACGCAGTATAACGGGTACACGGGTATATCGAAATATCAATTGTGAACAGTTACGTATCGCGATATTTTTCTAGCATACCAAAGAATTGCGCTTATATATTTTTTACGTGTGTTGTCACACGTATTATATTTTCAAACAAAAACTACTAGTTTAAAAACAAGAAACGATATCTTCACTTGTTCGGAACGAATCTTGATTGATTGATGTATTATTTTATTAAGTAATACAAAATGTATTATGAAATCAGAAAACTTTATAAATTCTAATTGAGAATTGGTCTTCGCAATGTACCGTCGTCGTACGTATCGCAATTCAGGTGCTTGTATCGCAATTACGAACATGTAGGCAATACCCATCTCTATTTATAACTGTTAATTTTAGTATGTAAAAGATTTGCTACGTAACCGATTGGCAGTTCGCGTGAATTTGAAGTCGCGAAACAGTCACGTAATATTTTGCTTTGACATGGGATGTGAGAAAGGCATCGTAATTAGTATTGTATGTAATTTGTATGTAAAACATTGCAACTTTGTTTCCATGGTTTAATTAACTTACTCTATGGTAGGTGGGCGGGGAGGGTGGGGGGTTAGGGACGGGTGGGGGTGAGGCACGTAGCCCAGTGGTATAGCACTCTCTTAATGCGCGGTCGAGCCCCGTCGGTGGGCCCACTGGGTTGTTTCTCGTTCCAACCAGTGCATCACGACTTGTATATCAAAGGCCGTGGTATGTGCTATCTTGCCTGCGGGATGGGACATATAAAAGATCCTTTGCTACTAATAGAACAATGTAGCGGGTTTCCTCTCTAAGACTATATGTCGAAATTACCCAGTGTTTGACATCCAATAGCAGATGATTAATGAATCAATATGAGAGGTGGATAAATTAGAAATAATATATCACACATCCGCCACCCCCAACTCCACCCCACCCCACCCACGTCACAACTGCTAACGTCTTCCAACGCCTATGATGAGTGTATGTGGACGATATTTTGGCTGAAAACTTAAAATAGCACGAGTGTATCTTCAAACGGACATTTATTGATTTATTGGTTTATAACGACGTTTGGCTCGGAACAAGACACTCGTCTAAACACTTCGCAATCAACTTAGGGGGAATCGATAAATATTTAAACAACTTATGAGACATGATAACCTACTTCTTTCGTGAGCAAACAGTACACATACAATATATAGATATTTCTACATCATACGTGTTTTGTATTCCTAGCTATGCTTTGGAGCGTGACGTAGCCCAGTGGTAAAGCGCTCGCCTGATGCGCGGTCCGTCTAGGAGCTATTAAAGGGGCATACCCTAGTTTTTAAACACTAACGCATATTTTTTACTATTATAGCCGTTTTTGATAACTAAAATCATACTCTACTTAAATGTTATGGTTTATATTATCAATTTCCGTACACTCGAAGTGTTTTTTATCATCCTGGTGTTTTTAATATCACAAAAGGCATTTCTCATATTTTAAAAACGCACGTGCGTTTGAGAAATAACAGTTATGAAGTCGAGTTTTAATCTATTTTTAAAGGGTATTTCACCATTTCAAAGTCACAGGCTCATGTTTAACTCAATCGTAACTTTATCCCAATGTGTTACAGGTTTGTAGATTAACTAAACTTAGTGTTAATTTTCACGGGTTGAAAATAGGGTCTGTCCCTTTAATGGAAAAAAATGTAGCGGGTTTCCTCTCTAAGACTATACGTCAAAATTACCAATTTGTTTTTACAATCCAATAGCCGATGATTAATATATTTAATTATATATATATTTATACATCATGCTTAGTATTCCTAGCTGTGCTGAGTCCATCTACAAGAACCACATGATATGGGATGCATCGTGATCGCCAGTTACAATAGATAAAAGTACATTCTAATGGCATCTGGCCTGGCACCGAGTGCGTGCGAATTCAGCTGGTCAAGGGCGGTTACAAAACTGATCACATGGGATGTTATTGTTTTGTGCCTGTGAAATCTGAATATTGCCATTTGTTCTCCATACATTCTTTGTCTAAATGACTGTCACTTTGTGGGTGGAAGGAAGGAAGGAAATGTTTTATTTAACAACGCACTCAACACAATTTATTTACGATTATATGGTGTCGGACATATGGTTAAGGACCACACAAATATTGACAGAGGTAACCCGCTGTTGCCACTTCATGAGCTACTCTTTCCGATTAGCAGCAAGGGATCGTTTATATGCACCATCCCACAGACAGGGTAGTACATACCACGGCCTTCGATATACCAGTCGTGGTGCACTGGCTGGAACGAGAAATAGTCCAATGGCCCATCGACGGGGATCGATCCCACACCGACCGCGCATGGAGCGAGCGCTGTACCACTGGGCTACGTCCCGCCCCCGTCATTAGTGATAAATGTGTGTTTGATGTCAAAAGATTTAGTTTCATCTGGGCAAACAAATGTATAGAATTTTATTTCCTCTAGTACCACTATGTCAATTAGCCTTCCACTTTATACATGATGCCCAATAGCCGATGTGTATTTTTGTGCTGGGGTGTCGTTAAACATTCATTCATTCATTCATTCATTCATTCATTCACTTTATACAAGTATGGTGTATCTAAAAAAAAAACTTTGTGCGAAACTAGTGGTCTTTGTTATCCTGAAAATGAGCTAGGAAAGGTTCCACTTTCTTCAGTTAATACTTTGAGGGGTTGTATTACTGCTATTTATGGGACATAGTTTGGTTGATATATTGCATAGTGTTTTTAACGACAAACGTTAAAATTTTATTTTATTTGGTATAGTGCAACCATAATATATCCCAGCACCGTTTGTCTGGAACTACATTTCACGCTTTTGTTTTTAGCCCAATAGCCATGCATGTGTTACGCTTCGCTTACTGGACACGATACATGCTAGAGAATGTTGCACATGGAACAAAAACAACAACACCTCATCATATCCGATGATTAAAGCTGAAAGTCCACTCTGGTTGTTGTTTACTATACAGAAGAGTGCACCAGGATATGCCATCCAATACATTATTACTGACAGTGGCAAAACATAAGCATAATTCACACCAGAAATACCGCAGCAAATATACCACAGTAGGAATACCAGTTATGTATTATTCACTAAAGGGCCCATTGGGCTATTTCTCGTTCCAGCCAGTGCACCACGACTGGTATATCAAAGGCCGTGGTATGTACTATCCTGTCTGTGGGGTGGTGCATATAAAAAATCCCTTGCTGCTAATCGGAAAGAGTAGCCCATGAAGTGGCGACAGCGGGTTTCCTCTCTCAATATCTGTGTGGTCCTTAACCATATGTTTGACGCCATATAACCGTAAATAAAATGTGTTGAGTGCGTCGTTAAATAAAACATGTCTTTCTTTCTTTATTCACTAAAGGTTACATACCACCATTAATTACTCCATGCTGTCCAATACGATTTCTAGAATAGAATAGAATATATGTTTAACGACACCCCAGCACGAAAAATACATCGGTTATAGGGTGTCGGAATATGGTAAATGCAAATATAATGGGATGATAAACATCAATATAAACAAATTTTAAAGAGTTAAATAAACACAGAGTAAAGAACTGTGTAAAAATACAAATACCATAGAGAGGTCATACTAAATTTTAGAATAAAAGTCAGTATCTCGTAGAAAATACAATTTCTGTCAGAATATATTCTGTGAAAAATACATATAGAGAGGGACATGTGACTACTAATTTTAGGGAGTGGTCTCAACTGACAACTACCGTGTAAACAAAATCAACATAGGTCGATCACGAAATTTTTCAGTTAACAGACCTCATGCGATGCTGTTATACAAGTGGCACTATACCACTTGCACAGTTGTTATCAGTTAGTATTACATATAACAAGTTACTTCAAACCAATGGATTATTTAAACACTACAGAGGTCAACCTACGTGTAATCATCAAACAAAGATTTCAAAAAGAATAGCAGAATTTTGTAGTATTTTTTTTAATGAGGAACTGTTTCCTAAAACGGACTATATTAAGCTGCTACAATTAACGACACTCCCTTTTTCTTTTGATGAACCGTTCCACAATGCGCAAGAAATAGCGGGTTTTTTCTCTTTTGACCTAATCTTACGGGACATCAAAAATTTAATAGCACCAAAATTGCCCCCGCCAGTTACCGACCCCAGTCGGGCTGCTGCTGATTTCTTGCACTTGCCAGCGCGGGTGATCCCCTCTCACTACCCATTCCAACCCTTTTCCTGTCCTGGACACCACAAATGATGGTAGAATTATTAAATCATTGAGACCCACTTGTCCGTTTTTGCGTCACCTAGTTATAGAATGTTCCGCAGATTCCATTGTCTTACAACTTGTTCTTTAAAGGGGCATAGGGCCTACCCTAGTTTTTTTAAACACTAAGGCATATTTTTTAAAAAGATTATAGCCGTTTTTGTTAACTGAAATCATACTTTACTTAGATTTTATGGTTTCGATTATCAATTTCCGTACATTTCTGGTCATCCTGGCCTTTTTAATATCACAAAACGCATTTCTCATATTTTTAAAAACACAGGTGCGTTTGAGACGTGACGGTTATGGAGTTGGAGTTTTTAGTCTATTTTTAGAGGGTATTTCACCATTTCAAAGTCGCAGACTCGTGTTTCACTCAGTTGTAACTTTATCCAAATGACAGGTTTTTAGATTAACTAAACTTGGTGTTAATTTTCACGAGTTGAAACTAGAGTCTGTCCCTGCATACATTTAGAAGCTGTGGTTGCAGGATAGACGATATCTAACGACCACTCATATACTATTCTATATAATTTAAAAAACACCCCACCCTACAAAGTGTCAATTGGCAAGATTCGTACCTACTGCCCCGATTCTAATGGAATTTGACAGCCCGTGACCTTAACCACTCGGCATAGGCGTACGGGCTCTCATTGTTTTAGGGGTGGGGGAGGGGGAGGCTGATTTTTGCCCGAATTAAACAAAAATGCCCAAATCTGGATAACAACATTTATTCATATTAGCATTACTACCAAACAGCTATATAGGGTTGCAAACGAATCACTACGCATTTTTACATGGATAAAACTAATTCTGCGGGTAGAATAATGAAAATATATGGTAAAAAGGTCTCAGGTTTATCATATTTTACCCGAATATCTCTATAATGTTTGCCCTAATTTGAAGTTTTGCTACAGCACTAGGGGGACAGTTGCCTCCCACTCCACCCCTGCACCCTGTCTCGTACGCTTATGCCACTTGGATAACTAGGTCTTCCACAAAACTGGAAACCCAATTAACCATTGTTAGGACATCGTGCCGGCAGACACTCTTTAAAACACCCCTTTGGGCCCTTGCAATTAATGAGAGAACAGTAATAGCTTAGTGTAATAGTTACATAAGAGACTTTCTTATCTAGCACAGACGGTTGTGTTTGAAACTCTTAAAGGGACAGACCCTAGTTTTTAAACACTTAGGCACATTTCTCACTATTAAAACCGTTTATGATCACTGAAATCAAACATTACTTATATTTTATTGTTTAGATTATCCATTTCCGTACAACCGAAGTGTTTCTGGTCACTCCTGGTGTTTCTAATACCACAAAATGCATTTTTCATAGTTTAAAAACGCACGTGCGTCTGAGAAGTAACGGTTATGGTCATGGAGCCACGTTTTAGTCTATTGTTAAGGGTATTTTAACGTCACAGACTCTTGTTTCACTCTGTTGTATCCAAATTTGTTGCAGGTTTGTAAATTAACCAAACTTATGAGTTGAAACTAGGGTCTAGATGAAAAATATGCTTTAATGTTTAAAAACAAGGGTCTGCCCCTTTAAAGGCCGCTTGGGAAGACATTTTCTGGAAGATCATTACACTAACTTTCCTTTCTTTTTCTATTGCCAGGCAGTGGGCGATCGTTAATCAATCGGCAATGCTATTTATTACCTTATCACTTCTGACTTCAACTCCACGTACAATGACGTCAAACGATTTTAAATGTAGACTTGGCAGTTTGCCATGACATGAAAATCACCCCGGCCCGGTCGTTTTCCAAGCCATAAATCTTCGTCATCATTACGGAAAAAAAGCAGAGCTAATTAGCATATTTATATCATAGATGAATAAATCCAAATCTTCAGTGCTCAAGATTAATTATTTTCCGTCTGAGCTAACATGTTCGCAATCATGGGCAATGCCAGTTGGTGTATATCAATTCAATCATCGTCGATATTCAAGTCAATGACTGTGGAGTCTGCGAGTGCCTGCACCAATCCAAAACGAAAATTAACCTTAAAGGCGCAGAGCCTAGTTTGAACCAGTGGGAAAATAAGAGAAGTTTAAAAAAAATATATATATACAATCCTGTAAAACATCTGAGTATCGTTAAAAAATAATAAAACAAGTCTGTGACGTTGAACCAGGGAAAATACCGTCTAAAAATAGACTACGACTTGTCTCCATAACAATTATTAAGGGGCGGGACAGACGTAGTTCAGTGGTACAGCACTCGGCTGATGCGCGATCGATCTAGGATCGATTCCAATCGGTGGGTCCATTGTGCTATTTCTTGTTCCAGCCAGTATTCTACAACTGGTGTAACAAAGGCCGTGGTATGTACTATCCTGTCTGTGGGATGGTGCATATAAAAGATCCCTTGCTTCTAATCGAAAATAAGTAACCCATGAAATGGCGACAGCGGGTTTCCTCTCTCAATATCTGTGTGGTCCTTAACCATATGTCCGACGCCATATAACCGTAAATAAAATGTGTTGAGTGCGTCGTTAAATAAAATATTTCCTTCCTTCCTTCCATAACAATTAATTCTTAAAGGTACGTGCGCTTTTAAAATGACTAAAATACATTTTGTGGCATTACAAACACCGAGGTGACCATAAACGCTTCATGGGAATGGATATTCTAAACAATAAAATATAAGTAATGTCTGTTTTTAATTATATATTTTTTTTTAAAAACACTGGCGTCAAAAGTGAAAAATACGCCGTAGTGTTTAAAAACTAGGGTCTGTCACTTTAAAGGCGCACACTCTAGTTTTAACCCGTAAAACATGGACACTAAGTTTAGTTAATCAACAAATCTGTAACTCATTTGGATAAAGTTACAATAGAGTAAAACAAGAGTCTGTGACGTTAAAACAGGAAATATCCTTAAAAATAGACTAAAACTTTAATCAATAAACCGCTACTTCTCAGACGCACGTGCGTTTAAAAAAAATATTAAAAATGCTATTTTTGGTACTACAAACACCAGGTGACCAGAAACGCTTCGGTTCTACGGAAATGGATAATTTAAAAGAATAACATATAAGTAATGTTTGACTTCAGTGATCATAAACGGCTCTAATAGTGAAAAATATGCTGTAGTGTTTAAAAGCTAGGATATGTCTCTTTAAACAGACTGTCCTGGAGTGCTGTAACTGTTTGAAGTTTTTGTCTAATAAAAATCTTTTAACGACTAAAGTTATATACGATTATATATTTTCTCGCTTAGAATAGTCAGTGTCTGTATATTCAATATGTTTCTTGTGAATTTAAATGTTTGTAAGTAACCAAACACTGGATTTAGTCGCCCAATAATTTTTTTTATTTTTTATTTTTTTTTATCTAATACAAAGTCTAGGACGATAAAAAAAAACCACATTCAATATACAGCAACTGATATTTCCTGCAGAACAATGTATTTAATATGCTATTGTAGTCATTAAAACGTCTGTGTTTATCTGCAATATCTTATATATGACAATAAACTAAGTTGAGTAGACCATTACAAAACCTACATGGGATGATGTATCATAGGGTGGAACGGTTTCCTGTAAGTTTGATGCATTATAGCACTGATCCCTCGTTAGGTTCCGCCATTTCAAGCGGCTATGTCTCATGGTCGGTATATAAAAGACTGTGGTATGTGCTGTCCAAACTGTGATACTGATGTCCAGGGCCCCCTTTTACAAAAGTTAAAGTTTGTTTTGTTTAACGACACCACTAGAGCACATTGATTAATTAATCATCGGCTGTTGGATTTCAAACACGTGGTAATTCTGACTCGTTGTCATCAAAGGAAACCCGCTACATATTTCCTTTAAGGGGCAAGGGATCTTTTATATGCACTTCCCCACCGGAAGGAAAGCACATACCACGCAGTTGTAGTGCACTGGTTGGAACGAGAGAAAAAAGCCGAATCAATTGAATGGATCCACCGAGGTGGTTCGATCCTGCGACCTTATGCATTTAAGGTGATCTTAGGAGCTAAGATTGCTTTATAAAACGGGGACCTGTTTGACATTGTACATAAAGGATACCTTACTGCTATCCGTTAGGAGTAACTTATGTGGCAAACTGGTGATTTGTATGAGTCGGTTAGTTTGCAGTGAAATAGTTGGGTATAGTTTACACTAATCCAACTAATCAACCCACTCACATTCACTGGATTAACCAGGATTTTATATTGGGGTGGGGGTGGGGGATGGGGGTGGGTGTGTGTTTGTAAAATCCACACTACACACTGTGTAAATATGTATGTATGTGTGTATGTGTGTGTGTGTGTGTGTGTGTGTGTGTGTGTGTATGTATATGTATGTATGTGTATGTATGTATGTATGTTTGTATGTTCATGTATGTATGTATGTATGTGTGTATGCACTGATGTATGAACATCTATATATTGTATGTATGTCGAGGTTGACTGTTACATACATAGATATTAACGGACTGGCACAGATGATAACTAAATCCTTTCTGGCATCACAAATTGTTCCATCTCTCTCTCTGTCTCTCTCTCTGTCTCTCTCTCTCTCTCTCTCTCTCTCTCTCTCTCTCTCTCTCTCTCTCTCTCTCTCTCTCTCTCAATGTATGTGTGATTTTATAAAACATAATACAGGGTGGTTTTTTTAAAAGGTTTGATGGCCCTATCCCCCCCCCCCCTCCCCTCTGGCTACGCCACTGCTCACAGTTGCTGTAAGAGTACGCCGCTAATCGTTGGGAACAATAATTCTTTCGTGCAGTATCGCGTTCAATGTACTGGTATGCAAATTCCTATTTCCTGAATGGAAAACGAAACCACTATGGGTTACCAGCTGCCAGTTTGATAGCATAATATTATACATCGCACCTTCGAGGCCAGTCAGGCAACTCGGGGTGGGTTTTTTATCATAGCTGCGCATGTTACATGGTGAAATGATTTAACTGGGGATGTTGCGGTGGAGTAGCCACTGAGATACACGTAATCTTTAAAAAGACATAGACTTAAAAAAAGCATGCAGTCATCGGCCTCGTGTAACGCGTTCGCTTGATGCGCGGTCGGTCTAGGATCGATCCCGGTGGGTGGGCCCATTGGGCTATTTCTTGTTCTAGCCAGTGCATCACTACTGGTATATCAAAAACCGTGGTATCTGCTATCCTGCTTGCGGGATGGTGCATATAAAAGATCCCTTGCTACTAATAGAAAAATGTAGCGGGTTTCTCCTCTAAGACTATATGTCAAAAATTACCAAATGTTTGACATCCAATAGCCAATGATTAACAAATCAATGTGCTCTAGTGCTGTCCTTAAAGAAAACAAACTTCTTGTTTTTCATCGGCCTCGGTGGTGTAGTGGTTAGCCATCGGACTTAGGCTGGTAGGTACTGGGTTCGGATCCAGGTGCCTGCTCTCACCCAGAGCGAATTTAAGGACTCGGTGGGTAGGTGTATGGTCACTACACCCTCACTAACCACTAACGATATAACGACTGTCCTAGACAGACAGACAGACAGTTCATATAGCTGAGGTGTGTCCTCAGGACAGCGTGCTTGAACCTCAATTATATATAAACACGGACATAAGAATAAATGAAATGAATGAATGAATGAATGAATGAATGAATGAATGAATGAATGAAAGAGATGTAAACCGGCTTCGGTGGTGTCGTGGTTAAACCATCGGACATAAGGCTGGTAGGTACAGGGTTCACAGCCCGGTACCGACTCCCTCCCAGAGCGAGTTTTAACTATTCAGTGTGTAGATGCAAGACCACTACACCCTCTTCTCTCACTAACCACTAACAACTAAACCACTCTCCTGAACAGACAGCCCAGATAGCTGAGGTGTGTGTCCAGGACAGCGTGCGTGAACCTTAATTATATATAAACACGGAAATAAGAATAAATGAAATGAATGAATGAAAGAGATGTGATTGGCGGGGGGGGGGGGGGGGGGGAGACATGACTCTCAACCCCGGCTACGCGGTTCCCTCTTAACAAACACACGTACCATGACGTAGCCATCCCATTTGATAGCCAAAACGACAAACAATGGTATTCGGTACCAAGGCCGTGGTATGTACTATCCTGTCTGTGGGATGGTGCATATAAAAGACCCCTTGCTACTAATCGAAAAGTGGCGACAACACGTTTTCTCTCAATATCTGCGTGGTCCTTAACCATATGTCTGACGCTAAATAACGGTAAAAAATGTGTTGAGTGCGTCGTTAAATAAAATATTTCCTTCTTATTCAATTAAGGTTCAAGCACGCTGTCCTGGGCACACACCTCAGCTATCTGAGTTGTCTGTCCAGGACATTGTTAATTGTTAGTGGTTAGTGAGAGAGAAGAGGATGTAGTGGCCTTACCAACACCTACCCATTGAGTCGTTAAAACTCGCTCTGGGTTGGATCCGGTACCGGGCTGCGAACCCTGTAACGTACCAACCTTATATCCGATGACTTAACTACGACGCCACCGAGGCCAGTGTGGGAGTTGCTGATATTACAGGCTTAAAATATCTCGTCTCACTGAAAATAACACGAGTGTATCCTATAACGTAAATTTATTGATTTCTATCGACTTAAGCGAATCAGTAAATATTTGAACGACTTGACAGCAATGATATCCTACTTCTTCTGTGGGCAAACCGTGCCGAACTATACATACCAATGGAAGAGAAACTGGCTCTGCATAATAAATGATATTTGGCAAAATCAGCAAGTACTAAAGCTGGGGGATCGAAAGTAAATTTTAAGATCTAGCAATAATGGAATTATGAGCGCTAAAGGCGTTTTGTTTTTGTTCAATGAACAGTTGAACTTACTATAACAGTCAGAAGATAAAACATGTATTGACCTGCTTCAGTAAGAATATAACGTTACTGTTCTACTTAAGGTGAAACAAAATAGGTAGATGCTCCGGTGCATCATTAATTATTAATTGCATTTGCATCTTGAGAGAGAGAGAGAGAGAGAGAGAGAGAGAGAGAGAGAGAGAGAGAGAGAGAGAGAGAGAGAGAGAGAGAGAGAGAGAGAGGCAGGCAGGCAGGCAGGCAGGCAGGCAGGCAGGCATGCATACATACATACATACACACATTATGTATGTAATAGTCAATCTCGACACACATATACACTATATAGCTAGTCATACATACATATACACACACACACACACACACACACACACACACACACACACATACATACATACATACATGCATGTACAATACAGATATTCATACATCAATACAAACACACAGGCAGACAGATAGTCAAGCATGCACGCTCGCACGCGCGCACACACACACACACACACACACTCACACATACATACACACACACATACATACATGCATGCACAATATATAGATATTCATACATCAATACATTCATACATACATTCAAAATGTAACATTAAAAGCTATATTACGGGCACAAATTGAAAGCATTTAATGCACTGCGCCTGTTGTAGGTACTTAATAAGGGATGGAGCTGAGTGTAACTACAGTGAATATTATGCACCCCTCTTTTGACAATATTAGACCCGCCCTTGCTACTGGCTGCGGTCCAAGTTGAACGGGGAAGCGATGGCCCGAATACGGATCTTTTGTTGTTGACAACATTACACCGGCGAGATTACTCACGTTTTAAACATGACCTGCGCTTGCAACGTGTTTTGTTTAACGACACCGTTAAAGTACGTTGATTTCTTAAAGGAACATTCCTGAATTTGCTGCATTGTAAGATGTTTCCGACTAATAAAATATTTCTACGATTAAACTTACATATTAAATATGTTTTCTTGTTTAGAATATCAGTGTCTGTATATACAATATGTTTCTGATCGTCTTAATATTTGTAAGAAGCCCAAACTGGATTTTGTCTTCAAATAGTTTCGTACGTACGAAAAACCATATTTTAGGAAATAAAATTAAATTTAATCTATTACAAATATTAGAACGATCAGAAACACGTTTAATATACAGCCACTAATATTTTATGCAGAAAAATATAGTTGATATGTAATTACAATCGTTAAAAAGTCTCTATTAGTCGATAACAATCTTAAAAATTGTAGCAAACTCAGGAATGTCCCTTTAATCGTCAGTTATTGTATGTAAGACATTTGACATATTACAGTCTTAAAGGTCACAAGAGGTCATGATCGGCGATGGATCTTTAATATGCATGCACTTTTCAAGTAGTAAAGCACCCGCTTTGTTCACGGTCGGAGTGGGATCGATCCCTGTCGGTGAGCCCATTTCTCATTCCAGCCAGTGGATGACGACTGGTGTAACAAAGGCTATGGTATGTGCTGTCCGGTTGGTTGGATGGTGCATACAAAAGAACCCTTGCTGCTAATCGGAAAGAGTAGCCCATGAAGTGGCGACTGCGGGTTTCCTCTCTCAATATCTGTGTGGTCCATAACCATAATATGTTCGACACCATATAACTGTAAATAAAATGTGTTGAGTGCGTCGTTAAATAAGGTCAGGTCATAGCTTTTAACGTGCACATTCAGTACAAGCTGTTGTAGCACACGCCTGTCATGGGCGCAGATGTCGATCTCGGCCGGTTCCTCCGTCCAGGACAGGAAAAGGGTTTGGGTGGGTGGGAGAGGCGAGGGTTGGTTTCGGTGCTATTGCGTAGGATTAAAGCCAAATAGAAAATGTTGCGTAATTTCTTTAAGGTAAATGGTTCATCAAAATTGAAAATGGAGCTAATTGGTTGATTTGACTTTGTTGATCATTAAATAAAACATTTCCTTCCTTTTATATGCAGGGGCGAGACGCAGCCCAGTGGTAAAGCGCTCGCTTGATGCGCGGTCGGTTTAGGATCGATCCCCGTCAGTGGGCTATTTCTCGCTCCAGCCATTGCGCCACGACTGGTTAATCAAAAGCCGTGGTATGTGCTATCCTGTCTATGGGATGGTGCATATAAAAGATCCCTTGCTGCTAATCAAAAAAGAGTAGCCCATGAGGTGGCGACAGCGGGTTTCATCCCTCAATATTTGTATGATCCGTAACCATATGTCCGACGCCATATAACCATAAATAAAATGTGTTGAGTGCGTCGTTAAATAAAATATTTCCTTCCTTATCCAATTAAGGTTCGAACATGCTGTCCTGGGCGCACACACCTCAGCTATCTGAGTTGTCTGTCCAGGACATTGGGTTAATTGTTAATTGTTAGTGGTTAATGAGAGAGAAGATGGTGTAGTGGCCGTACGAACATCTACCCATTGAGTTGTTAAAACTCGACTGCGTCGTTAAATGAAACATTTTCTTCCTTTTATATGCATACACTTTTCAAGATCCTGATTCACTTTGTACTGTTATCCCACTAATTTTAGGCTGGGTTCGGCCCTTACTTTTCCTATACTAGGTTTGTTTATCACAATCCTATTACATTATATTACTCCTGGTATCACCAGATCCGGCTATATAAATAATACCCTTCATATGATCAGTTAATTCTTAAAGGTACCATATCAAAGGTTTGTTTTGTCACAATCCTATTACATTATATTACTTCTGGTATCACCAGATCCGGCTATATAAATAATACCCTTCATATGATCAGTTAATTCTTAAAGGTACCATATCAAAGGTTTGTTTTGTCACAATCCTATTACATTATATTACTCCTGGTATCACCAGATCCGGCTATATAAATAATACCCTTCATATGATCAGTTAATTCTTAAAGGTACCATATCAAAGGTTTGTTTTGTTTAACGGCACCACTAGAACACATTGGTTTATTAACCATCGGCTATTGGATGTCAAACATTTGCTAATTTTGACATTATTCTTAGAGAGGAAACCGGCTACCTTTTTTTCCATTAGTAACAAGGGATTTTTTATATGCACAGTTCCACAGACAGGATAGCACATACTATGTCTGATATACCAGTCGTAGTGCACTGGCTAAAACCCGCTATATATTTTTCCAATAGTAGAAAAGGTAGCACATTATACGGCCTTTGCAGGGCTCACCCTGAATCAAAAATACCTGTAGCCAAAATATTAGCCAAATGGAATTTTTATTAGCCATATTGAAAATGCTTTAGCCAAATTTGTTTTACGCAGTACTGTATAGAGTATTTATATATGAATATGAAAATGTATCTTTTTTCAGCTAATTGTGTACAAACTGGAATAAATAGGAATAACAAAACCTCAATGGGGGTAGGGACAGTTAATATATTACTTTGATTTTTCAGCGAGGGGTGGGGTGAGGTGGGGATGGGGTTATGCATTATCTTCAGAGTTTGAAGCCAGTACCCCGTACATCCACCCCCACTTCTAAGGTCTATGACATTAAATTAACAAACATACAGAAATATGGGGGGTGGGTGGATGTTTATGGAGGGTGTTGTTTTTTCTTTCTTCCTTTTTTCCCAAATACAAATTTTAGAGCTTTTTTTTTGTATAGAGCTCATTATTTCTTTAAATAGCAATCTTTATGTTAGTTTGAATTTTTTTTTTTTTTTTTTTTTTTTTTTTTTTTAAATGACCCATCAATTCCCCACCCCAAACAATTTCATAATTTGTGCCATGTTGTTGCTGTTGATTTCAGCGTCGTGTTAAATGTTTGTGGTGATTTCTGCTTGCAAAATACCTCGGCTAAGAATGCCGACTTCACAGTATACTCCATTTATTAAAAAAAAAAATTCAGCTAAATTATAAAATCCAGCTAACTTATTAAATGTCGCCTCACAGTCTTACAAATTTATAGCTAAAATTATCTAACAAATATGATTATTGTAAACTAATTTTATTCAGTGTACATTTAACTGCAATTTGTATAAATACTGCACGTTCATTCCCGCGATCGCGATCTGCATGCGTGCTCTCGACCATGGGTACGAAATTAACAAAGACAAAGGAATAAACAAAAACTGCAGATAGGTATTCATTGATGCGAACAACTATTGTTTTTCTACAAATTTACATCAAGTTTTACTTTAGCATAATCGTATTTTTAATGTCTGCATCGATGTCTTTTGACACTTTAGCCGACTCTGAAGCGTGACGTATATTCGCACCGAGAGCTGTCCTCAGTTCAGCCAACGAACGTTCTTGCTAACGTTCGCGAACTATTTGAATGGTGTTCGTCATGTCCATTTGGTTTTGATATATCAGTCTTTGTGTACTGGCTAGAACGAGAAATAACCCAAATGGGCCCACCGACGGGGATCGATCCCAGACCGACCGCGTATCTAGCGTGCCCTTTACCACTGGGCTACGTCCCGCCTTTATATAACTGAAGTTAAACTTTATATTTGAAAAAAAAATAATTAATAAATACATTTGGCTGGAAGCCATAATTATGCAACTTTCGAGATAGCACCTTTAATTCCCTTTGCAATCGTGTTTTCACTGTCCTTGCATAAACGCCATATGCTACATATTATGATGCAGGATAAGTACCTTAGGGCGGTTCCACAATTGATCCCACGCAGGGCCGTACTTAAAACAATAGCAGTAAAAAGGAAACAGGACACAGTGCTATAGAATTCTGTCGAGTAACTAGAGTTACTGAGATAAAACACAACATAAAACGGTTTGTTCCTGCAAACGCACAGATCACGTTCAAACAAAAGAGCGCAACGTCAGACTCACAGCTGTTTCAACAGCTCAGTGATCCCAGTCACGTAATCCTCATAGCAGGTATATATCGTGTTCATAATTACATTAGACCTAATCCAATCATAAATAGAACTTATATTTCCAATCAGACCAACGACCAGGAAAGGAATTTGACTTCGGCATTGTGCTGTTGTACACACTGATATATATATATATAGGATATCCACGTTTCGTGTTGTGTTTGTGCTATAGATTGAAAATACAACGTCTGATCTGCTGTCACGGAGAGACTTCTACTGCAGTTACAATGTTCGTCTGATTTTTGCGCGCGTGTTTAGTAGTACTCGTATATTACGTTTGACATTTGGAGCCCGGTTTATTCGGATATTTGTGAAACTCAGTAAACGAGGCTGGTTTATAAGGAACATAAAATAATGAGTACTTCAAGGAAACGAAAAAGGAATAATAATATAATTCGTGTTGGGAAGGAGAAAAGACAAAAGATACAGAAACAACCAGGAAACGAAAATAAATCTGTTGTAGATGAACACGACTGGACGTTAAGAGAACTGTACAACACGACGAGAAACAAGAAAGGGAAAGTTATAACAGGTACTATAGGGATTACTATACACACTGGATTTTAGCAGGGCGGAAGGAAGGAAGGAAATGTTTTATTTAAAGGGAAATTCCTGAGTTTGCTGCATTATAAGATGTTTCCGACTAATAAAATAGTTATACGATTAAACTTACATATTAAATATATTTTCTGGTCTAGAATATCAGTGTCTGTATATTCAATATGTTTCGGGTCGTCTTAATATGTGTAAGAAGCCCAAACTGGATTTTGTCTTGAAATAATTTCGTACGTACGAAAAAATATACTTTAGGAAATAAAATGGAATTTAACCTAGTACAAATATTAGAACGATCAGAAACACGTTTAATATACAGCCACTAATATGTTATGCAGGTAAATATATTTGATATGTAATTATAATCGTTAAAAAGTCTCTGTTAGTCGATAACATCTTAAAACTTGCAGCAAACTCAGGAATGTCCCTTTAACGACGCACTCGACACGAAGTTTATTGGTAGTACAAATAGAGAATACTACATGAGTGGCCGTTAGATACCATTTATCTTAAACGAGTTGTTTTAAAATGTATCTAACGAGCATGGGGCGGGACGTAGCCCAGTGGTACAGCGTTCGCTCAATGCGCGGACGGTCTGGGATCGATCCCCGTCGGTGGGCCCATTGGGCTATTTCTCGTTCCAGCCATTGCACCACGACTGGTATATCAAAGGCCGTGGTATGTACTACATTGTCTGTGGGATGGTGCATATAAAAGATCCTTTGTTGCTAATCGAAAAGAGTAGCCCATGAAGGATCGACAGCGGGTTTCCTCTTTCAGTATCTGTGTGGTCCTTAACCATATGTCTGACGTCATATAACCGTAAATAAAATATGTTGAGTGAGTTGTAAGATAAATGGTATCTAACGGACACGAATGTATTATTCTGTTTCTTACATATCCTCAAAAACCAGGTTTTAAGCAAATTTTAACATCTTTTTCGACTAAAAAATATGTACAACCATTTGCACTTGTAGCTGACTTACGCGTCACAGACACATGATTGTCAGGTTAACTATACATCACAATATAATCGATTTCCACAGTCTTGTTTTTCATTGGATGGATGATACTGGTGATCTAGTCCTCACCTAGGAGCAGCCAGTCGTATGTCTTGAAATTAACACACGTACCTGTGTAAACAAGTATATTTTATAAAAAAATAATGAATGATGTTCTCACAAACGGGTGTGTAAGAAACCCAAATAACATCTAGTTGGTTCAATGTCTGAGGTGCACCGAACTTTTGATAGAGCAGTTAATACCACAAGTCCTGTCATTGGTGATAAAAGTTACAGTGTTTGTAGTGTAAAATTTTTAGTTTCATCTAGGAAATAAATGTATTCAATTTTATTTCATCTAGTACCAGTGTCAAGTAGCCTAGTGTTTTAAAATGGGTACTTGTAAAACTACGTTCTACAATATTGTGCAAAACTAGGGGTGTTGTAAAAACATAAGCCGTGAAATGTTCTACTTCCTTGAATTAATACGTTGAGACAGGGGTTGTAGTACTGATATTAATGGGTCATAGTTTGTTTGAAATATTACACAGAGGTTTTTTTTTTAACTTTGTCGCCTATGGTATTTTCTTTGGTATAGTATAACCTACATGGGGTCGAGTTTATCCCAAGTACTCTGTCGTTTGAGAGCTAGACGGACATTTGGACATTTATAATCGCTCTTTCTCTTCCACACACACATACATACTTTCAAACGCAAACACACACACACACGCGCACGCACACACGCACGCACGCACGCACACACAAAGCACAGACACCCCTTAACACACACACAGACACACACAGACACACACACACACACACACCACACACACAAACACACACATACACACATACACCAAACGCGCGCGCACACACACACACACACACACACACACACGTACTCGCACATGCATATGTATACATATATTATTTAGCATACTTTTGTGTGTATAGCTTTAATTATGTATTGTTTATGTATATAGAATAATACAATGTACAGCAATGATTCAAGGCCCCAGCCTTGACCTTGCTTTTGTTTCTGGGGTCAATAAACAATTTTTTTAAAGTGAAATTCATATAAGTATATATGTAATTTAAAGCTTTCTCTTGAGCTAGTGATATTTGTATGTAAAGATAATATTAAAACATAATATTGTTTACCTGTTATTATTATTAGCTAAATATTTTATATATAAATGTTAAGACAACAGGGTCCAGTTAAATATTATCCATTTCCAAAACGAAGCTAAACAAAGATATAAAGTAGAAAAATGTATTTATTTTGGTAAGAACAATCTTAACAAATTCTTCACAAAGTGGTCAGTGTATATATCTCTCTTTGAATAGACCTAACTTTCTTTGTGCATCTTCTTGTTCCCAGCGGTCCACATATTAATAATTTAGATATATTAGTTTCTATATATAACTTCTTTTTAATATTTATGTACGGCGTTCATAGAATTGAAAATAAGGATGAAGTGTGTGTAATTTGTTTGTGTGAGAGAGATTGATTGATATTATATATACATGTATGTGTGTGTATATATATATATATATATATATATATATATATATATATAGAGAGAGAGAGAGAGAGAGAGAGAGAGAGAGAGAGAGAGAGAGAGAGAGAGAGAGAGAGAACGGGAGAGAACGGGAGAGAGAAAGAGAGAGAGAGACAAAGAGAAAGAGAGACACACACACACATACATACATACACACACTCGCACACACACACATCGACACACACATACACACACACACACACATATACATACACACACAGGTGTGTTTGTATGGGGGGTGGAAGCCAGTACCCTAAAATATAATGTGTTGCTTTATTATTTTGATGTACACAACCCATGTTCATCTCAGAGAAGGGAGGTTCGGTACGTAGCCCAGTGGTAAAGTACTCGGCTAATGAGCGGTCGGTCTAGGATCGATCCCTGTCGGTGGGCCTATTGTAATATTTTGTTCTCGTTTCAGCCAGTGCACCACGACTGTGTTTATGTGGGATGGTGAATATAAAATATCCCTTGCTACTAACGAAAACAAAACTTTACGGATTTCCTCTTTAAACCGGTCAACGTTACCAAATGTTTGACATCCAATAGTAGCCCGAGTACCCTGACTGTAAGAGCGCTAGACGGACATTTGGACAGTTATATACGCCCCAATAGTAGCCCGAGTACCCTGACTGTAAGAGAGCTAGACGGACATTTGGACAGTTCTATACGCCCCAATAGTAGCCCGAGTACCCTGACTGTAAGAGAGCTAGACGGACATTTGGACAGTTCTATACGCCCCAATAGTAGCCCGAGTACCCTGACTGTAAGAGAGCTAGACGGACATTTGGACAGTTCTATACGCCCCAATAGTAGCCCGAGTACCCTGACTGTAAGAGAGCTAGACGGACATTTGGACAGTTCTATACGCCCCAATAGTAGCCCGAGTACCCTGACTGTAAGAGAGCTAGACGGACATTTGGACAGTTCTATACGCCCCAATAGTAGCCCGAGTACCCTGACTGTAAGAGAGCTAGACGGACATTTGGACAGTTCTATACGCCCCAATAGTAGCCCGAGTACCCTGACTGTAAGAGAGCTAGACGGACATTTGGACAGTTCTATACGCCCCAATAGTAGCCCGAGTACCCTGACTGTAAGAGAGCTAGACGGACATTTGGACAGTTCTATACGCCCCAATAGTAGCCCGAGTACCCTGACTGTAAGAGAGCTAGACGGACATTTGGACAGTTCTATACGCCCCAATAGTAGCCCGAGTACCCTGACTGTAAGAGAGCTAGACGGACATTTGGACAGTTCTATACGCCCCAATAGTAGCCCGAGTACCCTGACTGTAAGAGAGCTAGACGGACATTTGGACAGTTCTATACGCCCCAATAGTAGCCCGAGTACCCTGACTGTAAGAGAGCTAGACGGACATTTGGACAGTTCTATACGCCCCAATAGTAGCCCGAGTACCCTGACTGTAAGAGAGCTAGACGGACATTTGGACAGTTATATACGCCCCAATAGTAGCCCGAGTACCCTGACTGTAAGAGAGCTAGACGGACATTTGGACAGTTATATACGCTGTCATTACAGCGTATATCTGTCCAAATATCCGTCTAGCTCTCTTACAGTCAGAGTACTCGGGCTAATCCAATAGCTGATGATAAATAAATCAATGTGCTCTAGTGGTGTCGTTAAACGAAATAAACATTAACTTTAACAAATGACTAATCAATGACTGGTACTTGTTGAATGTTTGGGCAACAATTCGCTGCGTGTTGACCCACAGTTCCACTCTTTATCGGAAATCAGCTCTCTTTGTGTATGCTTTGTGCGCCCCTCGCTCACTAAAGACTGTTCCCCCAATCAAAATATCTTTCCTACAGAATAGAACAGAAGAGAAGAAGAGAACAGAATTTTATTTACGCTCAGATCACCATACTGCCTACCATAGCATCAAGGTCGATAACTCTATGAAAAAAAACCCTCTAATTCTTCCCATAGGGAAAACCTTTTTTTTTAAATTCTGTTGAATTTACTACAAGTTATTTATTTCTGTGCAGATTGTTTTGTAAATTACACACACAAATAGGTGTTGTTGTTTTTTTGTTATTTGCAAAACACTTTTACTTTTCTTCGTACGTGAAACCAAACTGAAATTATTTACAACAACAAAAAAAAAAAAAAGTAAGAGGATAGGACAGACTATACTATTAAAGGGAAATTCCTGAGTTTGTTGCATTGTAAGATGTTTCTGACTAATAAAATATTTCTACGATTAAACTTACATATTAAATATATTTTCTTGTTTAGAATATCAGTGTCTTTATATTCAATGTGTTTCTGATCGTCTAAATATTTGTAAGAAGACCAAACTGGATTTTGTCTTCAAATAATTTCGTACGTACGAAAAAACAATATTTTAGGAAAAAAGATGAAATTTAACCTAGTACAGATATTAGAACGATCAGAAACACGTTTAATATACAGCCACTAATATTTTATGCAGAAACATATATTTGATGTGTAATTACAATCGTTAAAAAGGCTCTGTTAGTCGACAACATCTTAAAAAGTGCAGCAAACTCAGGAATGTCCCTTTAATTTGATTATTAGCCTATCATGTACAGGCCTCATTAGCAGACGTCACGCATATTAGTGATCCAATGCCAGTCATCATTAGGCCGATATTCGATAGTAAGATACATGCTCGGTCTATCAATAATGTATAGCTACGCTGTTGCTTACGACGACGGAATTTGCCCTTGACAGTTGCTAGCGCCATCAGTAGGAAAGAAATGTTTTATTTAGCGACGCACTCAACACATTTTATTTACGGTTATATGGCGTCAGACATATGGTTAAGGACCACACAGATTTTGAGAGGAAACCCGCTGTCGCCACATAGGCTACTCTTTTACGACAGGCAGCAAGGGATCTTTTATTTGCGCTTCCCACAGGCAGGATAGCACAAACCATGGTCTTTGTTGAACCAGTTATGGATCACTGGTCAGTGCAAGTGGTTTACACCTACCCATTGAGCCTTGCGGAGCACTCACTCAGGGTTTGGAGTCGGTATCTGGATTAAAAACCCCATGCCTAGACTGGGATCCGAACCCAGTACCTACCAGCCTGTAGACCGATGGCCTAACCACGATGCCACCGAGGCCGGTCCATCAGTACGAGTGCCGATAGATAATTAAATAATCAGTCAAATTGAATCTTAAGCCGACGCCACACGGTACGAGTGCTTTGTACTTTTACAAGAAATGCCGATTAACAAGGAAAACATTACGATTTCATCGGCTGCTATTCATTCGGGTATTCTCGTGGCTATTCTTGTACGAGCCACTCGTATTGTGTGGTGTCGCCTTTAGTGTGTTGGTTAACCCATTATTTTTTTTCTTCACATTAGTGACTACTGGTAGGCTATTAATGAATGAATTACTGGTTCAAGCTCCTACATTTAATACGGAAACATCTATAGTCCTTTCCATCCACTACGAATTTTTTTTTTTTTTTTTAAATGATAATAATTAGAAGAAAAGTTAAAATGTTTTGGAAATAACACCCCGTAAAAAAAAAAAAACCCCATTAACCCCCCCCCCCCCAACCCCACCCCGAAACCCTCAGCCAAAACACATTATTTTTGTGTGCAATTTAGAAAACAATCAGCTAATTAAAAACAAAGAAGTTGTAGTAACTACCACAGTAAGAAAACGACGTTCCCTGACGGGAAGGAAGGAAATGTTTTATTTAACGACGCACTCAACACATTTTATTTACGGTTATATGGCCTCGAGCATATGATTACGGATCACACAGATATTGAGAGGAAATCCGCTGTCGCCACTTTATGGGATACTCCTTTCGAGTAGCAGCAAGGGATTTTTTATATGCACCATCCCACAGACAGGATAACACATACCACGGCCTTTGATATACCAGTCGTGGTGCACTGGCTGGAGCGAGAAATAAACAAATGGGCCCACCGACGGGGATCGATCCCAGACCGACCATGCACCAAGCGAGCGCTTTTCTAGGGAAGGACTACAGATCAGGGCCCCGTTCCACGAAGCGATCTTAGCCCTACTATTGTCGTAAATACCTACCATCGAGACCTAAATATTTTCTACGATCGTCAGCCCGTTCCACGACGCGGCGTAGCTTACTATGGTCGTAAATTACAGTGAAAATTTACAATTGGTACGAGGCAGTTGTAAGCCACTAACGTAGCTGTCAAATGGCAGTTAGATGATGATTTGATAATTTTCTAAGAAGGATACTAACTCTTTGTGTAAAAATGGATCTAATATATACCAAATACCTTTTATGAAACTGTGATCGATGAAAAACAGTCTAGGCCTAACGACCTTCACAAAAAAATAAAGGAGATAACTCTCATGTCTTATGCATTCGGCAATTATCGCTTACCGAATAAATTGACAAAGTTACTTCATGGTTGTCCCATTACCAATGAATACATCCAACATGTTCCGAAAAGTCGGTACACAATTTATTATTTAACTAATTCGCACGTCTTTGCAAAGAATCTATTAATAATTAAAGGAGCACTTACGACTACCATATGGTTGCTTTGTGGAACGGCTGTAAAGTTTACGGTGCCAGTTGTAAAACTCACCTTAAATCACTACAATTAACCTTACCTACAATTCGTTCGTGGAACGGGGCCCTGAGAGTGACCCATAAGAGCAGTTAAAATTGCAATAAAAAAAAAAAAAAAAAAAAAAAACCTTTGGACTGTTTTGTGCAGAGGCGACACGATTTTGAATATGTTAAAGGTTCTGTCGTTCAGATTTAATTATAATTCAATCTGCATATGACGAGAAATAAGACTGGGTAATCAAATCTAAAAATTTGCTGCAGGAAAACTAGCAATAACGTGTCGGATATTTCAGGGATCCCCCAAAATAGATTATTTACATATTGCTACGCTACTTCGTTCTCGCTGTTTAGTTCCGAAGCAGAAATAGGGGATAATTATGCTGTATTTGACTGACCATTTGCGGGCCGTTAATGCTGGTTTTACTGAGACAAACTGAGTTTTATCGGCCACGCGTAGAAACTAAACAGCGAGAAGTAGCGTATGGATATGTAAGTAGGCTCTTTACTAGGGGAATCCCCCAAATTTCCGACATTTTAATTCTGGTTTTTTTTTTCGCCGCAAATGGAATTGATTAGCCAATCAAATTTCGCATTATATGCAGAGTGAATTAGAATGCTGGGCTTAGTTCAGCCAGACCGAGCAGAAAAAAAATGGCGACTAGACTGGTTTATGCGCTTCACGGTAAATCAAATGGTCACGTCGGGAACCAATCAAATAGTTCGCAAATGTCCGCGAAACGTTTGCTGACTGAACTTGGGGCTGGTTTTCCCGCCGCCGCAAATGGATTTGATTAGCCAATCAAATTTCGCGTTAAAAACAGAGTGAATTAGAATGCATGTTCTTAAAAAATTTGTGACGTAAATGCTGTTTAAAACGCCCGTGTGACGTCACGTTAGTGCTGCTGACAGGAATTCCAAAGTAAATAACAAATGTATTGTAAACGTTATCGATCAGGTATCGCTGTGGTTATTCAGAGTAAGTGAAATTTGCAATAGTGGTAAGCATATCGATAAAACACAAAACCAGATTATTAGCAATAGTAGTATTACACATGAACATACATGTATATATTTTATATTACTTGCGCTATAATTATTTTATACGGCGGATGGCTTTGAAACACGATAGGAGTGATACGATTTCTGTTAACACTGTTCTATCTGAAAAATTAATATTTATTCTAAACATTTTTTTAAATGGATTTATTGAATTAGAATGGGCATAACTATGTTGTATTTGACCTTTTGTAGACGTTAATGCTCCTTTTACATAGAAATAGCCCAGTCGGCCCACCGATATCGATATCAGATCGATCGCGCATGAAGCGAGCACTCTACCACTGGGCTACATCACTCCTACTAAACTCAGTGAATACACATCGGCCTCGTATTCAGTACCCCGTCGGTGGGCCATTTGGGCTATTTCTCGATCAAGCCAGAGCACCACGACTGGTATATCAAAGGTTGTGGTAAGTGCTATCCTGTACATGGGATGTTGCATATAAAATATCCCCTGCTACTAATGGAAACATATGGCGGGTTTCCTCTCTAAGACTAGGGGTAAAGCGATCGCTTGATGCACGGTCGTTTTGAGATCGATCCCCGTATGTGTTATCCTGTCTGTGGGATGGGTCATATAAAAGATACTTTGCTCCTAATGCAATAATGTAGCGGATTTCCTCTCTAAGACTATATGTCAAAATTACCAAATGTTTGATATCCTATAGCCGATGACTGATAAATCAATGTGCTCTAGTGGTGTCGTTAAACAAACACATTTTTTTTAAACTCCAAGACTATTTCGAAATCATCAAATGTTTGACATCGAATAGCCTATGATTAATACTTTAACGAACTTAAGTGGCGTCGTTAAACAAAAAAAACTACGTTTTTTTCAACTGATTTAGAACCGCTGTACTAATATTCGTTTCAATTATACTTATGTCCTTGCTTATATCAAATTAAGGATCAAGCACGCTGTCCTGGGCACACACTTGAGCTATCTGGGCTCTCTGTTCAGGACAGTGGGTTAGTGGTTGGTGGTTAGTGAGAGAGAAGAGGGTGTAGTGGTCTTACACCTGACCATTGAGTCGTTAAAACTCGCTCAGGGTGGGAGCCGGTACCGTGCCTCGAACCCAGTGCCTACCAACCTTATGTCCGATGTCTTATCCACTGCACCACCAGGGGCCTCAGTATACCAATAAGAGAAAACTAGTTTAAATACGACCGTCGTGGTCTCATTTGTTGTTTGTTTAACGACACCAATAGAGCACATTGATTTATCAGCTATTTTGACATATAGCCTTGGAGAGGAACCCTGCTTCATTTTTTTTTCATTATATGCACCATACCACAGACAGGATAGCACATATCACGGATTTTGATATACCAGTCGTGGTGCACTCATGGACATCTTTCTGGTAAATGTCAATGCATCTTCCCAAGTACTTGAAAGTTTGTTGTATTAAAAAAAAAAAAAGTTTTTTTTTTTTTTTTTTTAGGACCAGACACGTGGTCACTGGTCTTTAAGTTGGCTGCCGGCAACAGACAGTCGCCAATCGACATCAAAAAGGACGATGCGACCTTTGACCCGGAACTCGCCAGTAAGCCACTAGTGATCCGGTACCACCCGGAAAAGGAGCTTGGGATACTTAACACCGGGTTATGCTTCCGGGTCGACATCAAAGAAAAATCAAGTATGTGAGAACCTGTCGCGCGGTCAGTCTAGGATCGATCCCCGTCGGTGGGTTCATTTGGGCTGTTTCTCGTTCCAACCAGTGCACCACGACTGGTATATCAAAGGCCGTAGTATGTGTTATCATGTCTGCGGATTACCTCTCTAAGACTGTTTCTGCCTGCCTGCCTGTCTCTGCCTGCCTGCCTGCCTCTTTCTCTCTCTCTCTCTCTCTCTCTCTCTCTCTCTCTCTCTCTCTCTCTCTCTCTCTCTCTCTCTCTCTCTCTCTCTCTCTCTCTCTCTCCCTCCCTCTCCCTCTCTCCCCCCTCCCCGCCTCTCTCTCTCTCTCTCTCTCTCTCTCTCTCTCTCTCTCTCTCTCTCTCTCTCTCTCTCTCTCTCTCTCTCTCTCTCTCTATCTGTGCATTCTCTCTTTCTCTTATCTCCCTCTCTTTCTGTCATCAAATACCGATAATTTATGATGCGCTAAGGTGTCATTAAACAGAAATTCCCCATTGGGTTGTTTCTCATTCCAGCCAGTGCACCACGACTGCTATGGCAAAGGCCGTGGTATGTACTATCCTGTCTGTGGTGTGGTGCATATAAAAGATCCGTGCTATTAATGGAAAACTGTAGTGGGTTTTCTGTCTATGATTGTATCAAAATGACCATATATTTGACATCTAATAGTCGATGGTTAATAAATCAATGTGCTCTGGTGGTGTCGGTAAAGAAAACCAACTTTAAACAGAAATTTCTTCCCTTTGTTTTCAGCGCTGGAGGGAGGCCCGTTAGATTCTGTATACCGACTGGAGCAGTTCCACGCTCACTGGGGGTCGGGCGCAGAACAAGGATCGGAACACTTAGTGGATGGGCAATCCTTTCCTGTAGAGGTAACTTCATAAATTAGTCCCCCCCCCCCCCCTCTCTCTCTCTCTCTCTCTATCTCTCTGTCTCTGTCTCTCTCTTTTCTCTCTCTTCTCTCTCTCTCTCTCTCTCTCTCTCTCTCTCTCTCTCTCTGTCTCTGTCTCTCTCTTTTCTCTCTCTTCCTCTCTCTTTCTCTCTCTTCTCTCTCTCTCTCTCTCCTCTCTCTCTCTCTCTCTCTCTCTCTCTCTCTCTCTCTCTCTGTCTGTCTGTCTGCCTGCCTATCTGTCTCTCTGTCCGTCTATGCGTCTCTGTCTCCCTCTGTCTGTGTCTCTTTTTCTCTCTATGTCTCTCTGTCTTCCTGTCTCCCCTCTCCCCTGTCTCCGTCTATCTGTTTCTGTCCCTCTCTTTCGTTCAGTTCCCCCCTCTCTTCATTACTTCCCTCTACTCTCATTTTCTCTTCCTCCACTCTTTGTCTCTCTGTCTACCGCTACCTCTCTCTCTCTCTCTCTCTCTCTCTCTCTCTCTCTCTCTCTCTCCTCCGGTTCCCTCCCTCTCTCTCCCCACTCCTTTCCCATCTCTTTTTGTCTATCTCTCTCTCTCTCTCTGAGCTGTATCAATCTGTCTGTCTGCCAAACTCTTGTCTCTCTTAATCGTATCCCTCCTCTCGTCGTTCTCTCTTGCTACTACCATCCCTCTCTTCTCTCTCTCTCTCTTCTCTCTCTCTTATCTCTTCTCTCTGTATCTGTCTGTCTTTGTCTCTCTCTCTCTCTGTATCTGTCTCTGCCTGTCTCTGTTTCTCTCCCTCTGTCTGTCTCTGCCTGTCTCCCTCTGTGTCTCTCTGTCTCTCTCTGTGTGTCTCTCTCTGTCTCTTCCTGTCTGTCTGTCTGTCTCTGTGTGTCTCTCTCTGTCTCTGCCTGTCTCTGCCTGCCTGCCTGTCTGTCTCTCCCCTCTCTCTCTCTCTCTGTCTCTCTCTCGCTCTCTGTCTGTCTGTCTGTCTCTCTCTCTCTCTCTCTCTCTCTCTCTCTCTCTCTCTCTCTCTCTCTCTCTCTCTCTCTCTCTCTCTCTCTCTCTCTCTGTCTCTCTCTCTCTCTCTCTCTCTCTCTCCCCTCTCTCTGTCTCTCTCTCGCTCTGTCTGTCTGTCTGTCTGTCTGTCTCTCTCTCTCTCTCTCTCTCTCTCTCTCTCTCTCTCTCTCTCTCTCTCTCTCTCTCTCTCTCTCTCTCGCTCTCTCTCTGTCTGTCTGTCTCTCTCTCTCTGTCTCTGTCTCTGTCTCTCTCTCTCTCTCTCTCTCTCTCTCTCTCTCTCTCTCTCTCTCTCTCTCTCTCTCTCTCTCTCTCTCTCTCTCTCTCTCTCTCTCCTTCCACTCATTGCAGTCTCTCTCCGTTCCCTTCTTTCCTTTCTCTATGTCTCTGTCTATCTCTGTGTGTCTCTCTTTTCACATTCCTTTTCATTTTATAACTGTAGTTTAAAAATATGCCGAGGTGTCATTAAACAAAACAAACTTTAAATTAACAAACTTTCTTTCGTTGTCAGCTCCATTTTGTTCACTGGAACCAGAACAAGTACTCGAGTTTTACTGAGGCTGTGAACAAGGATGATGGACTGGCAGTCCTCGCCGTTTTCTTAAAGGTACACTCTCACATTTCTTTATCAATGGTTTGTGTTCATGATGCTGCATCGCACACGAGTACTCTGCCGTTCGAGAGCTAGATGGCCATTTGGACTCGTATAATCGCTCTCTGCCGTCAGAGATAACTAACTCTACAGCGAAAACACGGAATAGCAGCCTACCACACCGCTCTAATACAACAATAACCCCATGTTTGACGTTAAATACCATTACATTGATCATTTCGAGTTCGCCGATAACAAATATTTAACATATTAATCAATAATACTCACACTACAGAAAGAAACCCTACAATAGCCCCTTTCAATTAATGTTCCGGTTAAATATGTATTAGCCTGGAATTGCGCATCATGATTGAATCTTTAACGAGAAATCGGGCCATAGCTTAGAAAACGGTTAGAGAATGCTCGAGTTAACCCTTATTATATTATTGACATTACTTGTCGAGAAAGAGACAAAGACGGCGTCCCAAGTAATTCAATAAATACGTCTGTGTAATCTATCTGTCAGTTCTTAAAGGGACATGCCTGAGTTTGCCGGCATTGTAAGATATTTCCGACTAATAAAATACTTATACGATTAAACTTATATATTAAATATATTTTCTTGTTTAGAATATCAGTGTCTGTATATTTAATGTGTTTCTGGTCGTCTTAATATTTGTAAAAGCCCAAACTGGATTTCGTCTTCAAATAATTTCGTACGTACGAAAAAATAATATTTTAGGAAATAAAATGAAACTTAACCTAGTACAAATATTATAACAATAAGAAACACGTTCAATATACAGCCACTAATATTTTATACAGAAAAATATATTTGATATGTAATGACAATCGTTAAAAAGTCTCTGTTAGTCGATAACATCTTAAAAATTACAGCAAACTCAGGAATGTCTCTTTAATCGTGTCATGTGTCACGTGGATTTATTCTATAGCGAAATGTGCAACCAGGGCCCCGTTCCACAGAGCGATCTTAGCCCTAAGATCACCTTAAGTGCATAGCTACCTTATGCACTAAGGTGATCTTAGTGCTAAGATCGATTCGTGGAACGGGGCCCAGCTCTCGATATTCTTTTATGATCATTTTGAGAGTTATTAATAAATTATAACAACACGTGCTAAAATGTGTCCATTATATATGCGGGGCGGGACGTAGCCCAGTGGTAAAGTGTTCGCTCGATGCGCGGTTGGTCTAGGGTCGATCACCGTCGGTGGACCCATTAGACTATTTCTCGTTCCAGCCAGTGCTCCACAAACTGGTGTAACAAAGGCCGTGGTATGTACTATCCTGTCTGTGGGATGGTGCATATAAAAGATCCCTTACTGCTAATCGAAAAGAGTAGCCCATGAAGTGACTTGAAAATTGAACTTTATTTCGGTACACTCAGGCCGTCGAACGACAGCATATGAGGAATGATTGTACAATAGTGGTTTTCAGTGACAAGATGACAACAGGAGTTCTTCGTAGAATATATACAAACATAATTCAAAATAGAAGACACATGGTGACAAGACATTCAAATATAGCAGAGATATTTTTACAAGTCAGTACTTTTAACAATCTAATTAAAATTAGCTCCACTATTACATGTGGATCTAACAGCAGCCCGTTGGAGCTCATGTCCAGTTGACCTTTCATTCGACCAATCAAAACCTTACTTGCAAAATCATGCCAGTGATTTGAAAAGAATTTGAAAACATTCGGGTTTATGCCGAGGGTATACGAAATAATTCGGGTGAATTACGAAACTAATTTCAATATAAAATTTTATATAAAATTCGTTTCAAGACGAAAAAAACCCCGTGATGGTATAGCCATAAAATCTGTTTCTGCTAGTATACAATCCAGAGTTTATTGCTGCACTTTTCCACCTGTTTTTTTCAATGTTGAAATAGACCAACAAGTTCGCCTGTTGCATAAATAGTCTCGCCCGATATTTTTAGAATTTGTATGCTCCCGAATAACGTTATAAAAGGCGAAGTGTAATTGGTCGATATTTAAATTGTTATACTTCCTGCCCCGGAACCATCCACTGGCTATGTCAGAGGCTGGATCCGTGGTCGGCGTGCCTGAATCTTCATTGGATATGGGCACGTTAATAGAGTTCCCATTCCCATAAATTGTTATTTATAGATGAAATGTCACCTGGACATGGGAGTCCATGCAATGCTGTTAGATCTACTGGTGAGGTGGAGGGGGGTGAATTGTTTTTTTTACCAACATGACTACTCCATTACCCATCCCCCCAAAACAACAAATAAAAAACCCCACCTCAGTAACAACAACATCATCAATAATAACAACAACAACAACAGCAGCAGCAACAGCAGCACCTGCAATAACAAGAACAAAATATCTCAAATTTCATTCATTCATTTATTCATTCATTCTTCTTCCTTATATATAATAAAGTAATGTTTTCTTAAAACCATAAGTTTAAAATCTCAACGTATCGTCCATTATTCCTTATATCAAATGTTATGCAGACGCAAATAACAAAATAAGGTTGTATTACAATTTTGTAATTTAAGCTCTAAAAATACATTATTATGTAAATAATTGTTATGTATATCTGGGAATGTATGTTTGCACACGTGTATATATATATACTGATGGAAAGAAATAAAGGATCACACAGATAGCAACCAGAAATAATGACTGCATCAAAAATCAATTCATATTGTCATAAGTTGACTGGGAAGATATAGGCAGCACATTCAACACTACAGACATTCAATCCCACATTACAACTTGGTATGAAATACAGACTTTATTACGCTAGTTGTGAATTAAATTTGGTTTACAATTTGATGTGTCCCCTTATTTCTTTCCATCAGTATATGACGAAAGACACCCCACCCATGACATTGTCACACTGATCTGGGTTAATAACATAAAAACTGATTTTCATTATTTCATACATTAGGTTGGCAAGGAACACGCCGGGTTCAAAGTTCTCACAGAAAACATGGAGAGAATCAAGTTCAAGGACACGTCCATCCATCTTAAAGACGACTATTGTCCAGATTGCTTATTACCCAGTAAGATCACAATGTAGCATGATGGTCCGACCTTACAAAGCCTGTTTATGTCTTACATGCGTGTAACTACGTATACAAACGAGAACCCCCCCCCACCCCCCCCCCCCCCCCCCAAAAAAAAAAAAAAAAAACCCAACCCCAAAAACCATGATAGTTAATACATGTTTTGGCCGGGACCGGCCTCTCATATCGACTCAAGCAAGTTCGACACAACGGTGTTCGACTGTATTTACCATGCTTAACCGCCTAACGCATGCGTTTAAGATAAACAGGCTTTCGTAAATTCGGCCTATGTTTTAGTTTAAAAACACAGAAACTATGCAGTTAAATTTCATCTCCTATATTTAACACATGGTCAGTCATAACAAAACGCAATTTCATCAACTTAATTGTTTACCTTTATTATTTTTACCTTTTACCTTTATTATTTTACCTTTTTATTTTTAAAGCATAAATCTCAGCTGAAGATTCACAAACAACTGTGGTCATCGGCCATTCTTGCTGTAACCGGAACCTGCCGGAAGTGGTTAGGGGTTAGGTGACGTAACTCTGCCTATTTTTCTCGCGAATTTCTAGTAGAGGCTATAATAGATAATAAATAAAATGCCATCGCTAAGTACTCTTCTATATCACGATTTCAGGTAGTATGTTGTTTAAAAAAAAAGCAATTCGTTTGTATTTTGATACAACATTGACTGGCAAATCTTGTCATGCCAGCAATGCTCCAAAAACGAATAATATATAAATTATTATGCTACACAAAAGCCATTCCAAAGTCTCAATTAAAATATTAAAATAAAGGTTGTTGTTATTCACCAGCAGAATGGAATATATTTTACAGTATACCTTTTAAATGCGTTAGAGATACAACTTTACGTTGGTTTCAATATAAAATTCTACACAGAATTCTCGCTACTAACACTTTTCTATATACAATACATTATATTAATTCAAATAAATGTACCTTTTGTAATCGTATGCCAGAGATAATTGAACATTTATTTTATGATTGTTGTTATGTTAAATAATTTGGGAAAGATATTACAAACTGGATATTCAATACGATAGGAGAGTGCATAATTATAGATAAACATATTGCCATTTTGGGTCTGCTTACGAAAACAAATACATATGCAATACATTGGTTAATTATTAACATAAGATATTATATTTATTCCATGAAAATACAAAAGCAAAAATTAAACTTCTCTGCCTTTTTTAATTATAGTTTTTACTATAATTAAAGAAAAGTTGGAAACTGAAAAATGTATCTTATTTAAAAATGGTGATTATGAAGATTTTAAGACAAAATGAGAGCAATGATATAATTTATTTCAAACATCATAAAAGTTTATTAAATCTATCAAATATTGAGAAATATTTATTTCCAAAATACCTTCTTCGCACTTCTTCACTCACCTTTTCATAACACTTTTTTTAAAATCAATATTAATTCCGTACATAACATATTTTCCTTTTTCAACAAATCAACAACAAAAGCAAACAAAGCAAACAACAAACAAGACAACAACTACAACAATATACATAAAGTGTGTGGATTATATCTATTCGCGTGTATATATTTTGCCATTTATACGTATGTATATAAAACTATGTATACCATATGTAATATAAACAAAAATATTGTGAGACAGTGAGCTCAGGGCACCCCAACCCTTACACTGCCATTTTATATCCTGGGGACAATAAATATTTTTATATAGCAAAGAAAGAAAAAAAGCAACGCCACCCGTTGTTTGAACTAATCGTTTTGTTTTGTGTGTGGGTTTTTCGTAAATAAAATGTAATTCAACTTTACATTGTTAGAGACAAATAAAAATAAAAAAGGCAGTACTTTCAAATCGTAATTACGACATCGGAGATGAATTTCATTATTTATTTACATTTATTATTATTATTATTATTATTATTATTACTATTATTATTATTATTATTATTATTATTATTATTAAAATAATTAAATGAATCGATGCTTATCATGGTTCTGTCAGTCTAAACCAAATTATATATATATATATATATATATATATATATATATATATATATATATATATATATATATATATATATATATTTTTGGTTTAGACTGACAGAACCATGATAAGCATCGATTCATATATACATATATATATCATATATATATATATTATATATATATATATATATATATTATATATATATATATATATATAATATTATATTTGGTTTAGACTGACAGAACCATGATAAGCATCGATTCATACATATATATATATATATATATATATATATATATATATATATATATATATAGATATATATATACATGTATATATGTATATATGTATGTATATATGTATGTATATATGTATATATATAGTAGGGAAACCTGAAATATTAATGTTAACATCAACTATTAGACTCAACATACATTTTGACCACAGACATCCTAGTAAAGAACGTTCTGGTCTGTTTATCAACACTCGGAAAGACATTCCATTGTTTGCACATGCATCACGCAGTTGCCCCGTGCACGTGCGTGAGGTGTCATTCTCGATATTGACAATTTCCAGGAAGGTCCATTAATCACTGAAGAACATTATGTCTGTAACTCTTTTTCATTCTGTTGATCATACAGTTGTTATTGTTTTGGTTTTAGTCATTTTTATTGTTTGAATTTGCAAGTTACTGATAAAAAAGCCATCAACTTTAAAATTTCACTTCTGAACCCAATCATCCTTCAAGATCTTTGGTGGTCATAAAACCTACAGTAATACTGAACTACCGGTTGTAATGTTTGCCCAATTAATTCACTATTATCATATAACCATGTTATATATTATTTAACTCTAAATGTGAAGATGTGTTTCGAATAAACGTGGCTTTGTCTCGACTAGCACTAACAAACTCCATACACTTGCAGTGCCCAACTACTGGTATATCAAAGACCATGGTATGTGCTGCTCTTTCTGTGAGAAAGTGCATCATGAAACATTCCTAGCTACTTATGGAAAAATGCAGCGAGTTTCCTCTCTAAGACTACATGTTAGAATTACCAAATGTTGAAACATCCAATAGCCGATGATTAATAAATCGGCGTTCTAATGATGCCGTTAAACATTGACGCAAACTTTATCTTTGACTGTATCGACTGTAGTAACATATGCATTATCTCCCCTTCATCACCAGACGACAGAAGCAAGTACTGGACATATCCGGGATCTCTGACCACGCCCCCGTGCTACGAAAGCGTCACCTGGATCGTTTTCCAAGAAGCTGTGGAAGTATCGGAACAACAGGTGTGTAAATCAAATAATTATGAGAACAGTTACTATACTGACAAGGGTCCCCATGTTTTCAAAGCGCTTCGATAGTTTCGAAAATATATGGCCAGACCAATACAGAGTTTCCAAAACGTGGTGCCGATAAAGAAATTTATAACAGATGGAGCAGAGATACGTTACGTGTCAACTCTGTTCTGGACGAACGAGCCAGCGTAAGTCGATACCTGTGCCCATGACAGGCGTGCGATACAGCAGCTTGCTCTGAATGTGCACGTTAAGCCTTATGGCCTGACCTGACCTGACCTAACCTGACGCGCCAACCGTAAGGGTTCGTAGTATATGTTCAAATCGTATCTTTACACAAGACAAAACCAGAAGGATGCCACGACAAGGTCGTAACTACTGTAAGAAGAATGCCACTGTCCACGACGATATAGCCTAAATGTAATCTCGCTGCGTATGACCAGTTTTGGACAGGAGCTCTTGTGATGGTATTGAGTCTCTTTCTTTCTTTCTTTCTTTCTTTCTTTCTTTCACTGTATCTGTCTCTTCTCATGTCAACCAAGCCTACGTCTTTCTTTTCTGCGACTCTATCTCTGTCTCTCTATCTATCTGTCTGTATGTCTGTCTATCTCTGTCTGTCTTTCTATCGGTCTCTCTCTCTCTCTCTCTCTCTCTCTCTCTCTCTCTCTCTCTCTCTCTCTCTCTCTCTCTGTGTCTATCTCTGTCTTTCTCTGTTCGTCTGTTTTATGTATGTATGTATGTATGTATGTATGTATGTATCTCTCTCTCTCTCTCCTCTCTCTCTCTCTCTCTCTCTCTCTCTCTCTGTCTCTCTCTCTCTCTCTCTGTCTCTCTCTGTCTTTCTCTGTTCGTCTGTATTTATGTATGTATGTATGTATGTATGTATGTCTCTCTCTCTCTCTCTCTCTCTCTCTCTCTCTCTCTCTCTCTCTCTCTCTCTCTCTCTCTCTCTCTCTCTCTCTCTCTCTCTCTCGTGAAAACATTCTGTACACAGTCCATTTGCTTTTAAAATGCAATTTTTTTTTTTTTCAACGAATAAACAACAATAAAACCAACAACGAAGTATTCACCTTTTAATCTAATGGTATGATAATTATGATGGCATGATTAAGGTTTACAGTTGGTAGGTACTGCGCTGCAGCCATGAATTTACCACTTTGTATTTTCAGATTACTACTCTCCGAGGACTGCGTTGTGATAAATGTGACGTAGACCCCATCGTGAATAACTACCGCCCACCACTTCCGGTCGGATCGAGGACAGTTAGAGCATCTTTCGAATAGCTATGACGTTGGATTCCATTCTTGTTACCCACTGCATGGTCATAATCAGATGATACAGATTATATATAGATATATACATGTAGTATTTATTCAAGGGATAGTTTGACAAATCTGTGATAAATTTGTTTAAATATTTGGTTAATTTTTGCATTGCTGAATGCATCATTGTGCTCCATTTTTGTGTAATATGCCCATGAAAAATGCCTATCTGCAAACATCTTGCAAACATATTTATTTATTGTATATTATTATTATTATTATTATTATTATTATTATTATATTTTAAATTGTTATTTATTTTATTTTATTTTAAGTTATTTTAAGATGTTTCAGAAACAGTCGCACAAGGTTGGGGACTTAAAATTACTATTTTACCCGTGGAAAAAACAATCCAATTAAGAGGACTGATCAATTGCTCGCCTAACAAATTTTATGGAATGATTTAAGATATTACCATACTGATACCATGTAATTTTCATGCTAAGGTGATCCAAAAATCGCTCTCCTTGAACTAACCTCAGGTGAGTGATGGGGAGCGAGAGTGATAGCTCTCCTTAAGAGGGGAGGTTTCATTTTCAGCTTCCTGTTAGGGGTTGAATTTATGTACCTGCTAAAATATACGAAAGCTGAACGACACAACTATTTCCCATATCGAAATTTTTTGTACCTGATACTCGATATATATACTTTCTTAAATTGGAAACCTTTTAATATTGAAATTGTTTATGAAAAACGCCATGCCATCCCCCAGTCTGTTAAGATATTTTCTGGAATATACCTTTAAAAATATACTGAGAGAAGGCGATAAGAGAACATTGATATTGATTTTAAACTTTGTTATTGTTTAACGACACCATTAGAGCATATTGATTTCTTAATCATCGGCTATTGAATGTCAGACATGTGGTAATTTTCACATAATATTTATTATAGTCTTTGAGAGGAAACCCGCTACATTTTTCCCATTAGGGATCCTTTATCCTTTATATGCGCAATCCCACAGACATGCAAACACACACCACGGCCTTTGATATGCCAGACGTGATGCACTGGGTGCTGTGAGAAATAGTACAATGAGCCCACTAACGGGGATCGATCCCAGACCGACCGCGCGTCAAGTGAGCGCTATACTACTGGGCTACACCCCGCCTTCAATGGTATCGGAGACTAACAATCAAGTTAAATTCACTATTTGTATTGTACTGTCTGTATACAGTACAAAGGTGTAAAGTACATTAGATCATTAAATGGCATTAATGTGGAATTGACTGCCAGTAGCACGGTTTACTTCCTGACACTATGCATGAGGACTTTGTTTGCTGTCCAACTTTTCCGTTAGTGTTGGTGTCGTGACAACATATGCATATTTGTGGAAATGTAATCAAGATTGTAATCATGATTACGGGACAATGTTTTCGCAATCGTAATCGATTGCTTTTAATTTTCTTGTAATCGTAATCGTGACATTCTAAAGTAATCGTAATCGTAATCGATTACTTTTGTTAAGTAATCGCCCTATCTCTGGTGTGGTCCCTTATTTCTTTTTGTCAGTATATTATTAAAATGTAGTAACTGCTTGGCTGGAAGTGTGCTTGTGTATGTGTGTGTGTGTGTATGTGTGCGTGCGTGCGTGTGTGTGTGTATGTGCATATACGTATGCATGTATGTGTTTTATGTGTGTGTATGTTTGTGTCTGTGTGTGTGTGTGTGTGTGTGTGTGTGTATGTGTGAGTTTGTGAGTGTGTGTGTGTGTATGTGCCTGTGTGTGCGTTTGTGTGTGTGCGTGCACGCGCGCGCGCGCGTGTGTGTCACTGTGTGAAGGTATATTATGTATGTACAGATACGTCAGTTTGCTGCTGATTGTAGTGTGGTTTTTAATTAATTTATTTTAATGATCGATGAAATTCCTGAGCAATACAAATCTTAGCTTTAATTTCATCACGACTTTGTTTAAACATTTACTATTGTTATTTTTTTTATACAACGTATTTTGGTCTAGTTTTTACTAGATTTAATTTTTGTAAAATATTATACTGTTTTGTAATAACACTATGCATTATATTTGAGATTGTTTTATTAATATCAATGGCGGATCCAGGTATGTCTGACAGGTTAAGGGACGCAACTCTTAAAATCTGAAGACAAAACCGTAACAGGTGATTAAGCCCGTATCTCCGCACAATGTAGAGTCCAATGGGTATTTGTCAAAATAGTGGTTGATACCATAAATCTGTACCCGTGATTCATCTCTATGAGGACAGCTACTCCCGAGAAGATCTTTTTCATCCATCTTGCATCGTCACAAAGAAAACTGCCACTCTGAGACTAGAGCTCATTAGAATAAGTACAGCAGTGATGCCAGGTGTTCGCGAAAGATGAGCATATCCTGCCCCACCGGTGGGACTCGTCAAGAGTACTGCCACCACAGCTGTCAACACTAAAACGTTACTAGTATGCTATGTTTTGCTTAATAATAGACATTGTGTTAAACAATGGTGATTATGTAGGAGTGGATCTGTAACCGTCATTGAACAGCAGGAGCGGTAATAACACATTTATTATACAGGTATGATTATGTTAATATTTGGATCTATATATATATAACATTTGTCATAACTGAATGTTATTTCGTGAAATCAGATTAGATTTAAATTGAATAACTTTGTAATTGGCGTTATATGTTGGACGCCCTGTTTGAGAATAGACACCATGTTTAAGACTGGACGCCCTGTTTAAGAATAGACACCATATTTAAGACTGGACGCCCTGTTTAAGAATAGACACCGTGTTTAAAACTGGACGCCCTGTTTGAGAATAGACACCATATTTAAGACAGGACACCTTGTTTGAGATTAAATACCGTGTTTAAGACCGGACTCCCTCTTTAAGAATAGACACCCTGTTTAAGACCGGACACCCTGTTTGAGAATATATACCAAGTTTAAGACCGGATGCCCTGTTTGAGAATAGACACCATATTTAAGACTGGACGCCCTGTTTGAGAATGTACACCATGCTTAAGACCGGACGCCCTGCTTGAATCTCAAGTCACGACTTCAGAAAGCTACATACACTGAACAAACGTTACTACTTAATAAGTGAACAAAAATGAGCAACGAAGATCACAATCTTGCCTGTAATTTTCATATTTTAAACTAGTTATTTAGTTTGCAAAATATAATGAGTTAGTAAGAATTACTGTGTGGTACATGATAACATAAACATGTCAAGCATGTGTAACTTGTTGACCAATATTTTATTGTATAATATATATACGGTTATATTCGCCTGAAGATCGCCGTTTAGCGTGAAACTTGAAGTAGCGATAATCACCTAATGTATGAATATATACTATGCTCCATTTTAATATTTTAATATGTTGAGCATTATACAATAATAAGGTGAACCACAAATGCTATATATATAATACACATAAGGTACATGTACATATACATATACATATACATACATACCGATTTTCAGTGAGAACGCACCAGTCATATCTGTGGTTGTAACAAAACGATATGAGGAGAAAACACAATTATACATTTAACTGCTTTTGTGTAGCAAGATGTATTCTGGTAGACAAAATACATAACCCCACAATTGTATACAAGGGTTATGGTTACTGTGTGTTTCATAGCAACTGAAATTTGGGTGGTGCGTCTACAATGGAGTTCAGTATAGTATAGTATAGTTAGTGCGTATTAATTACTCCTTAATGGAACGTCTCGAACGTATAGTTAAAATATAACTAGTTAACAAATAGTTTTATATATACGTAATGCATGTCGATCAACGCAGTTTCGGCGGTGCTCTGAAGTCAACGAAGGAATCTACAACCAACCAACCTATGGCGGAAGCCTTGTATGTTGTATGAAAGTCCGCTGATGATAACCACTAACAGGTAGTCCGGTTTTTTGGACAGATAGCTGACGTGTGGGCCCATTACAGCGTGCTGGAACATTCATTGAATACAAGCACAAAAACAATTTAAAAATGAAATTGAAATGACGTTAACCTCTTGACAATGGCTGCACACGAATTTATTGAAACTAGTTTGCATTAATAATTGGTGTTATTATATATATGGTGAGATGATATTGCACCTTTAATATGTCAGTTACCAATCAGAATGATTTGCAGCTTTAAGATGCAAATTACCAATTCAGAATACTGATTCAGATTGGAATATTGGCATTAAGCAGCTTGGAACATCGCTATCTCGACACAAAAACACTTCTTTCGAACATCGCTATCTAGACACGAAAACACTGCTTTCGAACATCGCTATCTAGACACGAAAACACTGTTTTCAAAAATCGCTATCACGAAAACATTGGTTTCGAACATCGCTATCTAGAAACGAAAGCACTGCTTTCGAACATCGCTACCTAGACACGAACACACCGCTTTCGAACATCGCAATATAGACATGAAAACACTGCTTTCGAACATCGCTATCTAGACACGAAAACACTTCTGTCAAACATCGCTATCTAGACACGAAAACACTGATTTCGAACAAAGTCATTCGAGCCACAACTTGTCAAACGTATTTTAATTGGCAACATTTCCTGTAGTATGTGATGCATTTGTTGTGATAACATCAACACAGTCCCATAAATTTGTTAAACTTTTTAAGTGTTTTATTATTGTTTTTTACACCACGTTATTTCTTTATAAAATGTTTATTCAAGTTAACAGCGTGACAGTTTCTAATTACTTTGCTAAGACGTTTTAGAAATATGTTTCCTTTTAACGACTTGCCTGGTAACTGTTGTCCTTTTAGAATATTATATTACATTATAAAGGATATTAAAACCCCCCAAAACAAGACATGTTGTTATTTGTTTGTGTTTGGGCGCGCACCTGCGTAATGGATGCAACTATTACAGTCACACTGGGCTATTTCCCCAGTTCCAATCATTGCCCCATGACTGGTATATCAAGGCCGTGGTATGTGCTATCCTGTCTATGGGATGGTGCATATAAAAGATCCCTTCGTGGTAATATAAAATAATGTAGCGAATTTTCTCTTAGGTCAGGTCAACTCATAGGGCTATACGTGCACATTCAGAGTAAGCTGTTGTAGCGCACGCCTGTCTTGGGCACAAGAGCCGGCCTCTTTCAAATGTTTCACATATATAGCCGATTAATAAATCAATGTGCTCCTATAACCGACACAGAATACATTGACCACAGTTCGATATTCCACAGAAGGAAGGAAGGAAATGTTTTATTTAACGACGCACTCGACACATTTTTTTAATTTAAGGTTATATGGTTAAGGACCACACAGGTATTGAGAGAGGAAACCCGCTATCGCCACTTCATGGGCTACTCTTTCCGATTAGCTGCAAGGGGTCTTTTATATGCACCATATACACCATGCACAGGGTAGTACATACCACGGCCTTTGATATACCAGTCGTGGTACACTGGCTGGAACGAGAAATAGCCTAATGGGCCCACCGACGGGGATCGATCCCAGATCGACCACGCATCGAGCGGGTTCCATTGAAGAGGCCAACCATTAGACGACAGCCGTCATCCTATCATCAGTGGGACTGGTCCCCGTACCGGAGAAACTGGTCTCGACGAACTCTGCGCAAATCAACCCATTGGTCATTATCAAATGTCTCTGTCACAATATACTGGCCTCGGTGGCGTAGGTACTGGGTTTGGATCCCAGTCGAGGCATGGGATTTTTAATCCAGATACCGACTCCAAACCCTGAGTGAGTGCCCCGCAAGGCTCAATGGGAAGGTGTAAACCATTTGCACCGACCAGTGATCCATAACTGGTTCAACAAAGGCCATGGTTTGTGCTATCGTACCTGTGGGAAGCGCAAATAAAAGATCCCTTGCTGCCAGTTGTAAAAGAGTAGCTTATGTGGCGACAGCGGGTTTCTTCTAAAAACAGTGTCAGAATGACCATATGTTTGACGTCCAATAGTCGATGATAAAAATCAATGTGCTCTAGTGGCGTCGTTAAATAAAACAAACTTTACTTTTACTTTACTGTCACAATATATCGCCACCTGCTGCTACGGGTTCGTTCCCTCATCCAAATTATTTGTTTCTGAGCTACTCCATGAACAAGACTTGCACTTACGTAATATTGAAAATCTCTCATCTTCTTCCCAATACGTAAACTATTGGTCAAAAAATACGGTTAATATGTTTGTCAATATCGAGTTACATCTGTCGCAATTGGGCCATTTCATAGAAGGATTTCTTTTTTGTCCAACCGGAAACACTTTAATTATTGCAAACAAATTTAACATGTCTGATGGTTGTACAAACCACAAATCTATATGTATACAGTGCTGGGTCTAAGAATAATAACTAAATTAGACAAGTTTGAATCGTTGTTACAGTTTTTAAATTATTTACAATTCGTATGACACAAAATGGAAGGAAGGAAATCTTTTATTTAACGACGCACTCAACATATTTTATTTACGGTTATATGGCGTCGAACATATGGTAACGGCTCCCACCCAGAGCTTAAGGAAGGAAGGAAATGTTTTATTTAATGACGCAATCATCACATTTTATTTACGGTTATATGGCGTCAGACATATGATTAAGGACCACATATATATTGAGAGAAGAAACCCGCTGTCGCCACTTCATGGGTTACTCTTTTCGATTAGCAGCAAGGGATATTTTATATGCACCATCCCACAGACAGGATAACACATACCACGGCCTTTGATATACCAGTCGTGGTGCACTGGCTGGGGAAATAGCCCAAGGGGGCCCACCGACGGAACCACCCAGAGCGAGTTTTAACGACTCAGTGGGTAGGCGTGAGACCACTACACCTACTTCTAACCACTAACCACTAACCACCTAACAACTAACCCACTGTCCTGGACAGACAGCCCAGATAGCTGAGGTGTGTTCCCAGGTCGGCGTGCTTGAATCTTAATTGGATATAAGCACGAAAATAAATTGAAATGAAATGAAAAGGTGTTCTCGAAAGATGAACATATCCTGCCCTACGAGTGACACCTAGCGTACAACCTACAGCCACCTGGGCCCCGTTCCACGAAGCGATCTTAGCCCTAAGATCAACTTAAGTGCATACGGTAGCTATGCGCTTAAGGTAATCTTAGGGCTAATATCGCTTCGTGGAACGGCGCCCAGGTCGATATCTGCAGGGGCGTCGTTGCCGCCCGCCCTAATAGTTGCGGTAAGAAACGATTTTGAGAAAAAACGTCTTAATCGCCCATATTTAAAAATTCTTTGCGGGAAACACTGACGCAACCCCTGCAGCACGAGGGCTACCCCTCTCCCTCACCCACCCTCCACCTCTTCAATGTCAAATTCCTTTCGACGCCTCGAGATGAGATGTGCGAGATTGACATCAAAAATATGAACAGACATGTACAAGGTCGAAATAGGGTATTGCATCAGATATCATTTTAGTCAGTGATGCGTCATATCGTGAAATGGCCTATGAGTGTTTGCCATATAATAAACCTTTGCTCTCCTGCGTATTTATACCGGCCTCGGTGGCGTCGTGGTTAAACTATCGGTCTACAGGCTGGTAGGTACTGGGTTCGGATCCCAGTCGAGGCATGGGATTTTTAATCCAGATACCTGAGTGAGTGCTCCGCAAAGCTCAATGGATAGGTGTAAACCACTTGCACCGACCAGTGACCCATAACTGGTTCAACAAAGGCCATGGTTTTGGGCTATCCTGCTGCTGTCGGAAAGAGTAGCACGCAACAGCGGGTTTCCTCCTCAAAAGATCCCATGTCTGCCATAATAAATAAAATGTGTTTGAAAAAGATACAAACCAGAGTAGCCCACAGAGGGTTTCCTCTAAAACAGTGTTCAGAATGACCATATGTTTGACGTCCAATAGCGACAGGGGTTTCCAAACTCTTTACAAAATAACCCGTGTGAAAACCTGGTCTCTTAATCGGTCAGGTATGTTCGGATCCCGTCGACGCCATTTTTAATCAACCGTCCAAACCCTGATTGAGTGCTCCGCAAGGCCAATGGGTAAATAAATGTGTTGAGTGCGTCATTAAAACTAAAACCAGAGTAGCCTATGTGGCGACAGCGGGTTTCCTCTAAAAACAGTGTGGTCCTTAACCATATGTCTGACGCCATATAACCGGAAATAAAATGTTGAGTGACGTCCTAACAGCGGGTTTCTCTAGTGTCAGAATGACCATATGTTTGACGTCCAATAGCCGATGATAAGATAAAAAATCAATGTGCTCTAGTGGCTTCGTTAAATAAAACAAACTTTACTTTACTTTTCATGTTTATTTATAACCCGTACTTCATGAAAACCTACCGGTCTCGGTGGCGTCGTGGCAGGCCATCGGTCTACAGGCTGGTAGGTACTGGGTTCGGATCCCAGTCGAGGCATGGAATTTTTAATCCAGATACCGACTCCAAACCCTGAGTGAGTGCTCCGCAAGGCTCAATGGGTAGGTGTAAACCACTTGCACCGACCAGTGATCCATAACTGGTTCAACAAAGGCCATGGTTTGTGCTATCCTGCCTGTGGGAAGCGCAAATAAAAGATCCCTTGCTGCCTGTCGTAAAAGAGTAGCCTATGTGGCGACAGCGGGTTTCCTCTAAAAAAATCTGTGTGGTCCTTAACCATATGTCTGACGCCATATAACCGTAAATAAAATGTGTTGAGTGCGCCGTTAAATAAAACATTTTTTTTTTTTTTTTCTTTAAGTTAAAAAATATTTTACTACGTATGTCTGGTATTGGCACATATACATGTGTAGCATATACAATGAAAAAAAAATGTGGCGAACATATTTAATTTATGCAAGTTAGAAGTTAGTCGCTTTCCATCACCAATGTCAGTCTACATTTACATATATCGGATGCTCCCCCCAAAAAAACAAACCAACAACAACAACAACAACAACAACAAACAACAACAACAAAACAACAAACAACAACAACCCCACAACAAAAAACAAAAAAAACAAAAACCCACCCAACAACAACCTAAACACACAAAAAACCCCGCTAGCAAACCCAACAACAAACAAACTCACAAAAAATCCCAAGAAACAAAACAAAATAGAACCGAAACAAAACCAACAACAACAAGACCGATAACTCTACTGAATACCCTACTCTATTAAACCATATGAAACTGTAACTCACACCCATTGCGATATAGATAATTGTCACCTTCATTTAAAGGGACATTCCTGAGTTGTAAGATGTTTCCGACTAATAAAATATTTCTACGATTAATCTTGGATATTAAATATATTTTGTTTGTTTAGAATATCAGTGTCTCTATATTCAATGTGTTTCTGGTCATCTTAATATTTGTAAGAAGCCCAAACTGGATTTTGTCTTCAAATAATTTCGTACGTACGAACAAAAATTTGTTTGGAAATATAATGAAATTTAACCTAGTACAAATATTAGAACGATCAGAAACACGTTTACTATACAGCCACTAATATTTTACGCAGAAAAATATATTTGATATGTAATTACAATCGTTAAAAGGTCTTTGTTAGTCGATAACATCTTTAAAATTCCAGCAAACTCAGGAATGACCCTTTAAAATTGTAATATAGTTGAAATGGCAACGAATTTAAAATTGCAATTAAGTTTGCTCTCATGTTACAGTTCCCATACTTATTAAATAATTCCATATTTAGTAGGGTTATCGTTTTTTGTTTGTTTGTTTGTTTGTTTGTTTTTGTTTGTTTTGTTTGTTTGGTTGTTGTTGGGGTTGTTGTTGTTTTTTTGTGGGTTTTTTTTTTTTTTTGGGGGGGGGGGGGGGTGGGCAGATGACTATTTTTTTTAAAGTTAGGATTTCTTAAGCCTTAGGTTAGGGACATAGCCCAGTGGAAAAACGCTCGCTTATTGCGCGGTCGGTCTAGGATCGATCCCCGTCAGTGGGTCCATTGGGCTATTTCTCGTTCAAGCCAGTGCACCACGATTGGTATATCAAATGGTTGGTATGTGCTATCATGTCTGTGGGATGGTGTATATATAAAAGATCCCTTAATACTAATGTAAACAATGTAGCGGGTTTCCTCTGTAAGACTCTATGATACCATCTCGTATCCTCCGGAGTCGGGCCCGTCCGCACCACTATACCAACCCATGACGACTGGACTATACTCTAGTCTGATTCTCTCTCTCGTTCAGACGGATCCGGCTTCTCAAGATCTGTATTTCAGCACAGCACTACACCTTCAACGTCTATTGACTGTCAATCTAGGGGTTTTCTTGACGGGATGCAACCCATCTCGTCCCTACAAACTGTGCACCCTAACGGCCTTAACGAGGCCCCTCACGTGGAAATATAGATTTTTAAAAAATTAATTATATTAGAGATGCGCATCAAAATTGTAAAGGCCCACTATTTAAGTTTTGGATGTAAATTTCAAAATTGTCCGCTAATTGTTTTCTGTCCCGGGACAAGCCCCTGGCTATCCAGAGACAGGCCCCGGGACGGACATGCTCGAAACTCTAGTGGTATATGAGCATGTAAAAATTATTCGCACTCGCACGCACTCAAAATTACAAAATGGTTAACATCCAATAGCCGATGATTAATAAATCAACGTGCTCTCGAAGTGTCGTTAAACAAAACAAATACTAGCTTGTTTTAAACCTTAGATTGATTGGCCTATTGGTAGTGGACGTTTCCTGTAGTGTGTATTAGTGATTAATATGTGTATTATTATTTTGTTTTTTAAATCAGGGATCTCGATGTAAAGGTATTTAACGTCAAACATAGGCTTATTTTGTACCGGCCTCAGTGGTGTTGTGGTTAAACCATTGAACATAAGGCTGGTAGGTACATGGTTCGCAGCCTGCAACCGGCCCCCAACCAAGAGCGAGTTTTAACGACTCAGTGGGTACGTGAAAGACCACTACACCCTCTTCTCTCTCGCTAACATCTAACTTACTGTCTTGGACAGTCAGCACATATAGCTGAGGTTTGTGCCCAGTATGCTTGAACCGTAATTGGATATAAGCACGAAAATAAGTTGAAATGGAAAAAAAAAAAAGTTGTTGTATTAGAGTGGGAATCTTTGATAACCGTTTGATAGGCATCGATTAAGCAGAAGCTCTTTTATTGTCAGAGTACTCGGGCTATTTTCGTTATCATATAAGTTTGAGATATAATACATATTAATAGGTATGCAGTATATACTGGCAAAATACAGTTTAGTGTTTTATGTATTGTGATTTCTTCTGTATTGCGAAGTAGACTTGCTGTATATACTATGGACGAAATAACCCGGGACCAGATATGTACGACTGCGTAACCAGCTGGGACAAAATTAAGTTTGTCAATGATAATTGATAAGCCGCACAATTGCAGTCTGTCATTTTAAATGTGTCCATTAGAATGGAATAGCTTTTGGTTTATTCAGGAAGGACCTTTTCAGGTAAGCAAAAACCAGTGATCGCTAGTAGGCCTACATTCATTTCCCATATTCTTATGTTTCTGTTTACATTCGTTAATATGGTGCAAAGTAGTACACTACCGGTGTATATTATATTCGATCCCCAAAACAAAATGATCCTGTAGTTATTTCTTAAACTGAGTATATTTGCACCTGCAATAGTTGTTAGTAACTTACTTGGAAGTCAGTAACGGGTGAGGGTGGGGGTGTTGGGTAGTGGATAAAGTTAAAGTTTGTTTCTGTTTAACGACACAAGTAGAGCACACGGTATTGGGTGTCAAAGATTTGCTAATTCTGACATAAAGAGGAAACCTGATATATGTTTTTCATAAGTAGCAAGGGATCTTTTATATGTACCATCCCATAGACAGAGTAGCACATACCGCGGTCTTTGATATACCAGTCGTGGTGCATTTGTTGAGACGAGAAATAGCCCAATGGGCTTACCGACGGAGATGAATCGAGACCGACCGCGCATCAGCCGAGCACTTTACCACTAGGCTACATCCCACCCCTGGTTGCGGATAAGGAACCTGCCTTGGTGGTGTCATGATTAAGCCATAGGACATAGCCTAAGGCTGGTAGGTACCGGGTTCGCAGCCCGGTACCGACTCCCACCCAGAGCGAGTTTTAACGACTCAGTTGGTATGTGTAAGACCACTACAACCTCTTCTCAGGACAGACACAACCCAGATCTCACTAACCACTAACAACCAACCCACTGTCCTGGACAGACAACCCAGATAGCTGTGGTTTGTGCCCAGGACAGCGTGCTTGAACATTAATTGGATATAAGCACGAAAAGAAATTAAAATTAAATGAAATGATGTTGAAAAGGAAGCTAAATTGTCTACGTATCTCGAAAACTAGGGTCGGAAAGGTGGCTTTAAAAATATCTGTTACTTTTATCTTATTGTTATCAGTGGAGTAACGTACTGACTACAGTGTTTTGAAATGTGTACCCAATAGTTCGTGTTTCACAGAGCTCAATGGGTAGGTGTAAACATGCTGCTAATCGGAAAGAGTAGCCCACGAAGTGGCGACAGCGGGTTTCCTCTCAAAATCTGTGTGGTCCTTAACCATATGTCTGACGCCATATAACCGTAAATAAAATGTGTTGAGTGCGTCAATTAAATAAAACCATTTCTTTCTTGTAAATTTGTAAATTGTTCTATCATCTTAAAGCGATAGACCCTAGCTTTTGAACACTACGACGTATTTTTTTCATTATTAAAGCCGTCTTTGATCATTTAAATTGGAAGTACTTATATTTTATTATTTAGAATATTCATTTTTCATACACCTGAAGTGGTTCTGGTCATCCAGATTGTTGTAGTATCCCGAAATACATTTTTCATCATTCCAAAAACGCACGTTCATCTAAGAAGTGATGGTTATCGAGACAGGTTCTAGTTATTTGTAAACCTCATGTCCCCGTTTAAACATCACAGATGTCAGCTGCTCTGTTATAACCTTACCCTGATGTGTTACAGGTTTATAGATTGACCAAACTTTAGTGTCAGTTTTAACGGGCTGAAACTAGGGTCTGCACCTTTAAGACCCATATATAGCCCAGTGGTAAAGCGTTCGCCTGATGCGCGGTCGGTCTAAGATCGATTCCCGTCGGTGAGCCCATTGGGCTATTTCTCGACCCAGCCAGTGCACTACGACTGGTATATAAAAGGTCGTGGTATGTGCTATCCTGTCTGTGGGATGGTGCATATAAAAGATCCCTTACTACTGATGGAAAAAAGTAGCGGGTTTCCTCTGAGACTACATGTCAGAATTACCAAATGTTTGACATCCAATAGCCAATGATTAATAAATTAATGTGCTCTAGTGGTGTCGTTTAACAAAAAACAACAACTGAGCTACCTCCTGTTCCGAAACCTCGTTTCAGCAAGTAGAAAATAGTGTGTATATGCGCGCACGTATGTGTGCGTGTATGTGCGTGTGTGTTTGTTCAGATCGTTACTACAAGTCGTGCTGTGGTAAGGCGACTATGTGCAGCGTGTGTACACGTGTCTAATCCTATTACCCTTTGTACCAAGCTGCACTATATATATACATCACTGTAATCAAATTTTAACTGATAATGATGTTTGTGACAGATAATTTCATACCTATCCTAAAATAACTTATTATTGTCGATATCTTTACAATCATGTCGTCACCACCACCAACACTATACAGGCAAGGATGCAGGATTTCTGAAAGGGGGGGGGGGGTGTCCAGGGGCGTAGGGTAGGGGGCGGGGGGTTCGGACCCCCCCCCCCCCCCCCCCCCCGCTGAAGCAAATGGTCCGCTTTCAGAACTAATACAGGTTTATACATATACTCTTCAAAAGAAGAAACGCAAAACCACATTGTCGTAACATTTGGAGAATTGATTTCATTATTGAATGGTGAGTCCGATCATTACCAAATGTTGCAGGATTGTTCACAATTCACTCTAGTCCATTGTGAGTAAGTGATAGGACACACCACCAAGGTCAAGGTCATCTGGAGTCAATACCGGGTGTGGCCTCCGCGTGTGTTGACAACTGCCTGGCACCGCCTGCCCATTGAAGCAACCAGAGTACGGATGACGTCCCGGGGGATGGTGGCCCACTCGGCCTGCAAGGCTGCTGCCAGCTCGGGCAGGGTCTGGGGCTGTGGTTGTCGCTGTCGGAGGCGTCGGTCCAACTCGTCCCATAGATGCTCAATTGGGTTCAAATCCGGTGATATCGATGGCCAAGGAAGGACATTAATGTTGTTGTTCTGTAGGAAAGCCGTTGTGAGACGTGCTGTGTGAGGCCTGGCGTTGTCATGTTGGAACACTGCGTTGGCGTTGGCCATAACTGGAACGATGTGTGGCCGGAGGATCTGGTCAATGTAGCCCTGTGCATTCAGGTTGCCCTGCACGTGGACTAGGTCAGTTCTGCCAGTGTGTGAGATGGCTGCCCACACCATGACACTACCCCCGCCGAATCTGTCCACTTCCTGCACGCAGTTTGCCGCATAACGTTCACCACGACGCCTATACACGCGACATCTTCCATCATGACTCGGAGCAGAAATCGGGACTCGTCACTGAACCACACCTGTCTCCATCGCAGTTGAGGCCATTGTCGATGAATCTGGCACCACTGCAGTCGGAGTCGACGGTGTTGTGGTGTTAAGATGACACCTCGAACTGGACGTCTGGCACGAATTCCTACCTCACGTAGGCGGTTCCGTACGGTCTGGTCGGATATCCTGCGCAAACCTGGTATTGCTGCGGCTGTGGAGGTGGCAGTAGTCAATCGTTCCCGAAGGTGGCGTACCCGGATGTAGCGGTCCTGCCCGGGGGTAGTGACCCGTGGTCGACCGGATCTAGGGAGGTCACGTGTTGATCCATGTTGCTGGTAACGGTCCCACAGTCTGGAGATGGTGCTTGGGGACACATGGAATGCCCTGGCAACGGCCGTTCTGGATTCGCCTGCGTCTAGTCGGCCGATGGCATTGTTTCTCTGCGGTTCACTGAGACGTGGCATGTCCTAGATTGTCAACTGTCGGCCAGATACACCCAGAGGCCAGGCAAGCGAACACCCTGCACTTTTATACTGTCGGTGTTCATGTTGCACGTGCAGACAACGCACGTGCAGTGGTGACATGGTTTGCACGTGGCTGCGTTTTTGCGAATATTCACATTTTGGAACTTTATTGTACAGTAGCTGCGTTTTATCGAATGTAACCGTGGGAATGTGTTTGGGACATGCAATGACCTTATATTCACAAAGCATGAACCGGTAGGAAACATAAAATCGGAGTTATAACCCATTTGTACCCTTTTGCGTTTCTTTTTTTGAAGAGTATATGTAGTTTCTGGTGGTGCAAAAACAAAATAGAAAAGGGTCCACTTGGTTCATATTCGACCCCCCCTAAGTCCAGATCACGCTACGCCACTGGGGTCCAAAGGTGATGACTCATCTCTCCTTTTACACCGCGCCTCTTACAGCTGAACACATCATGCTCGAATTTACAAAAAAGGGGGGAGGTCCGGGCCCCTGGATCCGCTACTGCTATAGTTGACATGATCATTGCTACTATACTTGAAAATGCTGTTACCTGCACCAGGGGCCAGTTGTTCTAAGAAAGGTTAATAAGCTGACTATGGGCTTTTATAAATATCTGTTTTTAAATATTTTTGGAAATGTAATACTAGTATGCTATAATAAATGTTTGTGTTTTATTTTGTTGCCAAAAACAGCTGACTAATCGTCTGAACAACGGGTCCCAAACTGTCAGAACAGAACAGGTTATTTCACTCTGGCCGTTTAACAACGGCATATGAGGGTAATACAAACATAATGATATATACATATGAGACATGATAGTTTACAGGAGGGTTGTATAAATTATAAAATTACATAATGCACAATATACATGGATTAAGCTGGTTAATAAAATCTACTTACAATAAACAAACGGACGTGCCATGATGTAGATATCCCATAGGATAATTAAAAAAATATGCGTTAGTGTTTAAAAACTAGGGTATGTCCCTTTAACCATATGCCCGACGCCATATAACCGTAAATAAAATGTGTTGTGTGCGTCGTTAAATAAAACATTTCCTTCCTTCCTTCCTTCAGATTTTTCCAAAGAAGATAATTTAAGCGGACACCATGGACACCACAGTGAAAGCCTACATACCTACGATTCTCAAAACTGTTGGGATTTGCATGCTAACCCTGGGTGTTGTGAAAGCGATACAGATCGTACGTTTTGTAAGGAAACGTTGGGACATGTTTAAAGAATGCCCCATCGTCGGGGATTTCCGCTTCATTTCGGGAACTCTTCATATGGTAAGTGGAAATGTGTATACCGTATTAAAAATCATTGTGTTTTTTCTCTGTTAATACACAAAATAAGGATTAGGTTACGCAAAGCAAAACTTGTGCAAGCATGGACGTTTTATTACCGGACAAAATTTTAGGGGACAAATTGACATGACCAGATATGTGTTGTTAGTGTTTTGTATGCTTTAGTTGTTGTGTTTCGACCAAGTACGTATCTTTAATACGAATGTTTGATACTGTATATTATTAAATTGTGTTTTAATATTAAAGAAGCATTCTGGGAGTTCTGCTAAAGAAATACGTTTCCCCTACCGGGGTAAATCGCTATGAAGTTCGCACTTGATCTGTAATAGTACATCATAAAGCTATACACAAACTGTCAGCTCATTATCTTTAAATTTCGTACCAGCTATGTTCAAGAACCATAACTCTTGTCAAAACGTGTTTAAATCGCCATGAAAGTCAAGCTTGATCTGTAACTCTACATATAAAAGCTATGTACAACAGGTTTGCTCAGTATCTTGTAGTTATACCAAAACACGTCCGACAAATTATATATGAGACACACAGACATAGACAGATTAACACATAGACATACAGACATACAGACTGACACACACACACACAGAATGAATGAATGAATATTTATGTCAAACTATGGTAAATGCAAACAAATGATCAACATCAATACATACACAGACAGATAGACAGACTGACACAGACAGACAGACTGACACACACACACACACACACACACACACACACACACAGACAGAAAGAGAGACTGACACACACAAACAGAAAGACAGACTGACACACAGACAGACAGACTGACACACATACACAGACAAAAAGACAGACTGACACACAGACAGACTGATACACACACACACACACACACACACACACACACAGAAAGACAGACTGACACACACAGACAAACATACAGACTGACACACACAGACAGAAAGACAGACTGACATACACAGACAGAAAGACAGACTGACACACTCAGACAGAAAGACAGACTGACACACTCAGACAGAAAGACAGACTGACACACTCAGACAGAAAGTCAGACTGACACACACACACACACACACACACACACACACCACACACACACACACACACACACACAGACAGACTGACACACTCAGACAGAAAGACAGACTGACACAAAGACAGACACAAGGACGAGAACGAAACCTATCCTCCGGTAAGGGACTAAAAATATATTAAAATTTAAAATCGGTGTTTTAATAATTCAGTATTCTGGACCCGACCACAAGACGTTCAAGACGATGCAGTACATAGCTAAGAACTTCAGACGCTACCACATGGACTGGATGGGACCGATTCTGCCCAGTTTCATTCTGTCACACCCAGACGTCGCCAAGTTACTTCTCAAGACATCAGGTAATAATGTCTGAAACAATTTTAATTTGACGACAATAACAGAGCACATGTTTGTGAGTGTACGTGGTAAAGAGTTCGCTTGATGCGCGGTCGGTCTAGGATCGATCCCCGTCGGTGCTCTCATTGGGCTATTTCTCCTTCCAGCTAGTGAACCACGACTGGCATATCAAAGACCGTGTTATGTACTACCCTGTCTGTGGGATGGTGCATATAAAAGATCCCTTGCTGCTAATCGAAAAAGAGTAGCCCATGAAGTGGCGACAGCGGGTTTTGTCTCGCAATATCTGTGTGGTCCGACACCATATAACCGTAAATAAAATGTGTTTTGTGCGTTGTTAAATAAAATATTTCCTTCCTTCCTGTCACTTTAAATGACTTACAGTTATTTCCTATTGATTTTTATAAACGATAAAATGTACGACCACTCTTTACTTTTTTTTCTTCTAAATAATTAAATTGAAATATGGTCGTCATTATAGAAAGCAATTCCTACGGTAGTGCAGGCACGGCGGAGACACGTAGATATTGAGGGGGGAGCTGACTGAGATGGAGAGGGCAAAATAAAGCTTCTAGGGGGTTCGGTGATATGCTCCACAGTAAAATTTCCCCAAAATATTTACTATCCATTAATATTTTTGAGCCCCCACCCTAGCCCCCTGCTCCGCAGTATTTGTAGTGTGCTTTAGGTCAGGTCAGGTCAGGTCAAGTCATAGGGTTTAACATGCACATTCAGAGCAAGCTGTCATGGGCGCAGGCGTCGACTTTCGCCTAGCTTCTTCATCCAGGACACGAAGTGTGCTTTTGATTTATAATACTTTTTATATTTGTTTGATTATATTTTCAGAACCAAAAGCCAGGAATCTCGGACTAGGGATGTCAGCATCATACGAGATGGGCGTGCCATGGCTGGGGGAGGGACTTCTGATAGCCAATGGGGAGCGTTGGGCCAGAAACAGACGGCTGCTGACGCCAGCTTTCCACTTCGACATCCTCAACCCATACGTGACCGTCTACAACAAGGCAGCTGACGTCCTGCTGGTGAGTAAAAGAAAGGAATGTTTATTTAATGACGTCATAGAATATTGTTTAATCAGCGTCCATTTGAAGAAAGTTTTGTTTAATTAAACCACAGCATATTGTTTATCACACATTTTTGTGTAGATTTAAATTCGGATTGAGTCCCTTTTGAGTGGCAGGACGTAGCTCGGTGGTAAAGTGCTCGCCTGATGCACTGTCGGTCTAGGATCGATCCCCGTCAGTGGACTCTTTCTCATTCCAGCCAGTTCACTACGACTGGAATACCAAAGGTCGTGGTATGTGCTATCCAGCCTGTGGGATGGTGCATGGAAAGGATGTTTTGCTACTAATGAAAACAAATGTAGCGGGTTTCTTCTCTAAGACTATGTCAAAATTACCCCCCCCCCAAAAAAAAAAAAAAAAATTGATCTAGTGGTGTGGTTAAACAAAACAACCTTTAACTTTTGACCCCTTTTGGAAAATTAATTTTAATTCAAATTTAAACACTGGCCTTGAAAAAGAAAATAGTTTTAGTTTTAAATTTAAAAATGTTACTGTTCATTATGCATAAATGTATTTTATTTTAAACTTCTATAGTGTGAACAAAGATATTTGTACCATATGAAATAACCACTAACTAACCAGTTTTAAAAAGCTGTCTGCATATTATGCCATGTTCTCACAGGAAAGTATTACGGGAGACTACTCCGAACAGACTATATGTCAAATGACCAAATGTTTGACATCCGTTAACCGATGACTACTAAGTCAGTGTGCTCTAGTTTATTATGTTTTTGTTAGTTAAACAATGGATAGTATTACTTACGAGAATTCTAAACATCATGTATTAAAAATATATGTCGACTATTTATAGTTCATTGCTTGAAATATTCATCTATACAGAAAACGTTTGTTCTCCTTCACCCCCTCTGTACATAAAACAGAACGACAAGTAAATGGCATACTGTGTGGCGCACATACGGACGTACCACAGTTTATTCCATAATAAAACACTCAACAGTCTGAAAACCACTCTTACAACGTAAACCTCTAAACGAATTATATTGGGCCGTTACCCCTCCAGTGGCTGTTCACCTTCAAAACGTATTCTCACGGTTCGCCAATCTATAAAAAGACAAGACACAATTAATGTGAGATACTTTCAAAACAGTGTAAATTGCGTGCACCACAACCGAGATGATAAAAAACACATTGCCACCTCCTTATATAGTGCACTAACAGCGCCCCCTACCAAACACTTATGCAAATTACCAACCTTTATGTACTTCGACCAAGGAGAAAATAGTTACTTTCTAATTCGTTCCTCAAACGAAAGAAACAATATTTTTCGCCTGTATTGGCGCGTACTATAAACTGGCAGTCCTACTGCAAACGGAGTTGAAACCATATAGCAAAATCCACATTTGGAATTTTTGGTTGCATATTCATATTGACAGCACAAAAAACAACAACAACAAAAGCAATTCAAAACAACAAACAAACATACAATACCCCCTAAAACGAAACAAAAACTAACAACATAAACCCCCCCCAAACCCCCCCCCCTCCCCAACAAAACAACAATCCCAAAACACCGATAAACTAAATAAAAACAACGAACAACAACAGATGACAACAAACCAAACCAAACAAACAATTGGCTGTTATTTTATTGCATATGCGATGAATATTGCTATGTACATTATTATATATTTCGTCATGGATTCACGAGGAAACCTTTGTTTCCGTCGAGTAGCAGCACATTACAATTGTGATTTTCTTTAGTTAATGATGCTAATTAATTTGTAGTAACCAATGCATGTAAAAATGACACTTACAAGTTTGGAAATGCACCTTTAAGCTCTGATATACCAAAGACTGTGGTGTGTGATGTTTTCAGTGGTAAAGCGGTCTCCTGATGCGCGTTCAGTCTAGGATCGATCCCCGTCGGTGGCCCCATTGGACTATTTTTCTTTCCAGCCGGTGTACCACGACTGGTATATGAAACACCGTGGTATGTACTATCCTGTCTATGGGCTGGTGCATATAAAATATATCTTGCTTGTTTGGGTTTCTTACAAATATTAAGACGACCAGAAACACATTGAATATACAGACACTGATATTCGAAACAAGAAAATATATTTAATATGTAAGTTTAATCGTAGAAATATTTTATTTTTCGGAAACATCTTACAATGCAGCAAACTCAGAAATGTCCCTTTAACAGTGAAATTCGTTAATAAATAACATTTAACTGTTGAACAAACAACAGATATACAAAGTCGGGTATTGTGAAATTTATATATGTTAACATGTAAATATATACATATGCCACAGAATACACAAACAGGTACACAAATAAGCATGTTTTTAAAGGTAAACACTCTGAACTACATGTATTCCTGGTACTAATGATGGACATACAGTAATCAACATGTACTATGTGTAACTTTAATAATGAAACAAATATACCACATATGATGATGATGATAGTGACGATGATGCTGCTGATGATACCACATAATATATGATGACGATGATAATGATGATGACGACGATCAAGAATAATAGGAGCTTTAACCGTTTTTGTTTGGTGATAATATTTACAATATTTTGGCGCCCATTAAAAGTGAATACTCATGTAGTTTCCCATACCCGCACCAATGAAGCAGGGAGTGACGTAACGAAACACGGGCGGGAATTGTAAAGCGCTCGCCTGATGTGCGGTCAGTCTGGAATCGATCCCCGTTGGTGGGCACATTGGGATATTTTTCGTTCCAAGAAATGCAACACGACTGGTATATCCAAGGCCGTGATATGTGTTATCCTGTCAGTGGGATGAAAGAAGTTTGTTTTGTTTAACGACACCACCGGAGCACATTGATTACTTAATCATTGGCTATTGGATGTCAGACATTCGGTAATTCTGACTCATAGTCATCAGAGGAAACCCGCTACATTTTTACTAATGCAGCAAGGTATATTTTATACATATCTTAATACACTTCCCCACAAACAGTCCAGCTGTGGCACTGGTCTGTGGGATGGAGTACATAAAATATTCCTTGCAATAAATGGAAAAACAGAAGCGGATTTCCTCTCTAAGGCTATATGTCAGAGTTACCAAATGACTTAAATACGATAGGGTCAGTGTTTTGCCCCTCCCCCCCCCCCCCCCATTTGTTTTTTTGTTTTTACTGGTTATTGATTTTGACGTTTTAACTATGTAACCTCCCTAATTTCAGAGCTTCTAGATTTCAAAATTTCCTGTATGCCCCCGGACCCTCTAATGTCTTGCACCTTCCATGCTCGTTCGTTTCAAAGTCATCTGTCCCCACCCACCCCCTTCTCCCCCCACACAAAATCCTAGCTACGGCGCTGTTTTAACTTCTTCTTTTTTAACCAAACACGATGATGTTAACGAAACAAAATATGGTAGAAAATATTATAACCATGACATCATCTAGAGCTAAGCCGACGCCACTTGAAATGTTATACCAGGAATCCTTTTCGAATGTGGCAAATATCCTTGCTGGCCCGCCGCTTCCGTTAAACAACTTGTAGACCGGCACGAATATCGTCGACCCGTGCGGCGGAACTAGATGCAGATTGGCCACATTCTCTGCTGCTGGAATCTGATTGGAGAACAGAATCACGTGAACCGGGGGAGGTTTCGTTTTCTCTTGACCGTACTCGACAGAGGGCGTGTCGACTCCTACGACGTGGATTTCTCTGTGTGTCACAAGCCACGTGACGGCGTCGGGGTGGAAGGAGGGGAAATGGAATGAGCTAGTGTTCAGAGGGGTGCGCGTCCCAAACGCGAGGGCGCGATCGTGGAAGCGGCGGGTCCACCCAGAGTTCATCATTACAACAGCACCTGCAAAACATTGAAAAATTAAATTAGCTTTGACCGTGATCTCTGAATCGATCTTCTTCACGATGAGAGAGAGAGAGAGAGAGAGAGCTGAGCAGAGAGAGAGCGAGAGAGAGAGAGATGAGAGGCGACGGAGAGAGAGAGAGAGAGAACGAGCGGGAGAGAGAGTGACAGAGGGATAAGAAAGAGAGAGGGAGAAGAGAGGAGAGGGGGGAGAGACAGAGAGAGAATGAAGAGAGAGAGACAGACAAAGACAGTGGGGAGGATAAGGGAGAGGGGAAAAGAGGAGAGAGGAAAGGGGGGGGGGAAGGGGAAGGAGGGGGAAAGAGAGAGGGGAGGGAGGGAAAGAGGAGACAGAGGAGGGGAGGAAAAAAAGAGAGAGAGGGAGGAGAGAGAGTGGAGGAGAAAAGGAGGGAAAGGGGGGGAAGGGAGGAGAGGGGGGGAAAGGGGGGAAGGGGGGAGGGAGAAAAAGAAAGGGGGAAGAGGGAAAGGGGGGGGAGGGAGGGGGAAGAAGAGAAAGGGGAAGGAGGAAGGGAAGAAAGAAAAGGGGGGGAAGGAAGAGGGGAGGGGGGGGGGAAAGAGGAGAGGGGAAAGAAGGGGAGGGGGGGAGAAAGGAGAAAAAGGAAAAAGGGGGGGGGGGGAAAGGGGGGAAGAAGGGGAGGAAGAGGGGAAAGGAGGAAGAAAGAAAAGAGGGGGGGGAAGGGAAGAAAGAAGAAAGGGGGAGGGGGGAAAGGAAGAAGGGGGAAAAAAAGAGGGGGGAAGGGAAAAAAAAGAAGAGAAAAAAAGGAGGGGGGGGAAAGGGAGGGAAAGGGGAAAAAAGGGGGGAGAAAAAGAGAGGGAGAGGGGGGGAGGAGGGGGGGGGAAAAAAAAGAAGAGAAAAAGAAAGGAAAAAAAAAAAGGGGGGAAAAAGGGAAAGGGAAAGGAAAAGGGGGGGGAAAAAAAAAAAGGGAGAGAAGGGGGAGGAAAAAAAAAGGGGGGGAGAGGGGGGGGGGGGGGGGAAAAAAGAAGGGGGGGGGGGGAAAGGGAGAGGGAAGAGGGGGAAAAGGGGAGGAGGAAAGGGGAGGGGAGGGAAAAAAGAGGGAAAAAGGGGGGGAAGGGGGGGGAAAGGGGAAAGGGGGGGGGAAAAAGGGAAAAAAAAGGGGGGGGAGAAAAGGAAGGGAAGGGGGGAGAAAAAAAAGGGGGGAGGGGGAAAAAAAAGAAGGGGAAAAAAGAAAAAAGAAAAGGGGGGGGGGAGGGGGGGGGAAAAAAGGGGAGAAAAAGAAAAAAGGGAAAGGGAAGAAAAGGAGGGGGGGAAAGAAGGGAAGAAAGGGGGAGGAAAGGGGAAAAGGGGGGGGGGAGGAAGGAAGGGGGGAAGAAAAAAGGAAGAAAAAAAGGGGGAAGGAAGATGGGAAAAAAGAAGGAGGGAAGAGAAAAGGGGGGGGAAGAAGGGGGGGAGGGGGAAGAGGGAAAAGAGGAAAGGAAGGGGGGGGAGGAGGGAGGAGGGAAGAAAAGAAGAAGGGGAGGGAAAAAGAGGGGAGAGGGGGGGGGAAGGGGGGGGAGAGGAAAAGAGGGGGAAAGAGAGGGGGGGAAAAAGAGGAGAAGAAAAGGGGAGAGAGGGAGGAAGGGGAAAGGGAGAAAAAAAAGGGAGAGAAGAAAGGAAAGAGAGGGGGAGGGGAAGGAAGGGGGGGAGGAAGAGGAAAGGGAGAGGGAGGGGAGAAAGGAAAAAGAAAAGGGGGAAGAAAGGAGAAGGAAAAAGAGAGAGGAGGGAGTGAAGAAAGGGAGGGGGGGGAGGGAGGGGGGGGGGGGGGGGGGAGAAGAGGGAAAGGAAGAGGGGGGGGGGGGGGAAAAAAGGGGGGAAAGGGGGGGAAGGAAGAAAGGGGAGGAAAAGAAAGGGAAGAAAAAGGGAAAAGAGGGGTGAAAAGGGGAAAAAACGGGGAGAGAAGAAGAAAAAAGGGGGGGGGAGAGAGAAAAGAAGAAAAAAAGGGAAGGGAAAGGGAGAGGAAGGGGAAGGGGGAAAGGGGAAAAAAAGAAAAAGAAGGGAGAAAAAGGGGGAGGAAAAGGGGAAGAGAAAAGAGGAAAAAGGAAAGGGAAAAAAGGGGGGGGGGAGAAAGAAAGGGGAAAGGGAAAAAAAAGGGAAAGAAGAAGGGAAAGGAAGGGGGGGGGAAAGAGAGGGGGGGGGGAGGGAAGAAGGAAAAAGGGAAAGAAGAGGAAAAAAAAAAAAGGGAAGAAGAGAAAGGGGGGGAAAAAGGAAGGGAGGGGGGGGGGAGGGAGAAAAGGGAGGAAGGGAAAAAGGAAAAGGGGAGGGGGGGGGGGGGAGGAAAAGGGGGGAGAGGGGGGGGAAAGGGAAAAGAAAAAGAAAGGAAAGGAGGAAGGGAAAGGGGGGAAAAAGGGGGAAAAAAGAAAAGAAAAGGGGAGGAGGGGAAAAAAAGGAAGAGGGGAGGGGGGAGAAGGAAAAGGGGAGGAAAGGGAAGAAAAAGGGAAAAAAAAGGGGGGAAAAAGGGGGGAAAGGGGGGAAAAGAAAAGAAGAAAAAGGAGAAAAAGAAAAAAAAGGGGGAAGGGGGAATGGGAGGAGGGGGAAGGAAAGGGGAAGAGGGGAGAAAGAGAGGAGGGGAGAGAAGGGGGAAAGGGAAGGAAGGGAAAGGGGGGAAAGAAAAAGGGGAAAAGAAAAAGAGGGAAGGGGGGAGGGAGGAAAGAAAAGGGGAGGGGAAAAAGGGGAAAGGAAAAAAGAGGGAGAAAAGAGGGGGAGGGAAAGAAAGGGGGGGGGGAAAAGAAGGGGGAAAGAAGGGGGGGAAGGGGAGAAAAGGGGAAGGAAAGGAGAAAAAGGGGGGGGAAAAAAGAAAAGAAGAAAGAAAGGAGAGGGAAGGGGAAGGGGAAGGAGAGGAAGGGAAGGGAAAAAGGGAAGGGAGAGGAAGGGGAGAAAAAAAAAGGAAAAGGGAAGGAAGGAAGAAAGGAAGAAAAAAAAGGGAAGGGGGGGAAGGGGAAAGGAAGAAGGGAAGAAAAGGGAAAAAAAAAAGAAGGAAGGGAGGAAAGAGGAAAAGGGGGGGGGGGGGAGGAAGGAAGAGGAGAAGGGGGGAAAGAGGAAAAGGGAGGGGAGGAAAGGGAAGGAAAGAAGGAGGAAGAAAAAGGAAAGGGAGAAGGAAAAAGAAGAAAGAAAAGGAAAGAGGGGGGGGGGAAAAAGGGGGAAGGGGAAAAGGGGAAAAAAAGGGGGGGAAAAAGAAGGGGGGAAAAAAAAAGGAAGAAGGGGAAAAAGGAAAGGAAAAGGGGAAGGGGGGAAAGGGGGAAGGGGGGGGGAGGAAGGGGAAGGGAGAAAGGGGGGGGAGGAAAGGAGGGGGGAAAAAGGGAAGGAAAAGGGGGGGGGGAAGGAAGGAAGGGGGAAGGAAGGGGAAGGAAAAAAAGGAGGGGGGGGGGGGAGAGGGGGGGAGGGAAAGGGAGGAAAAAAAGGAAAGGGAAGGGGGGGGGGGGAGGAAAAAGGAAAAGAAGAGAGGGGGAAAGAGAAAAGAGGGGGGAAAAAAAGGGGGAAGAGGGGAAAGGGGAAGGAAGGGGAGAAGGAAGAAGGAAGGGGGGGAGGGGAGAAGAAGGGGAGAAGGGGGGAAGGGAAAGAGAAAGAAAGAGAGAGGGAAAAAGAGAGAAAAAGGGAGGGGGGAGAAAGGGGGGAAAGAGGGGGGGGGGGGGAAAAGGAAGAGAGAGAAGAGAGGGGAGGGGGGGAGGAAGGAAGGACAAAGAAAAGGGGGGGGGGGAGAGGGGAGAGGGGGAAAGGGAGGGAAGGAGAGGGGGGAAAAGGGGGAAAAGGAGGGAGGGGGGGAAAGGAGAGAGGAAGGGGAAAAGGGGAAAGGGAGGGGAGAAGGAAAGGGGAGAGAGAAGGGAGAAGAAGGGGGGGAGAAAGGAGGGGAGAAAAGGGGGGAGAAGAAAAGAAGGAAGGAGGGGGAGGAAGGGGGGAAGGGAGAGGGGGGGGAAAAGAGAAAGGGAGAAGGGGAAAAGGAAAGGGGGGGAAAAAGGAAAGAAGTGAGGAAAAAGAGGAGGGGGGGAAGGGAGGGAGGGGAAGGGAAAGGGGAGGAGTAAGGGGAAAAAGGGGGAAAAGGGGGAAAAGGAGAAGGAAGGAAAAGGGGGAGGGAAAGGAGAGGGAGAAGAGAGGAAGAGAAAAAAGGAGAAAAGAGAGAGGAAGAGAGAGAGAAGGAGGAAAAGAGGGGAGAGGAAGGAGAGAGAGGGGGGGGAGAGGGAAAAGAAAAAAGGAAAGAGGGGAAGAAAGGGAGGGAGAGAGAGAGGAAGAGAGAGGAAAAAAAAAAGGGGGGGAAGTGAAAAAGAAGGTAGAGAAAGAAGAGAAGGAAGAAGGGAGGAAGAGAGGAGAGGGGGGGGGGAAGGATGGAGGCGTCTAGCAGCAGGGACGAACCGTTCGAGCTGTTTGAGAATATAACTCTGACGTCATTGGACATACTGCTTCAATGTGCGTTCTCCTACAACAGCAACTGTCAGATAATAGGGTAAGAAACTAACACCTGCGCTTTAGTTTACTTCGTGAAATGTAAAGATTATACTTTGACTTAAAATAGTACACACAAAAACAAAAAAAACACCACCAAAAAAAATAAAAAAATAAAAAAATAAAAAACCACTCATCTTACTTATTAGACATTTTAAATCGGTGGTGGTGTTTGTGCGTGTGTGTGTGTGTGGTAGGTAAATGGTAGAGCGCTCGCCTGGAGAGTGATGGGTCGCAGGACCGATTGCCCTCAGTGAACTCTTACCCTCCATGAAATCCCGCCCCCCCCCCCCCCCCCCCCCCGTTCCAGCTAGACTGGTACATCAAAGGCCATGGTGTGTACTGTCCTATGGACTAGTGCACATATATCATTTCAACTTATTTTGGTGCTTATATCCAATTAAGATTCAAGCACGCTGTCCTGGGCACACACCTCAGCTATCTGGGCTGTCTGTCCAGGACAGTGGGTTAGCTGTTAGTTGATTAGTGGTTAGTGAGAGAGAAGAGGGTGTAGTAGCCTTACACCTACCCATTGAACCCTTAAGAACTCGCTCTGGGTTGGAGCCGGTACCGGGCTGCGAACCCTATACGTACCAGCCTGTAGTCCGATGGCTTAACCACTGTGTCACCGAGGCCGGCTGTGCACATGAAAAAGCCCCTTGCTACTTTATTGTTAGGAGTAGCCTATACAGCGGCAGCGAGCCTACTTTTTCTCGATTTTTGTGCTGGGTTGTCATTAATTTTTTTTCTTTTCTCGACCATATGTCCTATTTACATAATATCCATTGGTAGCGATTGTGAGTTTATTAACGCTTAGGTGTGTTTGCAATGTTGCATTAGTAAATGATGCTTAATTAATTATGGTGAAGTGAGATTGTACCTTTAAGTATAGCTATACTGACTATTATCAGAGTGGTATTGTACCTTTAAATCTCTGCGCTGACTATTTTCAGAGTGGTATTGTACCTTTAAATCTCTGCGCTGACTATTTTCAGAGACAAACACCCGTATGTGACCGCTGTGCAGGAGCTGACAGACTTGTGGGTCAACAGATCTCTGTACGTATTTCTTGTGGTTTAAAATAATAATAATAATAATAATAATAATAATAATAATAATCCATATTCACAACGATCTAAACCCGAAAGCTGCAATCTGTAGAATACTTTTGATCCCCCACCGGTCCAATTGGAGGGGACTGTAGGTTTATCTCCGTCCTCCTGTATGTCTCTTTGTTTGCATGCCTCTCCGTCTGTCTGTCCCACCCACAGAGATTTCCGGATGTTGTTTTTCACAATGCCTTTACATACTGAGCTGAATTTTTTTTATATCGCTTTATCATGTCCTAATACAGATCAAGTGTGTGTGTGTGTGTGTGTGTGTGTGTGTGTGTGTGTGTTGTGTGTGTGTGTGTGTGTGTGTGTGTGTGTGTGTGTGTGTGTGTGTGTGTGTGTGTGTGTAATATTACGGTACGTATTATATGGCTGTATATTTTACTATTGACTGTGATTTTTAGTCTCTCATAACTCCATAAAAAGTGGCGTTTATATCGTTTATTAAGAATGTCTCTCGTGTATTTTACTGTGTATGTATTGGGTGGGACTTTAATCAAATATCTGTCTGCAGGGCCGGACTTAGACCTTGTGGGGCTCGGAGCGCTTCAGGTCGGGGGCCCCTCACCATAGAAACTAAATTACATGACAAATAAAAAATGAATTAATTTTATAATTATTACCTTTTTTTTTTAATGGAAGTCCTTTTGTATTAGTCTTGGGGGCCCTTGCAGGGGGGCCCGGGGCAATTGACCCCTTCGCCCCCTTATAAATCCGGCACTGTCTTGTCTGTCCTCATAATTTTCTATAAATTGATGTTGGTTTTCAGACGACCCTGGCTGTACTTGGACTTTGTTTACAAGTTGACGCCAGATGGCAGGCGGTTCCAGAGACACTGTAATTACGTACACAAGGTGGCCGAAGACATCATCAGAGCGCGCAAACACGCCCTGGTAAGATATATAAAACCAAACGAGAAGGAAGGAACATTTTTATTTAACGACGCACTCAACACATTTTATGTACTGTTATATGGCGTCGGACATAATTTATGGTTAAGAACTACACAGATATTGAGGGAGGAAACCCACTGTTGCTACTTCATGGGCTACTCTTTTTGATTAGCAGCAAGGGATCTTTAATATGCACCATCCCACAGACAGGATAGTACATACCACGGCCTTTGTTACACCAGTTGTGGAGCACTGGCTTGAACGAGAAATAGCACAATGAGCCAACCGATGGGGATCGATCCTAGATCGATCGCGCATCAGGCGAGCGCTGTGCCACTGACTTAGTCCCACCCCCCCCCCCAAAAAAAAAAGACATGAAAAGGAATATTTGTTTCACCACACCTTAGCACCCATTAAAGTGACAGACCCTAGTCTTTAACCACTACAACATATTTTTTACTATTAAAGGGGCATTCCTGAGTTTGCTGCACTTTTAAAGATGTTATCGACTAACAAAGACCTTTTTACGATTGTAATTACATATCAAATATATTTTTCTGCATAAAATATTAGTGGCTGTATATTAAACGTGTTTCTGATCGTTGTAATATTTATACTAGGTTAAATTTCGTTTTATTTCCAAAAATAAAAAAAATTCGTACGTACGAAATTATTTGAAGACAAAATCCAATTTGGGCTTCTTACAAATATTAAAGACGACCAGAAACACATTGAATATACAGACACTGATATTCTAAACCAGAAAATATTTTTAATATGTAAGTTTAATCGTAGAAATATTTTATTAGACGGAAACATCTTAAAATGCAACAAACTCAGGAATGTCCCTTTAAAGCCGGTTTTGATAATTTAAATTAGACGTAAGTTCATTTTATTATTTAGAATATTAATTTTTATACTCATCAAGTGGTTCTAGTCATCCCTGTTTTTGTAGTACTCCAAAATGCAATTTTCGTAATTCTAAAAATACACGTTCGTCTGAGAAGTAATGGTTATCGAGACAATCTGTAGCCTTTTTTTTTTTGGACGGTATTTCCCCGTTTAAACATCACAGACGTTAGGTTTTCTCTGTTTTAACGTTATCCAAATGTGATTAACTAAACTTAGTGTCCATTTTCACGGGCTGAAACTAGGGTCTGCGCCTTTTAACTAGGACTGTTTTGATATCCAACATGTGGTTATTTCGACAATTGGTCGTTAGAGATACCGGGGGGGGGGGGGGGGGGGGGGGGGGGGGGGGGGGGGGGCAGGAGGGGGTGGGGGTGGTGGAGGAGGGAAGAAACCTGCGCTGCCGCCACATAGGGTTTCTCCTAACGATAAAGCAGCAAGGAATATTTTATGTTAAATGCATTTCCCCCATAGACAAGATCATACAATCCACGGGTTTTTGTTTATGTACCAGTCTTTTGGAGACACTGGTTGGGAAGGGATTATAGAAGTTTTGATTCTATACTTTACAACTAACTTGGAACATTCCGTTTGACACATGTTTTTTTTTTTTTATGTTTTTTTTTTTTTTTTTTGGGGGGGGGGGGGTTTCTCACAGTTTCGATATGATCTTGGGAGAAATATCCCAACTCCTTCTATTTAAACGTTCATAAAATTGATAATGTTTTTTCAATATTGATGTAGGAGTCAAAGCCAGCCAATAGTCCGAAGTCGGACGACAAACACAAATACCTCGATTTCCTAGATATATTGCTCACGGCTAAAGACGAAAATGGAGTTGGTATGACGGATTTGGAAATCAGAAATGAAGTTGATACGTTTCTGTTTGAAGGTAAACAATTTTTTGTGAATTTTCGTTTCACGTGATGCACCTTATAGCTCCATGCCCGGCCTCGGTGGCGCAGTGGTTACGCCATCGGACTACATGCTGGTGGATACAGGGTTCGCAGCCGGTACCAGATCCAACCCAGAGTTCTTAGAGGTTCAATGGATAGGTTTAAGGCCACTACACCCACTTCTCTCTCACTAACCACTAACCACCTAACAACTAACCCACTGTCCTGGACAGACAGCCCAGATAGCTGAGGTGTGTGAAAGGACAGCGTGCTTGAACCTTAATTGGATATAAGCACGAAAATAAGTTGAAATGAAATAAATAGCTCCATGTCTTATCACAACGGCTTCATGTGTTATCATTTTGTCTGTTTTCGTTTCACATACAGCCAATAGCTCCATGTTTTTGTTTTTTACATGATTGTTCAAGGTCACGACACAACGACGAGCGCCATCTGCTGGATATTGTATTCCCTGGCTGAACATCCGGACATCCAGGAACGAGTTTACCACGAGGTGGCGCAACTCATGGCCAATAAGGAAGGTGAATTCTTGGCCTGGTGAGTTGGAAAACATTTGGCGGGTTTTCTCTGTGACAGACCTTATACTTTAAGACGAGAAGATTTCATTTCAGTTATAACTAACACTGGTACATGTGCAGATGGGTGGGGTGGGATGGGGTGGGATGGGGTGGGGGTGGGGTTTCACTCTCGCCACAGTCAAGACTCCCCACTAATGTACAATGTACTGCGCACGCACCTTCTAACACATACACACCGGCCTCGGTGGCATCGTGGTTAGGCCATCGGTCAACAGGCTGGTAGGTACTGGGTTCGGATCCCAGTCGAGGCATGGGATTTTTAATCCAGATACCGACTCCAAACCCTGAGTGAGTGCTCCGCAAGGCTCAATGGGTAGGTGTAAACCACTTGCACCGACCAGTGATCCATAACTGGTTCAACAAAGACCATGGTTTGTGTTATCCTGCCTGTGGGAAGCGCAAATAAAAGATCCCTTTCTGCTAATCGGAAAGTGTAGCCCATGAAGTGGCGACAGCGGGTTTCCTCTCAAAATCTGTGTGGTCCTTAACCATATGTCTGACGCCATATAACCGTAATTAAAATGTGTTGAGTGCGTTGTTGAATAAAACATTTCTTTCTTTCTAACACAAACACATGACACTAAAACAGAGTGCGCTTAATCATATACTTGGTTACAAATATATAGTAAGACCTCAATAATCCGGACTCCAGTAGTCCGGAAACCCCACCTTACGGACACCCGAAATGCAAAGCGAATTGCACACTATATAAATGTGTTCGATAATCAGAATATTCAGCTTCCGGAACCGGACGACCATCATCCAAAACAATTTGTAAAAAAATAAAGACTGTTTGCTTCATTTGACCGCACGTAATTTCTTCCAACAGATCATTTAAAGGGACTGTCCTGAGTTTGCAGCCATTGTAAGATGTTTGCGATAACAGAGCCTTGTTGGCGACTAACTAGTTCATACTACATACATTTTCTTGTTTAAAATACCAGTGTCTGTATATCGAATGTGTTTGCGGTCGTATACTGATGTTTGTAGAACTAAATTTTTACTTTAATTCGTGATATATATCTTTTTCGTACGTACGAAATTGTTGGGAGATAAAATCAGCTTTGGGCTACTACAAGCATTAGGACAACAAACACCTTGTAAATACAGACACTGGTGTATTAACGTCACTGGATACCCTCTCTGTTGCATAGCAAGGTTGGATCCAGGAAATATTTCAGGGGTGGGGAACCAAGGGCAAAACATTTCTTCACTTTAAATAAAATACTTGACCCCCCCCCCCCCAAAAAAAAAAAAAAGAAAAAAAAAAAAGAAGAGTAGTGGGTAAGCCTTTTTTGCCTAAATCCGAGAGAGAGAGAGAGAGAGAGAGAGAGAGAGAGAGAGAGAGAGAGAGAGAGAGAGAGAGAGAGAGAGAGAGAACTTCCGTTATGTACTCTGCCTATGGTAAAATATATTTCTTATTTTCTTCCACTTAGGGATGACCTACAACATATGAAGTATCTTCATCTGTGCATCAAGGAAGGCCTCCGCCAACACACACCGGTGCCATTCGTTCAGAGAAAGACTACACAGGAAATGGTCCTCGACGGGTGTAAAATTCCTCCCGGGTCTCTCGTGGCGGTCCAGATTTACGAACTACATCACAACCCTGATGTGTGGGAAGAACCAAACGAGTTCAGACCGGAGAGATTCCTGCCGGAAAACATGATCGACATGGACCCTTATGCTTTCGTAGCATTTTCGGCTGGGCCAAGGTAGGATAATAATCGCTTATATTGTCAAGATGGGGTGACATTAAACAAAACATGTTTTCTCTTTCCAACCAGTGCACCACAACTGATCAAAGGCCGTGGCATGTGCTTTTCTGGTTGTGGGAAGGTGCATATAAAAGATCCCTTGCTACTAATGGAAAAATGTTTCCTCTCCAAGACTCCAAATGTTACCAAATGTTAATAGCCAATGATTGAGTAATCAATGTGCTCTAATGGTGTCGTTAAACAAAACCAGCTTTAAAGTGACTGACCCTGGTTTTTAAACACTACGGCACAATTTTCACCACTAGAGTCGGTTTTTGATAATTGAAATTAGACATTGCTTAGATGTTTATTGTTTAGATTATCCATTTCCGTATGTCCGAAGTGTTTCTGGTCATCCTGGTGTTTCTGATACCACAAAATGCAGTTTTTCTTCATATTTTAAATAACGCATGTATCTCTCGAGGCATTTACCATAGTTTGACACCCAATAGCCGATGTATTTTTCGGGCTGGGGTGTCGTTAAACATTCATTCATTCATTCATTCATTGTATCTCTGCCGCTGCGCGTGCTGTAACCTCACCGTGGTGCAGGGGTGTAACATTCTTTTTGAGAATGGCCAATACAGCACAAATTGAAGTTTAGAGTAAAAGTCAGTATCTATCTGTGATATTTGTATTTGTATTTTTGCACAGTTCTTTACACTGTTTTTATTTATATCTTGAATTTTTCTGTTGATGTTGATCATCACCTTGTTTGTTTCCATTACCATAGTTTGACACCCAATAGCCGATGTATTTTTCGTGCTGGGGTGTCGTTAAACATTCATTCATTCATTCATCCATTCATTGATTGTATCTCTGAGAAATAATGGTTATGGAGACGAGCGCAAGTATATTTTTAAAGGATGTTTCCTAGTTTTACCGTCACGGGCTCTTATTTCACTCTATTATAACTTTATCCAAATGTGCGTGTTACATGTTTATAGAGTTAAAGTTTTGTTTTTGTTTAACGACACCACTAGAGCGCATTGATTTATTAATCATCAGTTATTTGATGTCAAATATTCGGTAATTTTGACATGTAGTCTTAGAGAGGAAACCCGCTACATTTTCCATTCGTAGCAAGGAATCTTTTATGCACCATCCCACAGACAGAATAGCACATATCACGGACTTTAATATACCAGGCGTGGTGCACTGGCTGGAACAAAAAAATAGCCCAATGTATCCACCGATGGGGATCGATCCCAGACCGACCGCGAATCAAGCAGGCGCTTTACAACTGGGCTACGTCTCGCCCGTGTGCAACTATAAATCAAACTTCATAGACTTATTTTGTGAGACGGTTCACACGCAGCCCAGTGGTAAAGTGCTCACTTGTTGCACGGTCGGTCTATGATCGATCCCCGTCGGTGAGCCTATTGCGCCATTTCTCGTTTCAGCCAATGCACCTCGTCTGGTATATCAAAAGCTGTGGCATTTGCTAGCCTATCTGTGGGATGGTGCATATAGAATATCCCTTGCTACTAATGGAAAAATTTATAAGACTATATGTCAAAATTACCACATTTTTGACATCCAATAGTCGATGATTAAAACATCAATGTGTTCTAGTGGTGTAGTTAAACACAACAATCTTTAACTTTTGATAATGGCAGATTTGTAATCATCATAGTTCTTCTTCTGTGTTCAGTTTCTTTATGCTCCTTAAAGACATACTGCCACGGATTTAAGGACCTTATTTCTCTAAAAATGGATAATAAATAAAAATTACATTAATTGTTGGAAACCAAATCTAGCTATTGTATCACCGTAACCATCTTCATAAATCAAGGCTAATATTCGTTCCTCGTATTCAGTCAAGATTACTGATATCCACTACTAGCGCCCTCTATTGGAAGAAAATTTGTAACACCGATTATGTCCCTTACACGATGACATCGCTGACCAACACAGCATCGATAACATGTGACAATCTTGAAAGCAATATCAAAAATTAACCGCCGGACGCTGACGCTGCCATCTTTGTTTACAATAACAAGGGAATCTATAAGGAGCGTTGCGATTCGTTGCAATCGGATCTCATCGCATTCAATGAAATTTAAGCATTTTGTGGCACGATTTCTTGACGACATGTATCAAGGCTGAATACGAGGAACGAATATTAGCCTTGATTTATGAAGATGCACCTTAACTGAACTATGATGTTGTGAAATCCATGCCAACCCTCTCGGCAATTTTAGTTTTTGAATTATGGACCATTGCCATAATTCAAATATGGATTGACAAAATATCATTAATAAATGGAGTATGGTGGTTACGAAGATGGTTGAATAAAGTACATTTAGAGACAAATCGAATTTTTTGTTGTTCAGGTAATAGTTTGTTAGGCCATTAAATAGGTCAGTGATCTGTGACAATGTGCCTTTAATTCAAATCGTGAGTTTTATCGTCTCCATGAACTCCAATCAGCAGCAGGTCGTCTCTTTTGCCCCAAAGTTTTTTTCCGATTGTTCTGGGTTGTGGCCAGATGTTTTCTCCGATACTGTCGTATGTTGGACATCTTTGCAGTACATACTCATCATGCGTTTCAGCTTTTATTACCCAACACAATAGATGTTGCACTTATGAGTAAATTAACTTAGATTATCGTTAAACAAAGCAAACTCTTTTTGTTGTAGAAACTGCATTGGTCAGAACTTCGCCTTGAGGGAGATAAAGACTGTGATAGCGAGGATTATTTACAGGTAAACTCTAATATCAATCCATCACCCTTAATGGACTGGAGTTTTCTTCCCTTCCAACCTGTATTCCACAACGTCGAAGGAGGTGGGGGGGATATTTTAAAATTCTTGTGAAATGAAAAACATTATACTTTGATTTACATTCCTATCAACTAGTACATTCTAAATAATTTCATTTAGTACTATTTTTTTAAACTTATTATTGCAAAATCTAATACGGGGGACCGACCGATTAACATGTGACGTTTATGATTGAATTTGAATTTCATCTTCATATCAACAAAGAACTAGCGGTGTTTTAAGGAATAAGCGATGCTTTTTTTTTATATACAGTGCACTTTATATTTTGTCAAAAGTGGGAAAAGTGTATATTAAAGACTTCTTGTAGCATTTGTAGTAGGAGGAGCCCGACAGTTTTCTCGGTTTTGGGCTATAAAATGTGCGCCAAAAATAGGAAGGATAGGTCGGCATTATTCGAAACACGGACAGACAGCCGTATAAATATGTGTGTGTGTGTGTGTGTGTGTGTGCCCAGGACATCGTGCTTCAACCTTAATTGGGTAGAAACACTAAAATAAGTATAAATGAAATCTGTGAAAAAATTTAATTTTTTTTTTTTTTTTTTATAATTTGCATATTGTTTTCAGATATCAAATGACGTTGGATCCATCGCACGAAGTGAGGCCAAAGCTGTCTTTAGTAATGAAAGCCGAAACTGGGATCAAGATTTTGGTAAAACCAAGGACTTGAATATATGTCTAGTCAGTGTACTAAAAATTTTTTTATAATTACCATGAACTAAAAAAAACCCACATCTGTACAGTGTTGTCAAAATGTTAGTAAAACTAAGAAATTGAATTCTCATCTCTACAGTGTGGTTAAAATGTTAATATAACCAAGTACTTAAATACAGATATCTACAATTCGGGCAATATTTTAGTAATCAAGGACTTAAATACACCTGTGTAGTGTTGTCAAGATTTTAGTAGAATCAAGAACTTGAATTCACATCTCTACAGTGTGGGGGTTTTTTTTTGTTGTTGTAAAAACAAGTACTTAAATCACATTTCTACAATGTGGTAAAGATTTTTTTTAAATTAAAATAAGCAAATTGAAATCACATATTTACAGTAATAGTGTGGTCAATAGATTAGTATAACCAGGGACTTAAGTTAAGTCACATATCTGCAATGTGGTCCAAATTTTATTAAAATCAAGGACTTGAATGGACTAGACTAGATGTTTAACGATACCCCAGCATGAAAAATATATCGGCTACTGGATGTCAAAACTATGGTAACTGCAATAAACAAATAAATTAAAAAAAAGTGCCAAGGAACTGGATACACATCTGTATAGTATGGTCACGGTTTTAGTAAAAACAAGGCCTGTAATATACAGAGATCATTATATGAGCTCGTGTGTCGTACTGATTTTACGAAACGAGTGTCAGGATTTTTGTATTGCCCGAGCGAGAGCGAGGGTAATAAATGAATCCTGACACGTAAAATCAGTACGAGTCACACGCTAGTGTAATAATTTCTTTATTCTCCATAGTATTATTGTTGTTTTCTTTATGAATAACAAGACCCAAATCAAAATGTTTCATTCACAACTAGAAGGAGACGACGAAATGACATCATATTTCAAATGCAAAGTCCGATATAGGACTGGAGAAGCAACATCATGTTATGACGTCGCTTCCCAAAATTACGTCATTACACTTGTTATTACACGTGTGCTTCGTATGATTATTGTTAACTCGGTTATGTCGAACCATATGGACAATAAATATCTTTACAGTGTGGTCATATATTTGCAAAATCAAGGACTTGAATACACATCGATAGAATGTGGTCAAAAGTTTAGTAAACTAAAGTACTTAAATAACATGTCTACAGTGTCCAAAAAATATATTACTGTCGTAATATGTATGTATTTTAGAGGCCTCGTAAGTTGTGTAAATTGTGTCTAATCCATTTGTTCTTTAAAAAGCAATAAAATATGTTTCAATCAGTCTACAGTGTGGTGGGGATTTGGGTAAAACCAACTTGAATATACACCTCTGCAGTCTTGACAATATATTTGCAAAACCAAAGACTTGAATACATATCTTTACAATGTGGTCAAGATTTTTTTTTTTTTTTAATTTATTATTTTATTTCACCACCAAATATACAGCATACATAAAGCAAATAATAAACATACATATAAGAGAAGCATACATAAATAATAAAAAAACAAAAAACAAAAACATGTTATAATAATGGTCTCCCATTTATATATACTAATATATATCAATATATTTCCTGTGGAAAAGAAAAAAGGTATATACCGATGATCAACTTGTAATTAGTTATAAACTAAAACCATATACAATATTATATATTTTATACAATTAATTTTGTCCAAATATTCCATTTTTCCTAGTTGTCCTGTTATTTATTGTAGCAATATATTTATCTATATAATAATACATGGTCAGATTGTTCTGGAATCCAGTTAACGTTAGTTTTATACTTTTGCATTTTGACTTGTATATGTATTGTTTCGCAATTAGAAGTATTAAATTGACAATATTATCTTTTTTTAAAATAATTAGGATTGCCTAAAATAATTGTTTGTGCATTTATTTGGAGTCTAATTTTAGTTTTCAAGAATATCCAGTTGATAACAGTATTCCAGAAGGCTTGAACATGTTTTCATAACCAAAAAAGGTGCATTAAATCTTCACTAAACGTATGACAAAATTCACATTTATCTGATTTTTTAATACCATATATAACCAAATGCTTATTTGTTGTTAAAATAAATAAAAATATCTTGTATTGAAAGTAACGAAGCCCTGTGTCGGTGGTTAGCTTGATAGGAATAAGATATACATTTTCCCACCATTTGTCACAGAGGTCAATATCAAAAATATGATTCCATTTATTTGTGCGTTTATTTTGTATTTAGATGTGTGTTCATTTATGCACTCTTTGTAGAAATTTTTACAAACGTTTGTTTTAATAAGAAGTTCTTTCAAACAATTAGGTATTATTGGCATTTGTAATGTTACTAATTCTGTATATATAACCAATTTATAATATTTTTTGCTTGCTAAAATCAAACCGTTGTAGACTGTAAATGGCGGTATGAGGTCATATTTCATACAAAATTCATCATATGTGAGCCAATTGGTATTATTAAACAGATCTTTTAAAAACAAAATTCCTTTATTTGCCCATGTCTTGTAATAAACATATTTATTATTGATTTTAATAAAAGAGTTGTACCAAATTGGTAAGTTTAGTATGTTTGTTTTATCAGTTGTAGATTCACATTTTTCTAAAAATATTGACCATATAAATAATAAATTTTTCCAAAACGGATTTGTGCATACCTCTGCTTTTGCCTTGCTGTACGCTGACCCAAAAGTTAATAATAATTCCGCTTTAGACTGTAAACAATTACTCAATAAACAGGCAATGTCTTGGTTTAGATATACACTTTTCATCCACGATATTTTTTGGGCATTACAAAATATTTTAATATCTATTGCTCTTAAGCCACCATTTTGGTAATCTCGAATTAATATTTTTTATAGCATTTTTATCAGGCTTTTTATTCCAAATAAACTGAAAGAAATAAGTTTCAATTTTTTTAAAGAAAGCATCTGTTGGGTTTGGGAGTGAAGAAAATAGATAAACAAATTTTGATAAAGCCAGACTTTTGATTACAGCAATTTTTCCTAATGCTGATAAAGAACGTTTTGACCATTGTTCGAGTAACTTTTTAACTTCTTTTAGATTTCTATTATAATTCAGTTCTTGCATTTGATACAGATTAGTAGAAGAGAAATGGACACCAAGAACTGTAATTCAGTAGTCCATTTTAATTTATATTTTGGACACATTTTTCTGTGATCATTACGATCTTTGCCTAATCTTATTATATTTGTTTCATCAATGTTTACTTTTAGACCCGATATATTTGTAAAATATTGTAGTATTTCCATAGATGCTGTAAGTTTTTTTTTTCACACCAGTCAAGTAGTAATGTTGTGTCATCGGCAAACTGTGATATTTTAAATTCATTACCACATATCTCAATTCCTTTTATATTTTTGATGTTTCTTACCAAGATCCCAAGAATTTCAACACATATAATAAAAATATAGCGGGATAAGGATCACCTTGTCTGCATCCTCGGCCAAGTTTAAAACGTTCAGTAATAGTACCATTTATGGATAGACATGATTCGCATTCATTGTAGAAAATTGTTATCCATTTCTGAATTGAGGTACCAAATTTAAAGTAAGCTAATACCTTAGTTATAAACTTCCATGAAAGGGTGTCAAAAGGCTTTCTCAAAATCTACAAGTAAAAGCATTCCTGGTTTATTTTGTGTAGTTGTATAATGTAATGTATCATATATTAGTCGAATATTATTACCTATCGATCGGCCATGTATAAATCCATTTTGATCCATAGATACTAATGAGGGGAGGACAGTTTTAATTCTTTCTGCAATAGCTGCTGACCCGAATTTGTAAATAACGTTCAAAAGTGATATTGGTCTCCAATTTTTAATATATTCTTTTGTCTTATCTTTTTGGGGATAAAGTGTGATTAATCCTAATTTTTGTGAATCAGATAACTGACCCCGATTATATCTAAAGTTTAAGCTTTTAATAACAAAATAACTAATATCGGTCAAATTGTTTTTGATAAATTCAACCGTATATCCGTATGTCCCAGGCGACTTATAATTGTTAATTTTTTTCAGAACTTTAGTAACCTCATTATAGTTTAATTCTCCCTCTAGCGATTTTGACACATTATCGTTTAGTTTGGCAACTCTACAGTTATGAAGTTCTCTGTTTAGATCAACGTTAATTAATTCATCATCTCGATTAGCATATAATGTTTTATAAAAATCTACTACTTCTTTCTCAATTTGCTTTTGAGTTTCGAGTACATTATTTTTGTTGTCTATTAATACAGTTAAAGCTTTTGTCACATAATTTCTCTTTTCTAAGACTACAAAAATATTTTGATGGTTTTTCTCCGTGTTCCACCCACCCAGCTTTAGATCTAATAAAAACACCTTTTAATTTTTCTTTTCTGTGAGCTTCTAGGTCATTTTTTAAATTATAAAGCTTTTGTTCTAGAGATGTATCAGCTATCATTTGGCTAAGCTGAGTATCAATATTTTTAATTTCTTCTTCTAATTGTTTTTCTATTTTTTCCTGTTCCTTCTTTTTCCTAGATGCAAATGCAATTGTTTTACCTCTTATTCTCATCATCAAAATCTCTAAAAATAATTGATCATCAATATTTAGGTTTATGTTAAAAAGTTCAACTCTAGATAACGTGTCAAAGTTGGTGGGAATCGATATAGCATATTGTTTTACAGTTTCTTTGATGATTTCTTTAACCATAAAAATATAGTTATGATCATCTAAAAGAGAGTTATTAAATTTCCAAAAACCTCTTTCTCTTGTAATGTCTAACAATTTAATTTCGAGTGTAGGACATGAGTGGTCAGTTCTGTAACCTGTTTCTAAGGATGTATTGCAGGGATACGTTAAAAAGTCTACACAGACTAATATAAAATCTAGAAGACTGTTTAAATGGAGTTTTTTGCCGCCAGGTATATCGTTTAATATCTGGATGTTGGTAACGCCAAACATCTACTAAATTATTTTCCTCAATTATATTTAAAACTTCGGTTCTAGCTTTCGGATTGTTTATGTTACTATAATTTGACATATCTATATCCTTATCTAAAACTAAATTCCAGTCCCCACTAATTATATATGATGCATTCCCGTTTTTCTAAAATTGATTCCAGTTGTTGAAAAAAAGCTGGTGCATCTCTATCACTCGAACCATATATATTCACAAGAGTAAACCGTTGTTTATTTAATGATACGTCTATGGCCAATACATTTCCATCAAAGCTGCTTACTTGATTGTGCACAATGACATTAGTTTTTGTGTTGTTGAAAAATATTGCCACACCCCAGGAATTACTTTTAAACGAATTGAAATAACAATCACCTACACCCCACTGTGATCTGATTTTATTTTCTTGATCTTGGTCAAGATTTGAGTAAAACCAAGGACTTAAATACACATCACTATAGTGTGGTCAAGTTTTATAACTCATTGTGGTCAACACGCCGTCATGTCTGGACACGGTATGTGATGTCACACCCCACATCATCCACAGCGACCCCACGCTAACTAGGCATGTTTTGGCGCAACTGTGGTGCACTGGCTGGCAGAACGAGAAATAGTCCAATGGGTCCACTGATGAAGATCGATCTCAAACTGACCATGCATCAAGGAAGCATTTTACCAACGGGCTATGTCCCGGCCCGCTATGAGAACAATGCAACATGGACTTTAAAATGTAATATCAATAATGTAATCATGCATTTGTTTAAAATTAAAAATTAAATAATATACCTACCTGTATAACCCTCATTTTCAAGTTCACTGATAACAGATAGTTCACACATTAATCACCACTACATACACAAGAAGAAGAAGCCCACACCACCCCAAAATATTGTTGAAAGAAAGTGCAGTCTCGTTATATCTGAACAAACAATGTAAACACAATAATACTGTATTCTTTATTGATAGTAATACATGTATCCAAAATTCACTTCCGACAAAAAACAACCTCCCCACCCAACCCATTTCTCCCCGTTTCAATACTGATATCAGTCATGTTATTATTAACACAGATTTACCCCCCCCCCCCCCCAAAACATCAAAACCCCCAAAACAAACGAAAAAACGAAAATGACACAAAAACAAACAACATGACAGTGGCGGATCCAGAAAATCCATTTAGGGGGACCCCAATGACATGAGGCGGAATGCCAAGGGAACTTTGGGGGAGGTTATGAGGGGGATTGCAATTTTTTTTTAATATACCATAAAATTCTAACTATTGCAAATCTTGGGGGGGGGGGGGCTGGGCCAATCTCTCCCCCCCACCCCCCCACCACACCCCCCGATCCGCCTCTGTAATCCATGTAAAAATACGCAGGGATTCGTTTGTAACTTTTTTTTCTTTCTTGGCAGTAATGCTAATGTGATTTTTTTTTTTAATGATGCTGTCAGTGACCGTTTTTGACACACACACGCTGAGACAATTGCAAAGAATTTGCGCATATCCATGATAACTGTGCCAATTAAGTATAACAATTAAGATTAAATAAATATTCTGACATTAGCTGCGTGCATTCAGCGTGAGAATAGATTCGTAAACTGAATTTTGCGACAGTTATAATTTTATTCCCCTAGATCGGCCTCTGCATGACAAATGTTTTTTGTTACCCTATGCCACATTACAATTAGTGACAACTATAAAGTACAATACACAACATTATACAGCTGAACACAACATAGTGATACATGAGTTTGTAAAAATTGTGTATATAGATCTCTGAAAAATAATGTATGACACAAAAGATTTTGAAAAGACAATTGTGTTTGTCATTTTAAAGTGAATGTATCAAATGCATATAACACATTACAAATTGTATACATGAAAAAAGAAAAAGAAGCAAATCTCAGATGATTTCTTCATTTAAATTGTTTTATCAAAAGTGAAGGAATACATTTAAGGTTTTCAATAAAATAAATCCTAGCTTATATTTTATTAATATTATTATCTCTTCCCACCATGAGAATAAAGGCCCACACTTACTGTATTTATAAAAAAAAAAAAAAAAAAAAAAAAAAAAAAAAAAAAAAAAAAAAAATATATATATATATATATATATATGTTGTTGTTGTTTTTTTGTGTGTTTTTTTTTTTTTGGAGGGGGGGGGGAGTGTTAAGGGGGGGTGGGAATGCATCCTTTAGATGTGAGGTCTTTGCAATATTCTGAAAATATATATAACATAAAACAAAAAAATCACACCCATTTTTAGAAAATATTTGGATTCAAATCTAACATTTATTTTATAAACTAATTTAATAATTACAGTAGAGTTCCTGCAATAACTGATTACACACTTTATAATTGATCACGACATGTAGAAATGATCCAAAAATTTGACAGTTTTTTTTTTTTTTCAATGACCATCCAATCACTATAAGCACATACTGAACACAGATCTATATAAAAATACAAAAATATACCTACATGTAAGTAACACAAATAAAAATAAATAAAATAAAAATACCCCCCCCCCCCCACACACACAAAAAAAAACCCATCGTGATACATGTATACATGTACCTGGAACATGCAACATACATGATTCAATGTCATGATCAAGTAATTATGTATCTGAATGAATGAACGAATGAACAGATGAATGAATGAATGAATAAAATGAATGGAATGAATGAATAAAGATTTCACAACACACCAACACTAAAATAGACACTCAATGCTGGTGTCTTAACTTGGCTGAGATTCCTGCAGGAAATTCATTTCTCCAAGTTACAAATTATGCCAGACCAAACATGACCATAAAATATAATCACGAAATAATTGGCAGGCAAAAAAAATCTCCAAGCCTGTGGTGATGTTGTACCAGTCAGACAGCACTGGTTGGAATGAAAAATATGATCTTTCTTAGACAGGACAGTACATACCACAATCATTCACGTACCATTCAAAGCAGCAGTGGTAGGAATGAGAAATGTGATCTTTCTTAGACAGAACAGCACATACCACAACCTTTGATTTACCAGTCAAAGCAGCACTGGTAGGAATGAAAAATATCTTTCTTATACAGGACAGCACATACCACATCATTTGATGTACCAAAGCAGCATTGGTAGGAATGAGAAATATGATCTTTCTTAGAAAGGACAGCACATACCACAGCCTTTGATGTACCAGTTAAAACAGGACTGGTAGGAATGAGAAATATGATCTTTCTTACAGGACATCACATACCACAACCTTTGATTTACCAGTCAAAGCATCACTGGTTGTAATGAGAAATATGACCTTTCTTAGACAGGACAGCACATACCACAATCTTTCATGTACCAGTCAAAGCAGCACTGGTTGGAATGAGAAATAAAAAAATTCTTACAGGACAGCACATACCACAGCATTTGATATACCAGTCAAAGCAGCACTGGTTGAAATGATGAATAAATTAGGATAGCAAATACAACAGCTTTTGATGTACCAGTCAAAACAGCACTGGCTGTAACGCAAAATGTGATCTTTCTTGGACAAGACAGCACACACCCTATCCTTTAGACTAGTACGAAAAATATGTTCTTTATGGGAGGAATGCACATACCACTAGTGTTGGGAATTCGTTGAAATTAAATCATTGATCATTAATTTTTATAATTAATTTGTGAGCACCAACTGATCAAGTTTTGATTATATAATTGGTTACAATGATATGAACTTAATAAGATTTCAATTAATAAGACCATCTTAATAAGGCCATCTACTTATTGTAGTGTTATCCTATAAATCACAAATTTTACCCTTAATACCAGTTAAACAACTGTTTTCTTTATGTATACATGAAAACAAACTCAAAACCAACTGTACCTGTATTTACATCAGTTCCACTGTTTACACTATAGTAACAATTACAGATAACATTTTATGAGCTACAATTGATTACAAAGTTTAATAATTGATCATCACATCGGTACAGAGAAACTGATAAATTTTCACTCATAATTAATCAAGCAATAAAACACAACTACATGCCACCAGCCTTGGTGGTGTATTTGTTAAGCCATTGGACATAGGGCTGGTAGGTACTGGGTTCGGCTCCCGGTACTGGCTCCCACCCAGAGCTCAGAGTGTGCTTTTAATAACAGTGGGTAGCCACTACACCTGCTTCTCTCTGACTCTCGCTAACATCTAACCACTGTCCTAGACAGACAGTGCAGATAGCTGAGATGTGTGCCCAGGACAGCGTGCTTGAACCTTAATTGGATATAAGCACGGAAATAGGTATTAATTAATGAACTCTGTCACGGCTTATGATCTACAAGTACTGGTTATAACGGGGAGAGAGAGAGAGAGAAAGAGAGGGGGGGGGGGGAGAGGAGAGAGAGAGGAGGAGAGAGAGACACACACACACAGATAGACAGAGACAGAGAGACGGACACACACACACACAAAGAGAGAGAGAGACAGAGCTAGAGATCCCCCCCCAATTTTGACTAGTGGAACCACTGAGAAAGATTATTCCTTCGTTTCACTGCATCTCCGGCAAGATCTACCACTAGACTACATGCACATCCCAGGCACTCTTCAACAAGTCATGAACTGAAAACACTGTCACTTTTTAAAGTTATTCATTCAATTCGAAATAAATGTGACATCACCTCTCACAACTCACGTCATGCAAAGATAGCATACAGTTTCAACTGGCATTCATTGTAACAGTTATTCTTTTGAGCAATATATTTCGATACACATGGATTAAAAATAAGAATAAAAAAACCCAACTGAAACACGGTTTAACAAACCATGTAAAATATATTTATAATACTTGATCATATAATTTAATGATAATATTATTTGAAATTTTAATAATATATTAAGTAATAACAGGGCTATCTCTGGATAAGCAAAACATTTCACCAAATTATCTTTAAAAAATGCTAAACAGTTATTTTCCAACAAAATACCAATTATTACATGAAATTAGTTCACCAATTTAAAATAAAATTTGTCTAATTCCTAAAATTTGCACCAGTCCAGGAAAACTTGACGAGTGGTAGAGCTAGCCCTGTAATATTTATTACATAAAAAATGTATATATTAAAATAAAATAACAGACAATTTAAATTTAATAGATCCAAACAATAAAAAACCCCAAAACACCTTTAATCTTGTTTTTAAAATTAATTTTAAGAAATCCATACAAAATCAAAAACAAAATGTGTTTTTTTCTCGTTTAAAATTGTGTTTGATTGTCTCAAAACAATTTAGGCTACACTATTACATGATAAACATAAATTTTAATTTCGTAAACCGAGGAGTAAAAAACATGCACTCCGCAGATGTCATGGAAAGGGGAGAGGGAGAAACGGCATCCCTCAAAATAACTGACGAGGAAATTATACACATGAACATTTAAGAATCTTGTGTAAATTTATTTATTTTATTTATTTATGCACATGTGTGCGACTTATACACACACACACATGCACACACACACACACACACACACACAAAAGGGACCAAATTTACGAAGGCAGTTTTTCTTAAACGCAGGTTTTTAAGCATTATGAATGTACATGTATGTATGTAGTTACATGCATGCATGCAGGGCTCGAAATGGTCTGTGGCCAGGTTGTTGAATGTAACCAATGTCCTGTTTGGGTCACTTAAATATTAATAAACATAATGGCATTGGTCGCCCAGACAATATCTTCTTTAGAGCTACATGTATAACACATGAGCCACTATTAATATTTGTATTCCACATTAAAATCTTGCTCGTGGTTCGCTTACCACAATTTGCCAACATGCATTATTATTATTGGGACCACCATACTTTTTGGCGAGTTTCATCAAACCCTTCACATGTAAGACTTAAATAAGCTTTGTAAATTAAGCCCAAGACACCCATGGGCCTAACGAGTCGTCTGCGTCATCACCGACCCAAACTACATAATATACCAGGCTTGTGGAGTTCACGACACCCATTTTCCCCATGGATCAGAATGAGCAAATACAGTTGGAAATGGCCTAGTGGTTGTAAAGAACGTACAGTGAAACCGGACCCTCTGTAAACTGGAATTCCCCCAAAACCGGACGATTTACAGAATCCCTTTTTAAAAACCATGACAAAACTTAACCTCTTTAAACCAGATCCTTCTTAAAACTGGATATTTGTCTTGGTCACAAAGGGTGTCCAGTTTAAAAGGGGTTTCACTGTATATACGGAATTAACGTGGGTGACTTCAAGACATGTATGTGTTTTATTACATACCTATTCGATCTTACTACATGTATAGTGATAAAGACATTTTCAAACCTTGTGATAAATTTATCTTGTATCACACATACATGTACATGTATGTGCGATCTGGACCGGAACTTGTAAATTTACTATGGGGAATTCACGTTTTATTTTTACCTTTTTATTACAGTATGATAAATTTATCTTGTATCACACATGTGCGATCTGGACCGGAACTTGTAAATAGGAAATTCCCTTTTTATTTTTACTTGAGTTGGCGCCTTTTAATTACTGACATCATATATGATTTACAAATTATGTGGTATTGTATTTGAAACATCACACAAGATTGCAGCAGAGTTTGATTCTTAACGTTAAGTAAATCCATGAAAGGACTGATTAATAGATTTAAGAAAATGTGGTTATGACGTTAAATTAAAAACTGTTTGTGTAAAGAAAAAGAAAAAAGTATGTAATAAATACAGAACTTCACATACGTTGTTTTCGCTTCTTATTTATTTCACTTGTACAATAAATAGAAAGCAAAAAAACGTATGTGAAGTTCTGTATATATGTACTGATACAATTACCTGTACAAAATAAAGAACCGACGGTGGCATTGTAGAATGCCACCTACTCTAGTTGTAAGTTATTCCCCTTGACTACCCTCAATGCATCATACTGGGGTCCTAAAATCATGAAACAATACTGTGTAGACGTATTGTTACACCTCTACGGACCAGGGGCTTAATTCACTAGCACTCTCGCAACTTTGCGATTTCACAGTGCAATGCTAAAAGACTTGCAAAGAGGATGCTTTATTGTCTAGCAGAGCCTAAGAGACCTTTGTGAATTAGGCCCCAGATAACAAAGTATGAAAAAATGGCAAGAATATCCTTAATAGTAATAATACTGGATTTAGTTTATCTCTGGCAATCCAACACTTTAAAGAATGGGTTCAATGGCAGTTGGTTTACTAGACAATGATCGGGTGACTTCAAATATACAACATACATATTTCACTTCAGCATTTTATCACCATATACTAAGCCAAAACTAAGTGGTTATTTTTCTTATGTAAGGCTATATAAAGGTGTTTTTTATGACACCACTGCAGAACATTGATTTCAGGGTTAGTTCTGGGCAAGTAGCAACCTTCGGCAAATGATCTGTGAAATCTGTAAAAATGGCAGAAATCCAGTTATAATCTAACAAAATATCAATTATTACTAAAAATTATTTCGCAAAATCAAAATCAAATTCGCCAATTGTTTTTAAAATTCGCAGTTGTCAAATTTGGCGAGTGCCATAGCTAGCCCTGGATTTATAGTTATCGTCTGCTACTGGACGTCATAGATTTGACAATTCTGATGTATAGTTTTAGAAGAACGCTACTACAAGGCTTCTAGATTATGGTAGCCCCACTACCATGGCTAGTGATATTCAATGCTGGGCTAGTGAATAAATACTATTGCCATGCCCGACAACTAGTGAATTTTTTTTTTGTCAAATGTTGCTGTTAAGTCTATTTTGTAAATATGAATACTCTTCCTCCACCTCAAGCCCCCAATGTTAGAGATTTAGGCGACATATCCAATTATTACTATTATTTAGTAAAATTGTATTAACTTATAGTAAAGTAGGGCTAGTGAATTATTAATATGTGGCTAGTAATTTTTATAAATCATAGATCCCATGGCTAGTGGATTTGATAAACATTCTAGAAGTCCTACACTACTACATTTCCTTTTCATCAACAGCAATGAATCTTTTATATTCACTTTCCCACAGACAGGACAGCCGTGCATTCAGTCTTTGATATACCAGTCGCAAGGGAATGATAAAACCCAATGGCAATCACAGAGTAGGTCCACCAAGCAGATTTGATCCTGTGATCCATGGACAGACGAGTGCTCTACTGACCAAGCTAGATCCCACTCTTAATATTAAATTATATAGCACTATGTTGGTAACAAGTAAAATATGATGACAATTATAGCTTGCTTAATAAAGTATTTTACAGGTAACAGAACACAGGACCATCTTAAGAATATTTAAGGCCCCCCGGCAAAGCAGTGGACTGGGGCCCCTATTTAATAATATGAACATTAATTTTTTACTTTTCAAATTGAATTTTGGGGCCCCAAAAATCGCGGGGCCCACAGGCAACTGCCCAGTGTGCCCATGCGATAAGGTGGCACTGACTGTGAATGTACTTGTGCATAATATATTTTTATAGGCAATACAGCAATATATTTTACAGGTAACATTTCTACAAGTAATAGTTTTGCAAGTAATAATGTTTTATATTTAATATTTTAACAGGTAATAGTTTGCAGTTCATCTGGTTTGGGAACATTTAGCTTTTACAAAAATGATTAGTGATATTTCTATAGTCCGTCCCACGGGAAACACGTTTTTCATACTACAGAATTTACTAAACGTTATTTATTTCTGAGCCGATTTTTGTCTAAATTGCACACACAAAAAAAAATATATGTTTGTTATTACCAAAACACTTTTACTTTTCTTTTTACAACAAACCAAATTGAAATTATTTAATAAAAAACATTTTTTTCCGAGGATGGGACGGACTGTAGTCAACTAAAAATTGATTAGCAACTACTGTTTACAGTTTTAAAATTATGTAGAGATCTCAGAAACATGCTGTGTCATTCTGAACAAAATGTTCCCTATTGTACTCCACTTTAAAGGTGAAATATTACCAAAGTTCAGTAGTTTAAAATCATAGGGGACAATATTTAAAAATTACAGGTAATATTAATTTTACCCATGTACATGCATGTGAATGAATGAATGAATGTTTAACGACACCCCAGCACAAAAATACACATCGGCTATTGGGTGTCACAAATGGTAAGTTATGTACATGCATGTCACCGATTGTTCCTTTATGTTCTTTAAATATTTCTGAAACTGTCCCACCGCCATCCCTGGTTCGAATGCCACCTGTAAAATCTTTTCAAAATTAATTATTTACTAAATATATTTGGCACAGTAAATTAGCGAACAATCACGACAGCTGTGTAGTCCAGATGTATGTCATAAACTGATGCCTTTTGCTTTACAGAACTCTTCAAATCTTTTGTTTTCTAGTGCTGTCATCATCTCATTCAGGGCGTAGATCTGAAACAAAGTTAAAAGTTTATTTTGTTTTAATGAAACCACATGAAAGGGACTGTCCTGAGTTTGCAGCCATTGTAAGATGTTTTGCGATAACAGAGCCTCGTTGGTGACTATTTCATATTAAATACATTTTCTTGTTTAGAATACCAGTGTCTGTGTATTGAATGGGTTTGCGGTCGTATACTAATGTTTGTAGCACTCAGTTTTTACTTTAATTCGTAATATATATTTTTTTTGTACGTACAAATAATACGTTATAGGCTTAACAAATGTGCAAAATTTTGGTCCCCAAGTGGGTGACTCATAACATTTTTACTTCCCTGATGTTGCTTTCACTCGCCTAAGGCGACCGTAAAATGGACACCCTGCTGATTAAGCTAAATCCTGCACAATAACGTCAATAAAGGAAGAAAGGAATGTTTTATTTAACGACGCACTCAACACATTTTATTTACAGTTATATGGCGTCAGATATATGGTTAAAGACCACACAGATATAGAGAGAGGACACCCACTGTTGCCACTTCATGGGCTACTCTTTTCGATTAGCAGCAAGGGATCTTTTATATGCACCATCCCACAGACAGGATAGTACATACCATGACCTTTGTTACACCAGTTGTGGAGCACTGGCTTGAACGAGAAATAGCACAATGAGCCAACCGATGGGGATCGATCCTAGATCGATTGCGCATCAGGCGAGCGCTGTACCACTGACTTAAACACCCCCCCCCCCCCCCAAAAGACAAGAAAAGGAATATTTGTTTCACCACACCTTACCACACATTAAAGTAACAGACTCTAGTCTTTAACCACTACAACATATTTTTTTACTATTAAAGGGACATTCTTAAGTTTGCTGCACTTTTAAAGATGTTATCGACTAACAAAGACCTTTTTACGATTGTAATTACATATCAAATATATTTTTCTGCATATAATATTAGTGGCTGTATATTAAACGTGTTTCTGATCGTTCTAATATTTGTACTAGGTTAAATTTCGTTTTATTTCCAAAAATATAAATTTTTTGTACGTACGAAATTATTGAGCACTAGATAGAACGAAAAATAGCTCAACGGGCCCACTGACGGGGATTGATCCTACACCGATTGCGCATCAAGCGAGCGCTTTTCCACTGGGCTACATCCCGCCCCTTCAATAAAGATTACCAAGAGTAAAGGTGACATACATGATACGCATGTCAAGAGTTTGATGGAAAACCATATAATGTGTTCAGAATATAGTCGGGCAATTCCACGGTTACTCACGTTATACATTTTTACCATACTAATTCTTTTGATTTGCTCAGGATTAACAATTATACATTCAACACTTACTTTCTTTATTACATTTTATTAGTTAAATAATCAATGTATATTATAAAATAAAAAAAAGGAAATATGTTGATTAGTTTTCATAAAGTGAATATGTAAATATCGGTTACTCACGTTACAAAAAAAAGGACATGACAAAAAATGAACACACTTAAAATCCAAAGTCTCCTCATACTGTAACAGCTATGATAAAAGTGGATATATTGGTGTATAGCTATGGTGTTTAGGTTTCTTTATATGATAAGAGTTTTGAAATTGTACAATTAATACATTTTTGGTTATCAAAATGATCGGTTACTCACGTTAAAAATTGTTCATTTATTAATTGTTTAACTTATTGTAAGTTTAATTTGTCGGTAACATTTACCCTGTTGATTTGTGTGGCTTTCTGGTGTTTCTTTCAATAAAAGTTTGACATTCTTTAAAATAATTTTGTTTAGCCATTACCAAATAGCGGACAAATTGTAATGCGAGTAACCGACTATTTTGATAACCAAAAATGTATTATATGTAATTGTACAATTTCAAAACTTTTATCATATAAAGATACCTAAACACCATAGCTATACACCAATATATCCACTTTTATCGTAGCTACAGTTACTGTATGTGGAGACTGGATGTTTAGTGTGTTAATTTTTTGTCATGTCCTTTTTTCTGTAACGCGAGTAACCGATGTTTACACATTCACAATATGAAAACTAATCAACATATTTCCTTTTTCTATTTTTTATAATATACATTGATTATTTAACTAATAAAATGTAATAAAGAAAATAAGTGTTGAACGTATAATTATTAATCCTGAGCAAATCAAAAGAATTAATAAGGTCAAAATGTAACGCGTGTAACCCTGGAATTGCACATATATATTTAGACTTATTAGCCAGTACATGGCAGCCAAAACTAACTTGGTGTTGGTGAGAAGTATGTTGGCCTAATTATTTATACACTGGTATTGTTCTATTCAAATAAAATGTTGGTAACTCGCGTTACATATTTTACTGTTACTCGTGTTACAATTTTTTATGTATCTGCGTCCTGTTTCATGTCACTATTGTGAAAAATTTGTGGTTTCACTACCTGTAGTATAGATCGACGTTTTTGAAAGATCGAAGTTTGAGTTATCGAAGGTCGACTGTATATATATATTTTTTTTTTTTTTGGGGGGGGGGGGGGGGTTGTGATAATAATTATACCCATTAAAAAAAAAACCAATTTCATTTCCTTGTAAAAACAATACTTTTTTTAATTTAAACATTGGAAAGTCTATATACTGTGGCCGGCAGGCTAAGCAGAGTCACAGAATTTCATCCACAATGAAGAAGTGGTTTCTGCATTCTTAAATGTACATTGTCTGGAATATTTTTATTATTTAAGCATTTAGAACAGAAAATCCCATTACGTTTGGTGCATATAAGACACCGCACTCCAAATTGGTTTCACTACACTGGCTTTTCTAAGTTAAAAATAAACCCAGTATTTTGAAAGTGGGACACTTTTGCCGGGGTCCCTCTGGGCTAAAAATAGTACGCTTGTTGCATTACAAAAACCGAGCGGATTCTAGCAGCCAATTCCGCTTGCAGCCACTTTCAGCAGACACTCATGGTGACGTTCTAAACACCGGACTCATACGCCTTTCGATTGTTACCTGTATTTCACACACTTTTAAACACACTGTTATGCTAATTTTTATTATTCACTACAACTTAAGAATTTTAGAGTTTTATATAATAACAACACAAAAACAAAATAATAACCAAGACTCATTTTCACAGTCTTATTGTTACTAATATCTGTATAAATACAAATTAACCGTTTTATTAAGCACTTTTATAATATCTGAAGTATCATTTTAAAAATCCGTCTGTACTACGGTAATATAGGATGTCCAACTAGTTTTGTATAGCCCACACCACAACACACATTATAAAAGGCGTACGAGTCCGGTGTTTAGAACGTCGCCATGCGTGTCTGCTGAAATTGGCTGCTAGCGTAATTTGCTGCTAGGAAGTGGCTGCTAGAATCCGCTCGGTATTACAAAATGGCGAGAATTGTTCTAACTGGCTAGTAAGCATTTGACGATATGCGTTAATGACGACAATTCACGAGTGAATTAAAAGTGCAGTTATGCTTGTATTTGAACTTAGAACTTGACTGTATACGACTGAAACCAGACATTGCAGCTTTAAGCAAAGCAAAGTTTGTTTTGGCAACAACATCACTATGGCACATTGATTAATTAATCATCAGTTAATGGATGTCAAACAACTGATAAATGTAAGACAAAGTCTCCAGAGGAAACCTGCGACACTTTTCAATTACACCACTAGAGCACATCGATTAATTAATCATTGGCTATTGGATGACTTAGTCACGGCTTTAGATCTTCACTAATTTGGGCACAATGGGGACTTTTGTCTTTTCTGAGTACAGGAAGGTCAATTTCGTTCAGTAACAGCTGCTGGAGAGTTGTCAATATTCAGAAATGTATTTCAAGTTATTTTAATGCAATTGAACTTAACATTTCAGCGGTTTTGAGGCAAGCCCTAATCTTGCCAGCAAAATAAGTGGGGTTTTTTTCAGCTGAAAGTCCGCTCAAATCGCTGAGTTATTTGCAGTAGCGAGATGTCGAAGTCGCTGTAATATTTCAGAACTAATCAGATTTCAAAATCGAAATCACACTACAGACGTTAAGACCCCAACATGTGTAGTGTCGTAGCTAATGTTGACATTTTTCAGATATACCCGTAAACCGGGCTATTGTTTTTCAAAAAGTGCCATGTGTTGTGCCGTGTACTGTGACCAGACAAGTGTGGTTAATCCTCGGCCTCATTCATTTCAGTAATGCCAGAAAATACTAATTAATACTTTAATTATCAACTACTTAATAATATCAAGTTTTCATAAAATCATACAACTGTTTTGTCTAAATCTTATTACTGGAAGTAGTATTTTATATCGAAATATTATGATTGGAACCGACTAAAATACAGAATATTCCTGAATGAACGTGGAAATGTTATGAAATATGTACCGCCTATGTTTATCAAATTTCTCCCCTTTCTCCTGGGAAGGGAGAAGTCACTTCTCCTACTTTTTCATTTCTAGATTAGGGCCTGTTGAGGTGAAATATTGTGTGCTTAATTTGGGTACGTTTATCGTCTTGACTTTGACGCAATCTAAAGCCCTGAAAGTCTTCAGTGGAAACCCACTTCACAATCCTTGGTACTGTAGTGGTTAAGCCATCAGACTTAAGGCTGGTAGGTACTGGGTTCATATCTCGAAAACCAGCTCCCACCCAGAGCAAGTTTTACTGACTCAATGGATTGGTACTGGCCTACATGTAGGTAGCGTCGTGGTTAAGCCATCGGTTTGCAGCCGGTCCTGGATCCCACCCAGAGTGAGTTTTAACGACTCAATGGGTAGGTGTAAAGCCACTACACCCTCTTCTCTGTCACTAACCACTAACAATTAACAACTAACCCATTGCCCTGGACAGGCAGCCCAGATAGTTGAGGTGTGCCCAAGACAGCATGCTTGAACCTTAATTGGATAGAAGGATGAAAATATGTTGAAATGAAATGGGTAGGTGTAAGGCCACTACACTGACTTCTCTCTCACTAACCTCTAACAACTAACTAGTAACCCACTGTCCTTGACAGGCAGCCCTGATAGCTGAGGTGTGCCCAGGACAGCGTGCTTGAACACAGGGTTTGTAGATTATGGTAACCCCACTCCCATGGCTAGTGATATTCAATGTTGGGCTAGTAAATAACTATCATTACCATGCCCGACGGAGAGTGAAAAAAAAAGTTGTCAAATGCTGCATTTAAATATATTTTGTAAACATGAATAAACTGTCCCGACTCCATCCCCCAATCTTTTTTTTTTAAAGCTTTATCTCCCTCTTTAGGCGATATTATTACTATTAGTAAAATTGTATTAATTTAAAGTAACTTAGAGCTAGCGAATTTTTAATCGTGACTAATAAATATTCAACTGATCCCATGGCTAGTGGATTTTATAAAAATTCTAGACGCCCTGTTGAACCTTGAAAGGAAATAAGCACAAAAATAAGTTGAAATGAAAAATGCTACACTTTTCAATTGCATCACATTGATTAATTCATCGGCTGTTGGATGTCAAACAACTGTTAATTGTAAAACATACATGTATACGTCTTCAGAGGAAACCTGCAATACTTTTCAATTAGCAGTTTTTAGGGGTTTTTTAAGCCCATTAAACCACTGCAGATATACGCCTGTATATGTCAGTGTGGTTACCTCTTGGCGTTGTTTCCTCTTCAACTGAATTTCTTTCTGTCTGTTCATCTGTTTGTCCAGCTTGGCCTGCTCCTCTTTCTGTCGGTCCTGGCGCCGCTGTTCCTGCTTCTCCATGATCTGTAAACGCTGCCTCACTGCTCGCTGTGCCTACAATAGATGACAGCCAACTTAAAACATCATACAAAATGTACATTGCCTCACCACTCGCTGTGCCTGCAATAGATGACAGCCAACTTAAACACCATACAAAAAATATTGTTATTTATTATTATAGATGCTATAACATCATTAGACCGGTATACGTTGCCTCACTGCTCGCTGTGCCTGCAATAGATGACAAACAACTTAAACACCATACAAAAAATATTGTTATTTAATATTATAGACGCTATAACATCATTAGACCGGTAAACGTTGCCTCACTGCTCGCTGTCTTTGCAATAGATGACAGACAACTTAAAACACCATACAAAAAATATTGTTATTTAATATTATAGATGCTATAACATCATCAGACTGGTAAACGTTGCCTCACTGCTCGCTGTGCCTGCAAGAGATGACAGACAACTTAAACATCATACAAAAGATGTACATTGCCTCACCGCTGACCGTGTCTGCAATAGACGACAGACAACTTAAGCATCATACAAAAGATGTACAATGTCTTACCGCTCACTGTGTCTGCAATAGATGACAGACAACTTAAACATCATACAACAGATGTAGTTATTTATTACTATAACTCCTATAACATCATTAGACTGGTAAATGCTGCCTCACTGCTCGCTGGACCTATAATAAAGATACAGACAACTGTATTATTATACAAAAGATGTCTATGTATAGCTCTCCATCCTATAACAACATTAAACTGGTAAACATTTTCTCACCACTCACTACACATTTAAACAAATGTAACCTTTAATTGTTAATAATAATATACTTATTACTGCAACACGGGTTCTTTTTTTCGGGATATTTTGGAATGATTCTGCCGATTCCGATTTTCTCTGACAGGTGACCAAATGAAAATCCCGGATATACCAGATCCCTATCTTAGAAGGATGAATGTTGAGATCCCAGGGTAATCTGGGGCCTAATTCACTAAACTCTCGCAACTTTGCGATCTCGCAATACAATGCTAAAAGACTTACAAAGAGGATGCTTTGTTGTCTAGCAGAGCCTATTATAGAGAGCTTGGTGAATTAGGCCCCTAGTTTGAACAGATTCCACTGAATTAGTTAGGTGTTACCAGGGCCTTTCATGATAATTTTTTGTGACGGACGTGACATTTTGACACCATAAAACTATGTTTCCATGGAAACTTGTTTGTACTTTTCTTTACATTTTGTATTAATAGAAACAATATAAGTGATGTTTACTTCACTCAAATTTTTTTTTTTAAATTGTACTCGTATTTTGGGATAAATTTACATATTAATGTGTGAGGGACATGACATCATTTAATTGGAAGCAGGACATTTTTTTTGCACGTTCAACCTATAAACTCTGCTCTCCTATATCTTCTATTTTATATCCCAACAATCATTTTGTTAGGTCACTAGGTTGTTTTACGGTGACAGGCAAATCAGATATACCAATGTATAAAAGGATTAGAAAAACCATCAAACTGGAATGTTCTAAAAGCAGGGGTAAAAATTTCAAAATCTTAGGTATCTGGAAATCAGTTCAGGTGAGTTTTACTTATAGGTAACCGATTATTATGTTACATGAATATAGTTCTCGTAACCGATGAGTTAGACCTACCTACATGTAATCCTAAAACACTTGAACTATGGTTCTGTGTTATACTGATGGTTCAAAAACATAAACTGATTTTCATTTTCATTACTGATATACATGTATAGTACTTTTAATTTTAGAATGTAATTGTTCACAACATAACTGAATGGCGGTTCTCATGATTTTAATGTTGCGTAACTGGCACGCGAATAAAACACCAGTTCTTGTGAAATATTGTGCCCTGTAAATGTTTCGAGCCAGATTTCTGGACGTACCACACTCCTAGTCTCATCTAAAAATTCAGCATGGAATACACAATCTCTGCAATTACCTGTGGCAAACAGCAATCAGTGGCGGATCCAGAAAATCCATTTAGGGGGGCCCCAGTGACATGAGGCGAAATGCCAAGGGAACTTTGGGGGAGGTTTGGAGTGGGATCATAAAAAAAAAATAATAATAAAATATATACATGTCGCAAATTTAGGGGGGGTGGGCCCTTTCCCCCACCCTAGATCCACCTCTGGCAATGTCATAGAGATTATTTGTATTCCATGGCATCTTTTTGGCCGTGAAAATTTTCTTAATTGCAAAGGTTTTTTTTTTTACTAAACAACAAAAAATAATAAATGCTTTAAAATGTTATCCATTTTATTTAATTAATTGAATTTAATTATTTTATTTAATTCTTGAACTTTTCAAATTTATAACTGTCAAGCAATTGTAAGTTGTAACGTGATTTCAGGTATACATACCCGAATGTCTTTCAAACTTGGAACATATTCATATTGCAGTAGTTGTTCTGAAATAAAAAAATAAGTTAAGACAATGAATACATTTTTCAGGGTTTTGTCCGATAGTTTCATACACATACATGTTACATGTAGTTAAAAGTCATTTTTGGAGGAGAGTTTCCAGGGTTTCAAACATGCCCACTTCCTCTCCAATGTTTTGTAACTCATTCCATGATATCCCCAAAGCAAAAGTGCCATGGAGGTCTCCAAAAATGTGCCTTGCCTATCAATGCACAATCAATCTTGGACTGATCTCTGTCGACTGTAATAAAGGCAGTAGTATGTACTTACTATCCTGTCTGTATGATGGTGCATATCAAAGATTCCTGAAGAGTCATTCAATGTCAAATCAACAAATCTCCCACACACTTCGGTCTCAGATTCACTTGAAATCTACCGGCCTCAGTGGTGTCGTGGTTAGGCCATCGGTCTACAGGCTGGTAGGTACTGGGTTCGGATCCTAGTCGAGGCATGGGATTTTTAATCCCGATACCGACTCCAAACCCTGAGTGAGTGCTCCGCAAGGCTCAATGGGTAGGTGTAAACCACTTGCACCGACCAGTGATCCATAACTGGTTCAACAAAGGCCATGGTTTGTGTTATTCTGCCTGTGGGAAGTGCAAATAAAAGATCCCTTGCTGCTAATCGGAAAGAGTAGCCCATGTAGTGGTGACAGTGGGTTTCCTTTCAAAATCTGTGTGGTCCTTAACCATATATCTGATGCCATATAACCGTAAATAAAATGTCTTGAGTGTGTCGTTAAATAAAACATTTCTTTCTTTCTTTCACTTGAAATCTGTACCAAACATACATGTACCTTAGTTATCCACATGAACAAATCTTGTCAGTATGCGAGTTCTGTATTTCAAATTGTTTTGATGTAATATGGACACGATGGCAGGTTCCTCTTGTGCAACAATATGGTCAATACTGTATTGCAATGTACAGCAGATACTACATGTATTTAATATAGATGTTTCCTTTTAAATTAAAAGCGGAAGGAATATTTAAGCATATGAATGAAATTTGTTTACATGCTAATAGAGAATATTACTACATGAGCAGCCATAAATACCATTTATCTTACAACAAACTGTTTTAAATTGTATTTAATTAGTATAGTTTTAAGGTAGTACTAAATCAAATACATGTAACTTCCGGCTGGGTCAAAGTTCGAGGTGTACCCAACTTTTGATAGAGAAGTGAACACCACAAATCCTGTGAGTGTGATTGGTTATAAATGTGAGTGTGTTGGTTGTCATAAATAATAGTTTCATCTGGGTAAAAAAAATATGCAATTTTATTTCATCTAGTACCAATGTGTCAAGTAGCCGTGTGCTTGAAACATGTATGGGGTACCTGTACAAAAAAGTACTCGAATTTTGTGCGGAACTAGGGTAGTTATAGACACTAACCCGTTATCTCAGAAACGAGCAGATTGACCCCCAATTTTTTCTGAGTGTGAGGGGTGGTAGTATTTATATCCGTGGTGTTTATGTCGATTGATACGCTGCAGGTAGGAGTTTTAGCCACATATGTTACTATTGTCGTATTTTATTTGGTAGTATACACCCTTAAATGACAAGATGTAAGACAAATGGTATCTAATGGACATGAATATAGTAAATTGTATTTCTTAAATATCCTCAAAAATGAGATTTGAAACAAATTTAAATATCTTAATAAAAGCACACTTACAATAGTGGATTCTAAGGGTTGGGGACAATTAATTTTTAGAGGCGTGACACCCGAATCTCCTCCAACATCTGCTACAGGCCAGCATGCGAGTGTGCAGACATTTTAGTAGGGGGGGAGGGGGGGTGGGGTCTAGACTGTAGGAAGTTAAGTTTATTGGGGTCGAGTCATGCTCCCCTATAAAATATATTGGAGAAAAAACAAACAAAAACACAATTTTCTTGAGCATGGAGGTTTTGACCCCCGAAACCATCCCCCAGCATACGCACCTGCTCTGTATGCTATACAAACTTATAGGGAAAACAAATTTCAATATACAAAATTATACCTCACTTCGTATTGCGATGATGATATATGTCACATAACTGTAAATAATGTGTTGTGTTCATCATTAAATAAAAAACATTTCTTCCTTCTTCCTTTTCTTCCAAAAATGTGCTGGGGTGTGGTTAAACATACATTCCTTTCCTTTTCCTTCAAACTTACCTGGTGTAGGTGTCGCCGGTGGTGCACACGGCACATCTATGCCCTCTATCTTCATAGACCCCGACTGTTTCTCCGAGAGAAAAACCTTTTTCGCGTGTTTCAGGGCAATAGCATTGTTCGACTGATTCAACGATCTTCGTAATGGACCCGTCGAAAATCCGTCCTTATTACAGGGAGGTAACTCTCGCCCCGTGAAGGATGACCGACTGACTGGCGAGTCTGATCTTGCGAAGTTGGACTGTCTAGATTCGTACCGCTTCGACTTGTAGCCGGGATAGCCTGATCCGTCCTGGCCTCCGAATTGGAAATGAACTTTAGACAGAGGCATGCTGGAACACTGACTAGAGGCCCAATGTTTCTTCGATTCGTTCGATGATCGGTTTTTCTTACTACTGTATGAGGACTTGTGGTGTTTCTGCGAGTGTGAGGCTGAAATGGAAAGAAGCTGACATTTATAGTGATTTCTCTAGAAATTAGGCAAGGCATGGTAGACCAAACACTTTGGGGGCATTTTTACCATTTTCGGGGCACGCGTTTTTCATTAAAAATACACCTTTTTTTTTTTTACAATAAACATTAATGTAATTTATGTGCTTGCTTTAATAAATGAATGGCAAAAGATATAGAAGGCATTAATTACTGAAAAAGGCTTTTTAAATCTCAGCGCAGCATAGTGCTGATTGAGGCAAGATGGTCAGGGTTTCTGCCAGAGGGTAAAATGGGTATGGCACCATACCCAGATTTTTTGGCAAAAAGTTGGTAAAGATTTCTGTTCTAATACCACAACAATCCTATGTTTGACATCAAATACCTTTACATCGATCATTTTCGAGTTTTGGTTGTCGGCAATTGCCAAAAAAATACATAGCTTGGTCTCTGACTGTAATGAGAGCTTATTTATGTCCAAATGTCCGTCTAGCTCTCTTACAGTCAGAGTACTCGGGCTAGATATTACCAAATTCGGTATGAATATTTAACAATTTTTGCAGTACTTACTATTTATTATTTATTTTAATCTGTCAATGTTAAGTCGTTAATGTTAACGGGTGCTAAAAATTACTATGCTGGGTCTAGTCTTAGGGGAGTGAGTGATGTTTAGTTCTACTCTAGTGTCCCACCCCCCACCCGTCACCAGAGACTGCACCCCACAACCCTCTTTACAAATATATAAGGTCAGCTTTAACAGGTTAAAAAATTATAATTACCTTTTCCATTTTGCATGTTGACAGGCTTTGTGAGCAGGGCCGAGTTGAGACTGTAATATTTAGTGAAGTCGTTCATTTTGCCCGGCGTCATACTCGGTGGCTGTGTAGCGCTACTGATGTTCTTGGAATGTTTTGCCGAACTCAAGTTTCTCGGTTTCACAAGCTCCGTTTTTAGCGAAATTGTACTCAGACTTGCATTTATACTGGGTGCTGCTTGCGACTCATCTTTCCTAATTAAGTCAGAGACCGAGTCCGAGATACGTTTTTTACGCCCTTGAGCCAGTTGAGGCTGAGCTCGACTCGCTTCGGTTGTGGTTTCAATAAACGTGCCTATCAAAGAAGGGTCTTTTACCACCCATAGGTTTGAGTTAAGAAATGTAAAATTTGTTTGTCCTTTTGCTACCATTGGTCCCACTGACATTGTCACCAGAGACCAGATCTAAATGTAAAACAGGAATCATTTAAGCATCATTGTATATTTTTACCGCCATAATGTATATATACAACACCATAGAAACGGAAATCCACCATCAAAACACAAAACGCATGCGCAGGAAATGAAACCACACTTGCTGACACGGCTATGAAATAGGGCAAGGCATGATTTTGTGCTACGGTTAAAAGCATTTATAGTATAATTAGTAATTCAACTTGTCAGACGTAACGCGAATAGTCACCGAGTAACTGGGATAACAGTACACAATCAGACATTTTGATTATTAGAAATTAGAAATGTAACGTCACTTAAAAGTCACAGACGTACGAGGGGGTGGGGCTGGGGGGTGGGGTGGGTGAGTGTTCTGGAGCAAATCCGCAAATCCAGGCACCTGGGGCCTTTTAACCATGTATTTCCATCATTCTTCCCGAGAAATGACATGAGGCGGAATGCCAAGGGAACTTTTGGGCGAGGTTTGGAGGGGGATCGTAAACAAATGACAATTAATATATAATAAAATTATAACTGTCGCAAAATTTATGGGTGGGTCTAGACACACACACCCGCCTCACCCCCCCCCCCCCCCCCCCCCCCCCGAGATCAACCTCTGTAATCCACGTAAACAAAAATACGTAGGGATTCGTTTGTAACTTTATATATTTTTCTTGGCAGTAATGCAAATGTGATTGTTGGTTTTTTTGGTGGTTTTTTAATGGTGCTGTCAGTAACCGTTTTTGACACACTTGCGCATATCCATGAGAACTGTGACCGGCCTCGGTGGCGTCGTGGTTAGGCCATCGGTCTACAGGCTGGTAAGTACTGGGTTTGGATCCCAGTCGAGGCATGAGATTTTTAATCCAAATATCGACTCCAAACCGTAAGAGAGTGCTTCGCAAAGCTCAATGGGTAGGTGTAAACCACTTGCTCCGACCAGTGATCCATAACTGGTTCAGCAAAGGCCATGGTTTGTGCTATCCTGCCTATGGGAAGCACAAATAAAAGATCCCTTACTGCTAATCGGAAAGTGTAGCCCATGTAGTGGCGACAGCAGGTTTCCTCTCAAAATCTATGGTCCTTAACCATATGTCTGACGCCATATAACCGTCAATAAAATGTGTTGAGTGCGTCATTAAAACCCCCATTTCTTTCTTTCTTTCTTTGATAAATGTGACAATTAAGTATAACAATTAAAATGAAATAAATATTCTGACATTAGCTGCGTGAATTGAGCGTGAGAATAGATTCGTAAACTGAATCACAAACCACGCGTGTAACCAGGCACGGCGGAATCAAGTAGACACGGGGGGGGGGGGGGGGGGGCTGACTGAGATCGAGGGCGCAAGGCAAAGTTTGTAGGGGTTTCGGGGGTATGCTGTCCCGTAAAAATGTTGAAAACTAGATGTCCTGAAATGCAATTTCCTTCATTCTACAATTAAAAATCATTTATGCCTTAAGATTTACTAACGTGCGCGTGATTTCTAGGGGTTTTTTTATTTTTTATTATTATTTTTTTTTATTATTACCCCCAGATCATAGGCAATGCCAAGGTTGGGGAGCCTTGAATCATTGTCTTACAGTATCACATAAAAGTTACATACAAATATTATGACATACAAAATTATAAAACTATATATTATATGTGATGTTTAAGATTTTCTGTTTACAAATATGAATCTATATAGGCTTCCTCATACAATTATTTTCTAACTTGTAATATGACAATCTAATTAAAATTAGCTCCACTATTACATGTGGATCTAACACCAGCCAGTTGGAGCTCATGTCCACCAATCAAAACCTTACTTGCAGAATCCTGCCAGTGATTTAAAAATAATTTGAAAACATTCCGAATTATCCTGAGGGTATACATGTTTCGTGTGAATTACGAATGCCTTAAAACATGTTTTATTTTATAAAATAAATAATTTGTAATGTAAAACTGAAGACTGATTTAGGTTTTTTTTTTTTTTATAAATAAATAAATAATTTTTATGTAAAATTGAAGACTGATAACCCACCCCGTACGTATTGGTATGGTTCGCTGTACTGCGGCCACTAAAATAGACTCGCCCGATATTTTTAGAATTTGTATGCTCCCAAATAACGTTATAAAAGGCGAAGTGTGATTGGTCAATATTTAAATTATTATTCCCGCCCCGGAATCGACAACTGGCGATGTCAGAGGCTGAATCCGGGGTGGGCGTGCCTGAACCCTCGTGGATAGGGGCACGTAAATATAGTTACCCATACCATACCCATAAATTATTATTTACAGACGAAATGTTACCTGGACATTGGGGACTACGCAGTGTTGTTAGTTTTAAATCACTGGCAGGATTCTGCAAGTAAGGTTTTGATTGGTGGACATGAGCTCCAACTGGCTGGTGTTAGATCCACATGTAATAGTGGAGCTAATTTTAATTAGATTGGTAATATGAGGGTCAAAAGGGAATAAAAAAAAATAATAATAAAAAAAGAGAGAAGAGAAGGAAAGGGTAAGGGAAGATAAGGAAAAGAATTCAAGCAGAGATTCGTTAGATACCCAGGTCAACTTTAAAACTGATTGTTATTGGGTATTTAATATAATAATAATAACATTTGGTATCTAACAGAGAAAAGACAGACAAAGTATTAAAATAAAAGTATGATGTTTGAAAAGAGATATAGCAAAGATATGTTTTTAATTTCCAAACAAGCTATGTCATTTTATAGATAGAAACATAGGCATACAAATATACAAGATATAATTTTAGGTATCATCATTAAAAAGGTGAAGCCACTTTCACCAACGTTCATTAAATTTGTCATACTCGCAGTTTTTGAAGTAAATATATTTGTCAATATGAAATTTATGTTGCAGTGTATTTTTAATAATATTAATATTAAGATGATTGCCAAGTATTTTCGTACAATAGATATGATATTTTACATTAATTATTAACCAGTTAGCTACTTGGTTTATTTCACCATTTATCATGCCAAACATATGTTTATTTAGCAAAATTTTCATTTTCATTTGTTCAAATATCCATTCTTGTAATGCTTCCCATATAATTTTAACTTTATGACAATCATAAAACAAGTGTTGTAATGTTTCAGGAGCATTTTTGCAAAAGTTACATTTTATCGAATCTACATAGTGGATCATATGTAAGAACGAATTTGTAGCTAAAATTCTGTGAAGCAATCGATACTGAAACCATAATAAGGTTGTATTTTTCATATATTTGAAAGGTAACGAATAAAACTGTTCCCACATATGATAATCAAACATTAAACCTTTGGATGCATATTTTGTTTGTGACTTTGGTATAATGTGGTTTTTTGTTCAAAATAGTGTATATCTCTTTACTTTTAGTGTTTCTGTTTAGCATCATTTTCATTTTAAAAGGTAATACAGGTCTTTTGCCAGAAATGAATGTCATGTTGTTAATGTTGTTTAATGAGCGTAAGAAAGCTTTTACAGCATTTACTAATGATAAATAATTCCAAAAATTAGTTTTTAGATCATATCTGTATTTAAAAGACTGAAAATCTAAAATCTTTCCACTTTCATCTAATAAGTCATTTATAAAAACAATCCCTTTCTTTAAATAACTGGTATACAAAAATGGTTTATTATGTTTCAATATTTTGGTATTATACCAGATATTTAATCCTTGTACATCTTCATTATTTTCAATATTTAGTTTTTGCTGTATTTAAACCCAACTAATTAGTACATCTTTCCAAATTGTATTTAGAGTTCTAGTCTTAATACAGGCCCGTAGGACGGATTTTCAATGTGTGTGTGTGGGTGGGTGGGGGGGTGGGGGGGAGGGGGGGGAGACTCATTTTTATGGTTGTATCCCCTAGCCCCCACGGCTCCTACGGGCCTGTAATAATACTTTGAAATCGACGTTCTGTTTATTGTTTTCTTGTCAATACCGAAAACATAAAACAAAGCACACTAGACGGTACATAGTCTATAAACCACTTCATGGGCGGATCTAGGACATATTTTTTTAGGGGATGGGGGGGGGGGGAGAAAAAACGGGGATCATTGGCTTGTTCAAAGTGCATCTTAATACATGCGCGTAGGACGTTTTTCAAAGTGCGCGTGTGTGTGTGTGTGGGGGGGGGGGGGGGCTCATTTTTATGGTTGTATAAAATGTGTTGTGCGAAACCGCGAGCGCCGCAGGCTCAAAGCCCCATAAGGAAAAAAAAGTGGGGTACTACGGGCCTGTAATAAAAGTTTTAATATTTGCAGTTAAAGGGACATTCCTGAGTTTGCAGTAATGTTTCAGATGTTATCGACTAACGGAGACTTTTTGACGACTGTAATTACATATCAAATATATTTTTACGCATATATTATTAGTGGCTGTATATTAAACGTGTTTCTGGTCGTTCTAATATTTGTACTAGGTTATATTTCATTTTATTTCCTAAAAAAGATTTTTGTCGTACGTACGAAATTATTTGAAGACAAAATTCAGTTTGGGCTTCTTACAATTATTAAGACGACCAGAAACACATTGAATACTAGTATACAGAAACTGATATTCTAAACAAGAAAATATATTTAATATGTAAGTTTAATCGTAGAAATATTTTATTAGTCGGAAACATCTTACAATGCAGCAAACTGAGGAATGTCCCTTTAATATGAATGTGTTTGTGTAGATATATATCACAGTGTACGAACGGTTTTCTGAAGCGCTAGTTGCATTAATAAAAAATATTATATGAGCTTTGAGACCCGTCACCGGCCTAGGTCGCGCAGTGGTTAAACCATCGGACTACAGGCTGGTAGGTACAGGGTTCGCAGCCCGGTACGGGCTCCAACCCAGATCGAGTTCTTAAGGGTTCTATGGGTAGGTGTAAGGCCACTACACCATCTTCTCTTTTACTAACCACTAACCAACTAACAACTAACCCACTGTATTGGACAGACAGTCCAGATAGTTGAGGTATGTGCCCATGACAGCGTGCTTGAACCTTAAAAGTTATAGAATCAACTTTGCATCGTATATAGGCCTAAGTATTACTATCATATATTTCATTGTAATTTGACTTTGATAACCTTTTTTAAAAGACACTATTCTAGGTAGGGCAGATATAGCTTACAAACACAACAACAGCCCTCCCCCCCAAAAAAAACAACAACAAGCAAAACAAACAAAACAAAAAAACCCCACCAAACAACCCAGTAAAACAAAAACTAAAAAAACAAACCCAACCCAACGATACAAAGGAGCATTTGTAAGCACATGTCAATTATAACTTTAAAAGACACTATTTCTGTGGACGGATCTGTCTAGGTAGAGCAGTTATACATAAACACGATAAAAAGGAGCACTTGAAAACTATAACTTTAAAGGGCACTATTTTAGGGACGGCTCTGTCTAGGTAGAGCAGTTATACATAAACACGATACAAAGGAGCACTTGAAAACTATAACTTTAAAGGGCACTATTTTAGGGACGGCTCTGTCTAGGTAGAGCAGTTATACATAAACACGATACAAAGGAGCACTTGAAAACTATAACTTTAAAGGGCACTATTTTAGGGACGGCTCTGTCTAGGTAGAGCAGTTATACATAAACACGATACAAAGGAGCACTTGAAAACTATAACTTTAAAAGACACTATTTCTGTGGACGGCTTTGTCTAGGTAGAGCAGTTATACATAAACACGATACAAAGGAGCACTTGAAAACTATAACTTTAAAAGACACTATTTCTAGGGACGGCTTTGTCTAGGTAGAGCAGTTATACATAAACACGATACAAAGGAGCACTTGAAAACTATAACTTTAAAAGACACTATTTCTGACTAGGACAGGATTTGAAAATCTAGGTAGAGCAGTTTATACATAAACACGATACAAAGGAGCACTTGAAAATAACTTTATAACTTTAAAAGACACTATTTCTGACACTGGGATGGATCTGACTAGGTAGAGCAGTTATACATAAACACGATACAAAGGAGCACTTGAAAATTATAACTTTAAAAGACACTATTTCTGTGGATGGATCTGACTAGGTAGAGCAGTTATACATAAACACGATACAAAGGAGCACTTGAAAATTATAACTTTAAAAGACACTATTTCTGTGGATGGATCTGACTAGGTAGAGCAGTTATACATAAACACGATACAAAGGAGCACTTGAAAATTATAACTTTAAAAGACACTATTTCTGTGGACGGATCTGTCTAGGTAGAGCAGTTATACATAAAAACGATACAAAGGAGCACTTGAAAACTATAACTTTAAACGGCACTATTCTAGGGACGGCTCTGTCTAGGTAGAGCAGTTATACACGAAAAAAAATAAAAATAATGTGACGGAACATGCTCTTAATTTTGTTTTCGCCTGTGGCGATATTAATTGTTTTAGAGGGCCGTGTGCAGTTCCAATATGCACTTAAGCCCAGGTGGGCACGTTGTTACGTAATACCTCCGCGCGACCGTGGTCGAGCTGTGCCTAATACACACCAAGCCCAGATGCGGAGGCCATGTGGCCAGTAGTTACGTAATACCTCCGCGAGTGCGGTTTTTACAACCGTGATTTTGGCGACTAGGCGTCAGCAAGTCTGGCCATCTAAGGAAAATTTCCGTCTTGGTCGCTGTGGAAATATCACTTGTAGGTATTCGGTGCCGCGATGTACCCCCAGGCGATATTCGGGTTTTATGATAAATAGCTAGGGTTTTATGATAAATAGCTAGGGTTTTAGAGATATGGGGAGAAACATATTGGAAGGCTTCCAGGGAGCGCGTCCGTTTGGACTTGGTAATTATATATTTTCTGCTCTGTTGTATAACTTTGATGTGATTGATGTGACTTTAAATATTTTAATACTGTATTATACCAATATTATTTAGACGATGCTGCCGGTAATCTGACGCAGTAAACTGTAGGCTCACTGTTCTAATATATATATAAAGCTTAACAGTCATCCTAGAGGACCTAGGTAAACTGTAGGTTATTGTCTTTATTGTGATAGGTACCAGTATTAATTCTGTATTACAAGGTTACTGAATGAGTAGTTAAGGGTTAATTAAAAATTAACCAGTTAGGAATAGAGTTGTAATTCCTTTATTAATTAAGTTCCCCTGGAAGCGCTTCTCAATTATCACACGTGTGGGTGTTGTGTCACGGTGAAGTGATTACAATATTGTGTAAACTAGACACCTAGAGATTAACTAATTAAGTGATCAGTTCTGGGTTGTTATTATTTGTTGTTGTTAATTAACTACTGCGGCAGTACATTTGTCAGCGTAGTAGTAATACAGAGTCCAAAGTGTATTGTGTTTTTGTTGTGTTTTCTAGTGAACTAAACGTGCTATAATAATATATACTTTATACATGATCTTATCTCTGATCATACCTAGACGAGCCACGCGGGTTTTTGAACTGCCCGTTACAGAGAAATCTACTAGATATACAGTTAGGAGAGATATTTGGATAATCGTGTTTCATTCAGTTACGGGTATTGTAGGATCCCCGTGACAAATAATAATAAAAACAAAATGATACAAAGGAGCATTTGCAAATTATAACTTGGACTGGAACCATGCTAGGGACGGCTCTGTCTAGACAGAGCAGTTATACATAAAATGAAAAAAAAAAAAAAACTATACAAAGGGGCATTTGGAAATTATAGCTGTAAAGGGAATTATTCTAGACACAGCTGTCTAGGTAGGGCAGATATATATATATATATATATATATATATATATATATATAAAAATGACAGAGCCTATTGTTCGTTAGTAATTGTGAAAATCTAGACAATTTCAAAGCAAAAACTATCATTATAATGCAACTTTGATCACGCAACTTTAATGCGCTCATTACTCGCGTTAGACAATGTGGTGAACCCAACGGAGACTCCGTAACGCACACACATACACACACACACACACACACGCACGCACGCACGCACGCACGCACACACTTAACTTCATGCAGCTAAAAATGCTTACGTCCAAAACAATTTTATCATAACAAAAAGGGCACTTGAACATTTTGAGGGCACTTGAATTTTTTTGATTTGATTTGATTTTTGTTAGGGGGGGTGGGAGGACACGTGCCTCTGGTCTCCCCTTTGGACCCGCCTCTGCCACTTATTCGTAACATGGCAAGAGAAGAAGCTGTATACAGAGCCGGTTGAAAGATCCGTGGGGCCTGTAGCACAAATAACAGCAGGGACCCCCTTCCCAGGATATATATTTTGCAACCCCCTCGGTGAGGAGAAAAATTACCGCGGGGTCCCCTGAAGCGCGGGGATCGTAGCACGTGCTACATATGCTACTAGGATAAACCGGCTATATACAGCCTATACTCGTGGTTGTATTATATAAATGCTAATAAAATATCAGCTTTTAAAGGCGCTCAATCACGGATGGTTGACCTAATTATTGACCCAAAGTATTATATGACATTTGATTTATACCTAAAAGTACTTTATTGAACCATCTACATAACCAGCATATTCCACTTATTATTGATAGTTTATATAAAAAAAAAAAATTGAATTATGTCGACGGTCCATAATTCGGAGAAAAATAACGGCTATTTAGAAAGCAGAGGTGTGACGTATTATTTTGAGTCACCTGACGGGCATCCTCCGAATAACCGCGGTGTCAAAACGATTTACCAAGCTCGTGTAATGAGAACGCTTGACCGTCCTCTGCAACGTAGGGTAAATAGAAAAAAATTAATGAAAACATGTACTGAATGATAAGCTTAATATACATTTATTTATTTTAGTAATAGAAACATGTTAAACGTCTACAATCTCGACTAGTTAGGCCTTTGCATCTAGGCCCTACAGGTAAATTTATCGTTAGTCGTACGCAAAAAGCTCTACACATCCAGGGCCGTAGCTAGCGGGGGGGGGGGGGGGGGGGCAT
>NC_054713.1:14179383-14184383 GCF_016097555.1 Gigantopelta aegis | reverse complement strand
TAGTCAATTCTATGCGCCTGCGATGCACTGCAGTGGCCAATTCAAGAGGTGATCATACCCGTTATTAAGTGGGTGTTTTTCTTTTAACCCCTACCACACTTGGTCAAAATTTCTCCCAGTTTCTGTTAACCTATGGCCATGATTTTTGTACCAAACGATGCATCATGGAACACTCTTTAAACGCATATATAACAATTATTCCCCCGGTTTGTTTTCATCAAGTTATGTTCAAGCAAAGTTAGCGGAAGTTTCTTATTTTATACACACACACACACACACACACACACACATATATATATATATATATATATATATATGTGTGTGTGTGTGTGTGTGTGTGTGTGTGTGTGTATGTATATATATATGGACATTTTTTGGGTATGACGCTATGGAATTGAATGCACCGGGGGGGGGGGGGGGTCCCCCACAAAGAAATGGGTTAGGTTTAGGGTTAGGGTTATGAAAATCATACAGTAATGATAAGAGTAATTAATTTTGTTTCAAAAAAAAAAAAAAAAAAAAAAAAAAAAAAAAAAAAGGTTCGGTATGGCGCAATACCCTATAGCCAATGAAAAACGTGTCGATGTAGTCACAGACATCATTGCGCTGACGTCGGGCTAACATCGGGCCAACATTGGGCCGCTGCAAGAAAACTTTGCCGATATCCGACCATTCGCCAACATCGGGCCGACGAATGAATGAATGAATGAATGAATGTTTAACGACACCCCAGCACGAAAAATACATCGGCTATTGGGTGTCAAACTATGGTAATGCAAATAAAGTGATGATCAACATCAATATAAAAATTCAAGGTTTAAACAAAAACAGTGTAAAGAACTGTGCAAAAATAAAAATACAAATATCACAGAATTTTACGGATACTGAATTTTACTCTAAACTTCAATTTGTGCTGTATTGGCCATTCTCAAAGAGAATGTTACACCCCTGCACCACGGTGAGGTTACAGCACGCGCAGGGGCGGGCCGACGATGCATGCTTGCTGGGAATATATGGACTAGTAGTTTGTTTGATGTCTTCCATAATTATCATATAGCTATTGTTCTTTAACACCGAATACATCTAGCGTGTATATTAGAAACTGTATACCGGCTTCGGTGATGTCGTGGTTAAGCCATCACACATAAGGCTGGTAGGTACAGGGTTCGCAGCCCGGTACCATCCAGAGCGAGATTTAACGACTCAATGGGTAGGTGTAAGACCACTATACCCTTTTCTCTCTCATTGACCACTAACCAACTAACAACTAACCCACTGTCCTGGACAGACAGCCCAGATAGCGCAGGTGTGTGCCCAGGACAGCATGCTTGAACCTTAATTGGATGTAAGCACGAAAACATGAAGCTGTATGCGTTCTAAAATAATCCACATGTTACTCACTTGTCTCATAATACTGCAACAATTAACACTACACACTACAGTTAGCTGCTAATATCCACAATTACACAGTGGTTTAATAATTAGGTATCAAATTGAAGCTAAACGTGGCGTGCATATTGAAACCAGTATGAGTTCTAAGTATATATATAATATATTTATAGTACTGTAATAAAAGATAAATGTAGTGTGAATATTAAAAACAGTATGAGTTCTCAGAATATACACCTGTTATAAAACTGTTTTACACTGTAACAATAGCTAAACTTATTCTACCTGTCTACGACAGAATTGTCTAATTATTTGCTTTATCAAAATCTAAATTTAGCGTGAAGATTGCAACAACACCACTATACAGCATATTAATTAAAGGGACATTCCTGAGTTTGCTACAGTTTTTAAGATATTATCGACTAACAGAGACTTTTTAACAATTGTAATTACGTATCAAATATATTTTTCTGCATAAAAATTAGTGGCTGTATAATAAAGGGGCATTGCTGCATTGTAAGATGTTTCCGACTAATAATATATTTCTACGATTAAACTGACATATTAAATACATTTTCTTGTTTAGGATATTAGTATCAGTATATACAATGCGTTTCTGGTCGTTTTAATATTTGTAAAACGCTCAAACTGAATTTTGCCTTCAAATAATTTCGTACGTACGAACATTTTTATTTTATGAAATAAAATGAAATTTAACCTAGTACAAATATTAGAACGATCAGAAACACGTTTAATATACAGCCACTAATATTTTATGCAGAGAAATATATTTGATATGTAATTTCAATCGTTAAAAAGTATCTGTTAGTCGATAACATCTTAAAAATTGAAGCAAACTCAGGAATGTCCCTTTAAACGTGGTTCTGATCGTTCTAATATTTGCACTGGGCTATATTTCATTTTATTTCTAAAAATATTTTTTTCAGTACGTACGAAATTGTTTGAAGACAAAATCCAGTTTAGGCTTCTTACAAATATTAAAACGACCAGAAACACGTGGAATATATAGGCACTGATATTCTAAACAAGAAAATATACTTAAAGGGACACGCCCTAGTTGTTAACCATTACGCCGTTGTTTTTCGCTATTAAACCCATTTTCTCATAAATAAAACTGCACTTTACTTACATTTTATTATTTAGAATATACATTTCCATTCAACTGAGGTGTTTTTTGGTAATGCTGGTAATCCTGGTGTTTGTAATACCACAAAATGCATTTTTCGTATTTCTTAAAAACGCACGCGCGTCTGAGAAAAACCGTTGAGCAGACAAGGTCTAATCTATTTTTAGAGGGGATCTTCCCGTTTCAACGTCATAGACGTTGGTATACCACGTGACCGTTATCGTTTTGGTTCGGTTTGTTTTCTCGTGCACGGTTCGCGCAATCAACATCCGATTTGTTGTCGTTTGCTTGTCGTTCATTTGTGAGGTTTTTCTTCACAGTTCGTGAATATTTTCATTAACAGTAAAGTTCAGACAAGTAAGCACCTCAATGCAAAACGTTACAAACCCTTAAAACCAATAATTTTGCTACAATCTAAATAAAATTAGCTCCACTATTACATGTGAATCTAACACCAGCCAGTTGGAGCTCATGTCCACCAATCAAAACCTTACTCGCAGAATCCTGCCAGTGATTTAAAAATAATTTGAAAACATTCCGAATTGTCCTGAGGGTATACGATATGTTTCATTTCATGTGAATTACGAATGCCTTATTTAGACCAGTAGAACTAATTTTAATCGGATTGCTAACAACACTGCGTAGTCCCCAATGTCCAGGTAACATTTCGTCTGTAAATAATAATTTAAATATTGACCAATTACACTTCGCCTTTTATAACGTTATTTGGGAGCATACAAATTAGAAAAATATCGGGCGAGTCTATCTTAGTGGCCGCAGTACAGCGAACCATACCAGTACGTACGGGGTGGGTTATCAGTCTTCAATTTTACATTAAAAATTATTTATTTATTTATAAAAAAGAAAAAACTAAATCAGTCTTCAGTTTTACATTACAAATTATTTATTTTATAAAATAAAACATGTTTTAAGGCATTCGTAATTCACACGAAACATGTCGTATACCCTCAGGATAATTCGGAATGTTTTCAAATTATTATTCAGCCGAATAGCAAATGTAGGCTAATTGCGGTTTATATATAAAATTTATTATTTCAAACACTGTAGTATAGTCAACATGGTCAGTGACGGACTATCATTGTCGTCTTATTCCGATTCAAGTATTGTGATTGTTGCAGCAGCCACTTCCTCAACAGAAGCACCCATGTTGGTAAAGTAACTTCCTGTTTCAAACTCATTCCTTTCGCTGTCCAGGACAGAACAGTTTGAACATGCCCAGGAGAGGTGAAAGGAACGTACCCCAAGTCTGTGTGCACTCTGGGAAATTTGTCGTGACATAGGTGTTTCTGTGCTTCGAGCGACATCTACCGATGACATCAGAATATTAACTTTCAAAATTATTTCAAGTAATTGGGTCACGGGGATTCCCATGGTATTTATCGATATACCTGCTTTTTCACTCTATTTTATAAAAACGTGATCTAAGCGTGTTACAGTTTTGTAGATTAACCAAAATTAGAATTAATTTTCGCGGGTTGAAACTAGGGCGTACGACTTTAAAATGTAAGTTTAATCGAAGAAATATTTTATTAGTCTGAAACATCTTACGATGCAGCAAACTCAGGAATGTCCCTTTAACAACAAGGATCGATCTTGTATGTACAGTTTCGCACAGACAGAAAAACACATATCACGGCCTTTGATATATGAGTAGCAGATGGGGGTAAATACAATGGGTCCGCCGAAGAGGTTCGATCGTACGACCCAAGCACCTTGGACGACCATTATGTCTCGCATTCAATTCAAACCCAGTATCTACTAGCACTGACCCATAGTCCATTCAACTACGCCGCCGTGGACAGAATATTAAAGTCACTATCGATGATAACTCACATGATTTTATTGAAATTAATCACAGAGTAAAAAAAAAGTGGTACGGCTCGAGGTTGCCAGACTCTCCTTTCAAATTCACCTGTGAAGGACATTTTCACAGATACGAGAAATATAACCAACCAACCCCCCCCCCCCCCTCCCAAAAAAAAACCCCACAACAACAAAACACAACAAACAAAAAAAAACAAAAAAACAAACAACAAAAAAAAATTGGTATGTCCATGCCATACCTCTTTGAAAAGTAGGGCAGGACGTAAACTAGTGGTAAAGCGTTCGCTTGATGCGCGGTCGGTTTGGGATCGATCCCCGTCAGTGAGCCCATTTGGCTATTTCTCGTTCCAGCCAGTGCACCACGACTGGTACATCAAATGCCGTGGTATGTGCTATCCTGTCTATGAGATGGTGCATATAAAAGATCCCTTGCTGCTAAGTGAAAAGAGTAGCCCAAGACGTTTCTTCTCTCAATATCTGTGTGGTCCATAACCATATGTCCGACGCCATATAACCGTAAATAAAATGTGTTGAGTGCGTCGTTGAATAAAACATTTTCTCTTTCTCTTTCTTTGAAAAGTGGTATGGCCCTGATTAATGACAATTGTTTTTATTATCA
>NC_054713.1:14136665-14179183 GCF_016097555.1 Gigantopelta aegis | reverse complement strand
CAATTACAATCCATTATAGTCCGGCAGCGAACCACTAAACCCCAAATTAGGGTACTAAGTTTTTTTTGTTTTTTTTTTGCTGATTATAGTTGTTTAGGACATCTATATCACAGATCTGAAGGATGACAACGTGTCACCTTTGGACATTTTGAGATTTTAAAGTGTATATATGTAGGTATTTTATTGTCAGTAACTGGTAATATTGTCCCAGTAGTAGATACAAAATGGTGACAAATGTTCAGGGAATTAAGTTTCCAAAATGGTTGCTAGATCCCTCAGACCTAAACGAGTTTGGAATACCCTTGCGAAAAAATGGACGTGGCCCACAAAGCGCCTTTTCCAAAATGGCCGCCATTGTAAATCTTCACTAATCATTAAAAGCGACATTCAATATTTTGTTGCTTCAAACCTGGCAGAAAGTTAGAATCAAACATTGGGAAGCATAAACATTAATATAGTTTGACATTTGAATATGTGGGCGTGGCCAACATAGAGGGTGTTTTTTTTCAAAATGGCCGCCATGTATATTCTTTCAAGTGTCATATACTTAATTTTGTATATACGAAATGTCTTGCGATTCACCGAGCTTGGTTTTCTTTTAAATATAATATGTATACGCAGGTGTTTGGGCTATATGGTCATCGCAGATTTGTTGTTAAAGCTGCAATGTCTGGTTTCAATCGTATACAGTCAAGTTCTAAGTTCAAATACAAGCATAACTGCACTTTTAATTCACTCGCAAGTTGTCGTCATTACCGCATATCGTCAAATGCTTACTAGCCAGTTAGAATAATTCTCGCCATTTTGTAATACCGAGCGCATTCTAGCAGCCACTTCCTAGCAGCCAATTACGCTAGCAGCCAATTTCAGCAGACACGCATGGCGACGTTCTAAACACCGGACCATTACGCCTTTTATAATGTGTTGTGGTGTGGGCTATACGATACTAGTTGGACATCCTATATTACCGTAGTACAGACGGATTTTTAAAGTGATACTTCAGATATTATAAAAGTGCTTAATAAAACGGTTAAGTTGTATTTATACGGATATTAGTAACAATAAGACTGTGAAAATGAGTCTTGGTTGTTATTTTGTTTTTGTGTTATTATTATATAAAGATACTCTTTAAAACTCTAAAATTCTTAAGTTGTAGTGAATAATTAAAAATTAGCATAACAGTGTGTATAAAAGTGTGTGAAATACAGGTAACAATCGAAAGGCGTATGAGTCCGGTGTTTAGATCGTCGCCATGAGGGTCTGCTGAAATTGGCTGCTAGCGTAATTGGCTGCTAGGAATTGGCTGCTAGAATCCGCTCGGTTTTTGTAATGCAACAATAGCCGAACCGTACTATTTTTAGCCCAGAGGGAGCCCGGCAAAAGTGTCCCATTTTCAAAATAGTGAGTTTATTTTTAACTTGGAAAAGCCAGTACTGAAACCAATTCGGAGTGCGGCGTCTTATATGCACCAAACGTAATGGGATTTTCTGTTCTAAATGCTTAAATAATAAAAATATTCCAGACATAGCCGCTTTAAGAACGGCGGCCATTTTGGAATATGGCAATGCTCGTAGTCGGTTGCCTTCTTACATCAACGTTTTAAAACTATACTACTCAAAACAAGTAAATGGTCAGTAAATATATTTCATATGTAAGTGCATTTCGCCATTATACATATTATACTGAACGCAACAGAATTTTCACTGTTATGACATTGAACACTATTTCTGTGTCTAATATGTGAATACAGAAAACAACCCTTGATATCTATATTTGTGGCACCTATGGTCTTAAAACAATTAACAAAAATAATGCAAAAATACCCCATTTTGTATCGAACACACGCAGCTATATCATGTGTGTATGTGGTTAATTTTTTAAACATGAAATGCACGTGAAATTGTTGATGCCTGTGCATAATTGTCGCTTACAATTGGTACAGGTTGGAAATGCATTATGCCTCGTAAGACTTTAGAAGACAGCGGTAGGGCTTAATGTTAGTCAAATCGTCTTTGGGCGATTGTGGCAGCGTTTTCAAACCACTAATTCTCTTCAAATACGTCCCCGGTCTGGCCGACCAAGGTATTTGATAACAGATTACAATATTTGCTGTACAGTTGATTCCAGGCCTGGCATAGGTCAGTCTGCTTACAAGGTCATTGTGTCTTGGACATTCATAACTCGATAGATAGTCTTTTGTCTTTCCTATTTTGCACTGTGTTTAGTGGTACTTGTAGAACTGTTTCCCCTACTACCGACCGTGAGAGTCTAAAAGAAAACATCGACTGTTGTCTAGGTTGTGTCATTCAATAATGTGAAAACTAGTGCCACCATGTGTATTTAAAGAATAATTGCGCTTCTGGAAAGGTGAACAGCATTTTATCCTTAAGCGTTACCTAGGCCAGATCCAACATTATCTCTCAAATTGATGGCCTGGCGTACAAACATGTATCTCTGAAAGTAACCCAGTGACTATGTCAGATGACATCAGTTCCATGTTTGCCTTTCGTTTTGAAAACAATTGATTCAAGATTGTAGAAGCAGCCTTCCTCGGTTTCAGTTTTTCAAATGAAATGCAAGATTATCTAGATTATCTATATGCAGACAAGTGATTCAAGATTGTCCAAGCAGCCTTCCTCGGTTTCAGTTTTTCAAATGAAATGCAAGATTATCTAGATTATCTATATGCAGACAAGTGATTCAAGATTGTCCAAGCAGCCTTCCTCGGTTTCAGTTTTTCAAATGAAATGCAAGATTATCTAGATTATCTCTATGCAGACAAGTGATTCAAGATTGTCCAAGCAGCCTTCCTCGGTTTCAGTTTTTCAAATGAAATGCAAGATTATCTAGATTATCTCTATGCAGACAAGTGATTCAAGATTGTCCAAGCAGCCTTCCTCGGTTTCAGTTTTTCAAATGAAATGCAAGATTATCTAGATTATCTCTATGCAGACAAGTGATTCAAGATTGTCCAAGCAGCCTTCCTCGGTTTCAGTTTTTCAAATGAAATGCAAGATTATCTAGATTATCTACATGCAGACAAGTGATTCAAGATTGTCCAAGCAGCCTTCTTCGGTTTCAGTTTTTCAAATGAAATGCAAGATTATCTAGATTATCTATATGCAAACAAGTGATTCAAGATTGTCCAAGCAGCCTTCCTCGGTTTCAGTTTTTCAAATGAAATGCAAGATTATCTAGATTATCTATATGCAAACAAGTGATTCAAGATTGTCCAAGCAGCCTTCCTCGGTTTCAGTTTTTCAAATGAAATGCAAGATTATCTAGATTATCTCTATGCAGACAAGTGATTCAAGATTGTCCAAGCAGCCTTCCTCGGTTTCAGTTTTTCAAATGAAATGCAAGATTATCTAGATTATCTCTATGCAAACAAGTGATTCAAGATTGTCCAAGCAGCCTTCCTCGGTTTCAGTTTTTGAAATGAAATGCAAGATTATCTAGATTATCTATATGCAAACAATTGATTCAAGATTGTCCAAGCAGCCTTCCTCGGTTTCAGTTTTTCAAATGAAATGCAAGATTATCTAGATTATCTATATGCAGACAAGTGATTCAAGATTGTCCAAGCAGCCTTCCTCGGTTTCAGTTTTTCAAATGAAATGCAAGATTATCTAGATTATCTCTATGCAGACAAGTGATTCAAGATTGTCCAAGCAGCCTTCCTCGGTTTCAGTTTTTCAAATGAAATGCAAGATTATCTAGATTATCTATATGCAGACAAGTGATTCAAGATTGTCCAAGCAGCCTTCCTCGGTTTCAGTTTTTCAAATGAAATGCAAGATTATCTAGATTATCTATATGCAAACAAGTGATTCAAGATTGTCCAAGCAGCCTTCCTCGGTTTCAGTTTTTCAAATGAAATGCAAGATTATCTAGATTATCTATATGCAGACAAGTGATTCAAGATTGTCCAAGCAGCCTTCCTCGGTTTCAGTTTTTCAAATGAAATGCAAGATTATCTAGATTATCTCTATGCAGACAAGTGATTCAAGATTGTCCAAGCAGCCTTCCTCGGTTTCAGTTTTTCAAATGAAATGCAAGATTATCTAGATTATCTATATGCAGACAAGTGATTCAAGATTGTCCAAGCAGCCTTCCTCGGTTTCAGTTTTTCAAATGAAATGCAAGATTATCTAGATTATCTATATGCAAACAAGTGATTCAAGATTGTCCAAGCAGCCTTCCTCGGTTTCAGTTTTTCAAATGAAATGCAAGATTATCTAGATTATCTCTATGCAGACAAGTGATTCAAGATTGTCCAAGCAGCCTTCCTCGGTTTCAGTTTTTCAAATGAAATGCAAGATTATCTAGATTATCTATATGCAGACAAGTGATTCAAGATTGTCCAAGCAGCCTTCCTCGGTTTCAGTTTTTCAAATGAAATGCAAGATTATCTAGATTATCTCTATGCAGACAAGTGATTCAAGATTGTCCAAGCAGCCTTCCTCGGTTTCAGTTTTTCAAATGAAATGCAAGATTATCTAGATTATCTACATGCAGACAAGTGATTCAAGATTGTCCAAGCAGCCTTCTTCGGTTTCAGTTTTTCAAATGAAATGCAAGATTATCTAGATTATCTACATGCAAACAAGTGATTCAAGATTGTCCAAGCAGCCTTCTTCGGTTTCAGTTTTTCAAATGAAATGCAAGATTATCTAGATTATCTATATGCAAACAAGTGATTCAAGATTGTCCAAGCAGCCTTCCTCGGTTTCAGTTTTTCAAATGAAATGCAAGATTATCTAGATTATCTATATGCAAACAAGTGATTCAAGATTGTCCAAGCAGCCTTCCTCGGTTTCAGTTTTTCAAATGAAATGCAAGATTATCTAGATTATCTCTATGCAGACAAGTGATTCAAGATTGTCCAAGCAGCCTTCCTCGGTTTCAGTTTTTCAAATGAAATGCAAGATTATCTAGATTATCTCTATGCAGACAAGTGATTCAAAATTGTCCAAGCAGCCTTCCTCGGTTTCAGTTTTTCAAATGAAATGCAAGATTATCTAGATTATCTCTATGCAAACAAGTGATTCAAGATTGTCCAAGCAGCCTTCCTCGGTTTCAGTTTTTCAAATGAAATGCAAGATTATCTAGATTATCTATATGCAAACAATTGATTCAAGATTGTCCAAGCAGCCTTCCTCGGTTTCAGTTTTTCAAATGAAATGCAAGATTATCTAGATTATCTATATGCAGACAAGTGATTCAAGATTGTCCAAGCAGCCTTCCTCGGTTTCAGTTTTTCAAATGAAATGCAAGATTATCTAGATTATCTCTATGCAGACAAGTGATTCAAGATTGTCCAAGCAGCCTTCCTCGGTTTCAGTTTTTCAAATGAAATGCAAGATTATCTAGATTATCTATATGCAGACAAGTGATTCAAGATTGTCCAAGCAGCCTTCCTCGGTTTCAGTTTTTCAAATGAAATGCAAGATTATCTAGATTATCTATATGCAAACAAGTGATTCAAGATTGTCCAAGCAGCCTTCCTCGGTTTCAGTTTTTCAAATGAAATGCAAGATTATCTAGATTATCTATATGCAGACAAGTGATTCAAGATTGTCCAAGCAGCCTTCCTCGGTTTCAGTTTTTCAAATGAAATGCAAGATTATCTAGATTATCTCTATGCAGACAAGTGATTCAAGATTGTCCAAGCAGCCTTCCTCGGTTTCAGTTTTTCAAATGAAATGCAAGATTATCTAGATTATCTATATGCAGACAAGTGATTCAAGATTGTCCAAGCAGCCTTCCTCGGTTTCAGTTTTTCAAATGAAATGCAAGATTATCTAGATTATCTCTATGCAGACAAGTGATTCAAGATTGTCCAAGCAGCCTTCCTCGGTTTCAGTTTTTCAAATGAAATGCAAGATTATCTAGATTATCTCTATGCAGACAAGTGATTCAAGATTGTCCAAGCAGCCTTCCTCGGTTTCAGTTTTTCAAATGAAATGCAAGATTATCTAGATTATCTATATGCAGACAAGTGATTCAAGATTGTCCAAGCAGCCTTCCTCGGTTTCAGTTTTTCAAATGAAATGCAAGATTATCTAGATTATCTCTATGCAGACAAGTGATTCAAGATTGTCCAAGCAGCCTTCCTCGGTTTCAGTTTTTCAAATGAAATGCAAGATTATCTAGATTATCTATATGCAGACAAGTGATTCAAGATTGTCCAAGCAGCCTTCCTCGGTTTCAGTTTTTCAAATGAAATGCAAGATTATCTAGATTATCTATATGCAGACAAGTGATTCAAGATTGTCCAAGCAGCCTTCCTCGGTTTCAGTTTTTCAAATGAAATGCAAGATTATCTAGATTATCTCTATGCAGACAAGTGATTCAAGATTGTCCAAGCAGCCTTCCTCGGTTTCAGTTTTTCAAATGAAATGCAAGATTATCTAGATTATCTATATGCAGACAAGTGATTCAAGATTGTCCAAGCAGCCTTTCTCGGTTTCAGTTTTTCAAATGAAATGCAAGATTATCTAGATTATCTCTATGCAGACAAGTGATTCAAGATTGTCCAAGCAGCCTTCCTCGGTTTCAGTTTTTCAAATGAAATGCAAGATTATCTAGATTATCTATATGCAGACAAGTGATTCAAGATTGTCCAAGCAGCCTTCCTCGGTTTCAGTTTTTCAAATGAAATGCAAGATTATCTAGATTATCTATATGCAAACAAGTGATTCAAGATTGTCCAAGCAGCCTTCCTCGGTTTCAGTTTTTCAAATGAAATGCAAGATTATCTAGATTATCTCTATGCAGACAAGTGATTCAAGATTGTCCAAGCAGCCTTCCTCGGTTTCAGTTTTTCAAATGAAATGCAAGATTATCTAGATTATCTATATGCAGACAAGTGATTCAAGATTGTCCAAGCAGCCTTCCTCGGTTTCAGTTTTTCAAATGAAATGCAAGATTATCTAGATTATCTCTATGCAGACAAGTGATTCAAGATTGTCCAAGCAGCCTTCCTCGGTTTCAGTTTTTCAAATGAAATGCAAGATTATCTAGATTATCTACATGCAGACAAGTGATTCAAGATTGTCCAAGCAGCCTTCTTCGGTTTCAGTTTTTCAAATGAAATGCAAGATTATCTAGATTATCTATATGCAAACAAGTGATTCAAGATTGTCCAAGCAGCCTTCCTCGGTTTCAGTTTTTCAAATGAAATGCAAGATTATCTAGATTATCTATATGCAAACAAGTGATTCAAGATTGTCCAAGCAGCCTTCCTCGGTTTCAGTTTTTCAAATGAAATGCAAGATTATCTAGATTATCTCTATGCAGACAAGTGATTCAAGATTGTCCAAGCAGCCTTCCTCGGTTTCAGTTTTTCAAATGAAATGCAAGATTATCTAGATTATCTCTATGCAGACAAGTGATTCAAGATTGTCCAAGCAGCCTTCCTCGGTTTCAGTTTTTCAAATGAAATGCAAGATTATCTAGATTATCTCTATGCAAACAAGTGATTCAAGATTGTCCAAGCAGCCTTCCTCGGTTTCAGTTTTTGAAATGAAATGCAAGATTATCTAGATTATCTATATGCAAACAATTGATTCAAGATTGTCCAAGCAGCCTTCCTCGGTTTCAGTTTTTCAAATGAAATGCAAGATTATCTAGATTATCTATATGCAGACAAGTGATTCAAGATTGTCCAAGCAGCCTTCCTCGGTTTCAGTTTTTCAAATGAAATGCAAGATTATCTAGATTATCTCTATGCAGACAAGTGATTCAAGATTGTCCAAGCAGCCTTCCTCGGTTTCAGTTTTTCAAATGAAATGCAAGATTATCTAGATTATCTATATGCAGACAAGTGATTCAAGATTGTCCAAGCAGCCTTCCTCGGTTTCAGTTTTTCAAATGAAATGCAAGATTATCTAGATTATCTATATGCAAACAAGTGATTCAAGATTGTCCAAGCAGCCTTCCTCGGTTTCAGTTTTTCAAATGAAATGCAAGATTATCTAGATTATCTATATGCAGACAAGTGATTCAAGATTGTCCAAGCAGCCTTCCTCGGTTTCAGTTTTTCAAATGAAATGCAAGATTATCTAGATTATCTCTATGCAGACAAGTGATTCAAGATTGTCCAAGCAGCCTTCCTCGGTTTCAGTTTTTCAAATGAAATGCAAGATTATCTAGATTATCTATATGCAGACAAGTGATTCAAGATTGTCCAAGCAGCCTTCCTCGGTTTCAGTTTTTCAAATGAAATGCAAGATTATCTAGATTATCTATATGCAAACAAGTGATTCAAGATTGTCCAAGCAGCCTTCCTCGGTTTCAGTTTTTCAAATGAAATGCAAGATTATCTAGATTATCTCTATGCAGACAAGTGATTCAAGATTGTCCAAGCAGCCTTCCTCGGTTTCAGTTTTTCAAATGAAATGCAAGATTATCTAGATTATCTATATGCAGACAAGTGATTCAAGATTGTCCAAGCAGCCTTCCTCGGTTTCAGTTTTTCAAATGAAATGCAAGATTATCTAGATTATCTATATGCAGACAAGTGATTCAAGATTGTCCAAGCAGCCTTCCTCGGTTTCAGTTTTTCAAATGAAATGCAAGATTATCTAGATTATCTATATGCAAACAAGTGATTCATGATTGTCCAAGCAGCCTTCCTCGGTTTCAGTTTTTCAAATGAAATGCAAGATTATCTAGATTATCTCTATGCAGACAAGTGATTCAAGATTGTCCAAGCAGCCTTCCTCGGTTTCAGTTTTTCAAATGAAATGCAAGATTATCTAGATTATCTCTATGCAGACAAGTGATTCAAGATTGTCCAAGCAGCCTTCCTCGGTTTCAGTTTTTCAAATGAAATGCAAGATTATCTAGATTATCTCTATGCAGACAAGTGATTCAAGATTGTCCAAGCAGCCTTCCTCGGTTTCAGTTTTTCAAATGAAATGCAAGATTATCTAGATTATCTATATGCAAACAAGTGATTCATGATTGTCCAAGCAGCCTTCCTCGGTTTCAGTTTTTCAAATGAAATGCAAGATTATCTAGATTATCTCTATGCAGACAAGTGATTCAAGATTGTCCAAGCAGCCTTCCTCGGTTTCAGTTTTTCAAATGAAATGCAAGATTATCTAGATTATCTCTATGCAGACAAGTGATTCAAGATTGTCCAAGCAGCCTTCCTCGGTTTCAGTTTTTCAAATGAAATGCAAGATTATCTAGATTATCTCTATGCAGACAAGTGATTCAAGATTGTCCAAGCAGCCTTGTTCGGTTTCAGTTTTTCAAATGAAATGCAAGATTATCTAGATTATCTCTATGCAGACAAGTGATTCAAGATTGTCCAAGCAGCCTTCCTCGGTTTCAGTTTTTCAAATGAAATGCAAGATTATCTAGATTATCTATATGCAGACAAGTGATTCAAGATTGTCCAAGCAGCCTTCCTCGGTTTCAGTTTTTCAAATGAAATGCAAGATTATCTAGATTATCTCTATGCAGACAAGTGATTCAAGATTGTCCAAGCAGCCTTCCTCGGTTTCAGTTTTTCAAATGAAATGCAAGATTATCTAGATTATCTCTATGCAGACAAGTGATTCAAGATTGTCGAAGCAGCCTTCCTCGGTTTCAGTTTTTCAAATGAAATGCAAGATTATCTAGATTATCTCTATGCAGACAAGTGATTCAAGATTGTCGAAGCAGCCTTCCTCGGTTTCAGTTTTTCAAATGAAATGCAAGATTATCTAGATTATCTACATGCAGACAAGTGATTCAAGATTGTCCAAGCAGCCTTCTTCGGTTTCAGTTTTTCAAATGAAATGCAAGATTATCTAGATTATCTATATGCAAACAAGTGATTCAAGATTGTCCAAGCAGCCTTCCTCGGTTTCAGTTTTTCAAATGAAATGCAAGATTATCTAGATTATCTCTATGCAGACAAGTGATTCAAGATTGTCCAAGCAGCCTTCCTCGGTTTCAGTTTTTCAAATGAAATGCAAGATTATCTAGATTATCTCTATGCAAACAAGTGATTCAAGATTGTCCAAGCAGCCTTCCTCGGTTTCAGTTTTTCAAATGAAATGCAAGATTATCTAGATTATCTATATGCAAACAATTGATTCAAGATTGTCCAAGCAGCCTTCCTCGGTTTCAGTTTTTCAAATGAAATGCAAGATTATCTAGATTATCTATATGCAGACAATTGATTCAAGATTGTCCAAGCAGCCTTCCTCGGTTTCAGTTTTTGAAATGAAATGCAAGATTATCTAGATTATCTATATGCAAACAAGTGATTCAAGATTGTCCAAGCAGCCTTCCTCGGTTTCAGTTTTTCAAATGAAATGCAAGATTATCTAGATTATCTATATGCAAACAAGTGATTCAAGATTGTCCAAGCAGCCTTCCTCGGTTTCAGTTTTTCAAATGAAATGCAAGATTATCCAGATTATCTCTATGCAGACAAGTGATTCAAGATTGTCCAAGCAGCCTTCCTCGGTTTCAGTTTTTCAAATGAAATGCAAGATTATCTAGATTATCTCTATGCAGACAAGTGATTCAAGATTGTCCAAGCAGCCTTGTTCGGTTTCAGTTTTTCAAATGAAATGCAAGATTATCTAGATTATCTATATGCAGACAAGTGATTCAAGATTGTCCAAGCAGCCTTCTTCGGTTTCAGTTTTTCAAATGAAATGCAAGATTATCTAGATTATCTATATGCAAACAAGTGATTCAAGATTGTCCAAGCAGCCTTCTTCGGTTTCAGTTTTTCAAATGAAATGCAAGATTATCTAGATTATCTATATGCAAACAAGTGGTTCAAGATTGTCCAAGCAGCCTTCCTCGGTTTCAGTTTTTCAAATGAAATGCAAGATTATCTAGATTATCTCTATGCAGACAAGTGATTCAAGATTGTCCAAGCAGCCTTCCTCGGTTTCAGTTTTTCAAATGAAATGCAAGATTATCTAGATTATCTCTATGCAGACAAGTGATTCATGATTGTCGAAGCAGCCTTCTTCGGTTTCAGTTTTTCAAATGAAATGCAAGATTATCTAGATTATCTATATGCAAACAAGTGATTCAAGATTGTCCAAGCAGCCTTCTTCGGTTTCAGTTTTTCAAATGAAATGCAAGATTATCTAGATTATCTATATGCAAACTTGTTTTTCAAATAATTATGTTTTCTTGTTGTTGTTTATTTTCCAAAGACCAGGGAGCGACACTTGACCTCTTGCGCAACCAGAAAAACCCATATATGTTCTAACATGGGTAATCGACATTGTCTCCAAAGGATCCTTTCTATGGCCGTTACATTGTTTGTTGATGGAGTGTTATATATACATAGATCTGTGCTACTTATGCCAGGCTTTGTGCTAGATACTTCTCTGTCTAGTCAAGGTAACTTTATTGCTTTCTGGACGAAACCCATATGATTATCATAGTTTAATAAAATGTTCAGCCAATCACGTTTTCAATGTGATATATCTCCCAGGCCGCAAATGTTTAGATGATTCCCAGCCGATCGTCCAAATGACGGTGTGGGCTGGGGTTGTTTTTTGTTTTGTTTTTTTTAAATCAAAATCCAATTACTGGAAAGTAACGTTACTAGGAACATCAGTCTCTTTATTTAAATTAATTTACATTACAAATAACCCTAGTACTCTGACTGTAGAGGGCTGGACGGACATTTGAACAGACATTGAGCCCTTAATGTAAGGGATGTACTCGATCTACATTACAGATAACCCGAGTACTCTGACTGTAGAGGGCTGGACGGACATTTGGACAGATATTGAGCCCTTAATGTAAGGGATGTACTCGAGCTACATTACAGATAACCCGAGTACTCTGACTGTAGAGGGCTGGACGGACATTTGGACAGATATTGAGCCCTTAATGTAAGGGATGTACTCGAGCTACATTACAGATAACCCGAGTACTCTGACTGTAGAGGGCTGGACGGACATTTGAACAGATACTGAGCCCTTAATGTAAGGGATGTACTCGAGCTACATTACAGATAACCCGAGTACTCTGACTGTAGAGGGCTGGACGGACATTTGAACAGATACTGAGCCCTTAATGTAAGGGATGTACTCGAGCTACATTACAGATAGCCCGAGTTATCTGACTGTAGAGGGCTGGACGGACATTTGGACAGATATTGAGCCCTTAATGTAAGGGATGTACTCGAGCTACATTACAGATAGCCCGAGTTATCTGACTGTAGAGGGCTGGACGGACATTTGGACAGATATTGTGCCCTTAATGTAAGGGATGTACTCGAGCTACATTACAGGTAACCCGAGTACTCTGACTGTAGAGGGCTGGACGGACATTTGAACAGATATTGAGCCCTTAATGTAAGGGATGTACTCGAGCTACATTACAGGTAGTACTAAACCAAATAACTTCAGGCTGTGTCAAAGTTCGAGGTGCACCCAACCTTTCATAGAGAAGTTAACACCACAAGACCTGTGATTGGTGATAAATGTGAGTGGTTGTAAAAAAAAAAAAATGTTTCATCTGGGTAAGGATTGTATGCAATTTTATTTCATCTAGTACCACTGTGTCAAGTGCATGAAAAACAAGTACTAAAGTTTTGTGCGGAACTAGGGTAGTCATAGATGCTAGCCGTTATCTCTGAAATGAGCAGCTGGCCCACTATTTTTTTCTGATTCTCTTTAAGGCTGAGGGGTCGAAGTATTTATATCCGTGGTGTTTATGTCTATTGATGCGCTGCAGGTAGGAATTTTAGCCACATATGTTACTATTGTCGTCTATCGGATTTGATTTGGTAGTGTACACCCTACAACTGCTAAATTATCACAGATCAGCCTTCAATAGCGCACGGGGCAAGTTATGTCGCTATATTTCTTAACGTGTAGAGTTGCTTCCCTCTATGTAGCATATTTAAAATGGTGGGGAACTTTTGACGGTTGTCGTTGAAAGATTTATTTTGTTATTATTGACACAATTACTTCAATCGGGATTTAATGAGTATGGTATAACCTGAGTACGGTAGGTTATACATGTGTGGCTTATGCGTCCATTTGTTTCACTATTTCGGTTGAAAAACGTTTAAAACATGGTGCTCAACTGATCTGGTTCATCCTGCATGTATTGCAAAAGGTGCTGACACAATTTATTGCGACGTTTGTTTTGTCTTTTTTGTTTGTTGGTTTGGAACCATTTCTGCAGAAACTTTATGTATATTCTACCGACAAAAAATAAGGGAACGGGTGAAATTATAGTGAATGTTTTATTTCGACTAACGTCTGGAAAACCAATTTGGGGCGTGTATATCAATATCTGGTGTGTCCACCATTTTGGGCGATGCATGCTCGACACCTTGATGGCATACTGTTGATTAATGTATGTATGGTTGCCCTGGGTATTGCCCGCCATTCATTCTGAAGGGCTACCGCAAGCTGGGCCACGTTGGCGGGTGCTGGGTTCCTGGCTTACACTCTCCGCCCAAGAACGTCCCACAGGTGCTCTATAGGGGACATATCGGGGGACTTAGCGGGCCAGTCGATTGTCGGTATGCCTTGTTGTCGTAGGTAATCGGTGACTATCCGAGCGCGATGTGGTCTTGCATTGTCGTCTTGAAATTCAAAATTTTTGCCAATATTTCTCGCCACTGGAACAACGACAGGACACAAAATTTGGTCCAGATATCTCTGGCCAGTCAAATACCATTAACAATAATCAAATCTGTTCGCCTGTCATGTGTGATCCCTCCCCACACCATGACACTACCACCCCCATACCGATCATGGTCTAGAATTGTAGCCCGGGCATATCTCTCGCCGCTACGTCGCCAACAACGTTTTCTGCCATCTGTGAATCTCAGGCAGAACCTCGATTCGTCTGTAAACATGGTATAACGTCATTGTCGCACAGTCCGTCCCTGGTGTTGCCTAGCCCACCGTAATCGATGCCGCCTATGGTGAGCTGTTAGGGTCATACCCTTCAGAGGACGCCTCGCTTTCAGGCGGGCTTTGTAGAGTTTGTTCTTGACGGTCGATGTACAAATTCGCCTTCCTGTTATTGTACGGAAATCACTGTTGATAGCAGCAACTGATTTGAATCTATTGCGTAGAGCAATTAATGTTATGATACGATTTTGTCGAGGTGTCGTCTTTTTAGGCCTGCCACGCCCAGGTCTCGTGGTAACCCCGCCAGTTTGACGGTACTTATCCCACAATCTAGAAATTACACTTTTTGATTTACCAAACATTCGGGCAACTTGGCATATTGACGTACCTCCCTCTATCGTACCGACAATTCGCCATTTCGTCTCTTCATTAAGGTATCGTTTTGGGACCATTTGCACGCATGTGATTATCTCACTTGAATCGGTGTTTGTGAGTTCCACCATAAGCACATACACGTGATCTTCTGTGTGCACGTGCATCACATGCTGTTCATGCATGATGTGAAATTTGATTTTGATCAGATGAAGCGTTCAGATGCAACGCCACTGTATTGTAACAGTGCATGTCAACGATAGTTACATTCACATCAGTCGTTCCCTTATTTTTTGTCGGTAGTATATATGTTGAATTATTCCATTAGAATACGCCAAACACTTTCCATCTCCAACTTAACTTTCTCAGATCCTGTTCGAATACCCAACCTTTGATTGTTTCGAATAGCATCTCACAATAATATGTAATTTTATTCATTATTAGGGCTCGCTTCCGCACATGTTATCCGTCGTTCGCCAAATTCGATAGTATTGAAATCAATTGGTACGAACAGACCTGTCCTCCGCCTCTTGATCCGCACCTTTACATCTTTCCACACAAATCGTTCCGTAACCGATTTTGCCTGACGCGGACAATGGATGTGAATAAAGCGGCGATCACATGTATCCGTTTTTTTTCTTTCGCTCCTGCTCCCGCACACATTATCCGTCGTCCGTTGTCAGTTTTGTACGAACACACCTGTCATGTTTTAGCAAGATCGCATGCCAACAGTTGCCGCACGAGAACATAACAGAAGAGGGGTGTTTTGTTTAACGACACCAATAGAGCACATTGATTAATTAATCATCGGTTATTGAATGTCAAACATTTGGAAATTCGGACACGTCGTCATCAGAGGAAACTCACTAAATGTTTCTTATGCAGCAAGGAATCTGTTATATGCACTTTCCCACGTACAGGATAGCACATACCACGGAGTTTGACCAGTTGTGGTCCCCAATCAGTTGAATGGATCCACCGAGGGAGATCATAACAATGGAAATACTTTATTTCCACGTGTGTTGTAGGCTATTATTATTACAGTTATGTAGAACAATGTACATTATATGACTGAAGTGGTGCAATCAACGTCAATCCTAATGTATTATATCGGGAGACCCGAAAACCCCCCAAACACACACGTACAAAAAAAAACGAAGAAAAAAACCCCAAGAAGACAACCCTACTGAATATGGAATTATTAAAAAAGTATGCCGACTGTAACTTTCTTACACACGGATATTGGCCACCTTCAGTTAAAATTTGGGGCCTATAAGTCAAATATTGTTAACATAGCAACATATTCAAAATTGTAAGTACAAAAAATGCGACGTCAGACAGAAGGGCAATATGTAACAATGGGCAGTGCATCCTTTCACTTACACTTTTCAATCTGGTGCTACTTTAACCATTTGTTTTTACCTAGACCTACAATTTTCACTGAACGTGACAAATATCCGTATAATCATGAGTACGAAATATCACAGTTACAGTCCCCATACATTTTTATACAATTCAATATTCAGTAGGGTTACTGGGGTTTTTTATGTGCTTGTTTGTTTGTTTGTTTGTTTGTTTTTGTTTTTCCTTGTGTTTTTAGGGGGGGGGGGGGGGCACCTGATATACATGTATACACAATTAGTGTGACATTCCTCATACCATTACTTGGTCATTGTTAGACATCGATTTGCTATAAACGTAAAATGTATGAAGTAAATAATAAATATATTTCTTTTTAGGACTAATTTAAAACGATGAAACGAAATGGATACTGTAGATTTAAAAGGCCCGGATCATATCATCAAAAGAATAAATGTCTGCTAATAAATAAATTTTAGGGCTAAATTGAAATGATAAATGAATGAATGAATGTTTAACGACACCCCAGAAATTGAAAGAAAGAAAATGATGAAGTAAAAAAGGAAATAAAAAGAAGTGCTTGCCAAAGCGTTTGAATAAACCATGATTTAATGATACGTGCAAGGATGCATTCAAAAAGCGAAACAGGTTGCGTGAGAGGTTCAAACGTGAACCTACTGGAAATAGCCTACATGCCTATTGTATTGCTAGGGCTAAGGCTCGCAGAGAAATCAGACAGAGTAAGAAATCATCTTGGAGAAATCTTATCTGCAAGTTGAATTCACGAACATTGGTGAAATCCGTCTGGAATAGGATCCGTAAAATCAAATGTAAAGAATCCAGTAATACAGTTCATGATTTTTCTGTCAATGATAGGGATGCCACGTCTCATCGTGACATAACTCATACTCTGCTTTCAGTACAGATTCTTAATAAAGCTAAAAAGCAGTCCATTAATGTTTCTTCTGAAAATGCTGAAGTGTACAACAGGCATTTCTCTACGAAGGAATTGCAGGATGCTCTTCGTAGAGCCCATGATACTTCAGTTGGACCAGATGAAATTCATTATCAGTTATTGAAACATTTACCAGAATCATCTTTGATGGTTCATTTGAATATTTTTAATAACATCTGGATATCTGGCGAATTTCCTTCTGATTGGATGAAAGCAATTATTATTCCTATCCCCAAGCCTCGTAAGGATCCAACTAATCCTACTAGTTATCGCCCTTTCGCTTTGACAAGTTGCATTTGTAAAACCATGGAACGAATGATCAATCGTCGACTTGTCTGGTATCTTTAATCCCATAAATTGTTTACTAACGTGTAATCTGGGTTTAGATCTAGACGTAGCACGGTTGATCATCCTGTTAGATTTGAAACGTTTTGTAGGGAAGCTTTGATCTATAATCAGCACTTAGTATCAGTGTTTCTTTTATATGGAGAAGCTTACGATATCACATGGAAGTGTGGAATTGTAAACGACCTCCATGGTATGGGCCTTAGAGGTCGACTTCCTGTTTTTATATCCCCATTTTTTTTTAAAGATAAATCTTTCAAAGTCCGGGTGGGGTCGACTTAGTCCGACATTCACCCACAGGAGATGGGTGTGGCTCAAGGTAGTATCCTGTCTGTAACTTTATTTTCTGTGAAAATGAACAACATCACCCAGTATTTAACACCTGGTGTGGATTGCTCGTTATATGTCGATGATTTTCAGATTTGCTACAGATCGTCTGATATTAATATGATTGAACGTAAGTTGCAGCTTTGTTTTAATAAACTTCATCAATGGACAACTGACAATGGCTTTAGATTATCAAAGGCAAAAACGGTTTGTATGCATATCTGCAAGAAAAGAGGTCTCCACTTGGATACAGTTTTTGGACAAAAATCCAATTCCATTTGTGGAGGGGTTATATTTGACATGAAGCTATCCAGTGTGCCCCATGCTCTCAATATTTTAAAAGTTATTAGTAATACGGAATGGGGAGCAGACCGCAAAGTTATGCCCCGTCTGTATGGATCTTTAGTTAGATCAAAACTTGACTATGGATGCATTGTGTATGGGTCAGCACGCATATGCTAGATCCTATACACAACCAGGGACTTAGGCTTTGTATTGATGCATTTAAAACATCATCTGTGGAGAGCTTGTACGTTGATGCACACGAACCGTGTTTTGGTGCTCGATGTGCAAAGCTTTCTCTGCAGTATGCCACAATGATTAAATCATTACCAAAACACCCAATACATCAAGCAGAGATTGATGGAAGGCCAAATGCCATTCGTACATTTGATCTTCGCATTCAGTGTTTGTTTTTTATTGTCGATTTCCACATTAATTTAACTGACACTTTGGAAATTCCTTCATATTTTGTTGTACCACCTTGGTGTATTACACCACGTAAAATTGTGTTTCATCTTGCGCATCTGAAGAAAAATCGTACAGATGCTGTTATGCACAAGCAATTTTTCATGGACATTCAAGACAGATACTGTGATTACATTCCTGTTTATACACACGGATCAAGGGATGGGAATTATATGGTTTGTGCTACAGTTTATCCATGAGACACAATACTTTCCATAAGACTGCCTGACTAGGCATCAATCTTTAATGTTGAAGTTTGGTCAGTCGTTAAAGCCTTAGAATAAATCAAGGATTCGATTGCATCCGAATTTATTATTTTTACCGACTGTCTTTCGTGTCTCCCATTTTGATTCCATCCAGAACTTTTATTACAATTTTTACGTGATACTTACTTTCATTCTAAATTTTACTATGAACTATCTGTAACATTTGTATTTGTTTGCACAGTTCTTCACACTGTGTTTTAATTTCACTGTTGAATGTTTATATTGATGGTTATCATCACACTATTTTTGCATTTACCATAGTTTGACACCCAATCGCCGATGTATTTTTGTGCTTGGGTGTCATTAGACATTAATTCATTCATTCATTCATTCAGTAGCTGACTGGTATATATACAGTTTACACAAATACGTTGTATTAAGTTTGAGATTATATGATAAAGACATATTTTCCCTCGTGTTTCAGTAACGTCAATATCATATATTAGGAATAAACATAATGTATTATGCTCGGCAGACGCTCGTATAATACCATTTGTATTCCTAATATATGATACTGACGATACCGAAACACACTCTGGTACTAACCTCTCAGTTGTATGTGTCTCATATAAATGATAGTGAAAAGTAAATACAATAATAATAAAAATAAATAAATTAATAAATAAATATATTTAAAACTTCGTAAACACCAGATATTTCAAATGAAGTTGTATGTGTGTGATATAAATTATAGTGAAGAGTAAATCAAAAAAGAAAGAAAGAAAGGAAATAATAATAAAAAAATAAGATAAATAAATTGTAAAAAATTAAAACGTCGTAAATACCAGAGATTTCAAATGAAGTATGTGTTTGATATAAATTATAGCGAAAAGTAAATAAATAAAATAAATAGATAAATAATAATAGACATGTAGTATTGATCAGTAGTTATATGACTGTCTTTTTAAAGGAAAATATGGATGTAATAAAGGTCTATGTGAGGTTGGGATTTTGTTGTGGGTTTTTTAGGGGGAAGGGTAGGCATATTTGATTAAATTTCAAATACTGATATATGTGGAGAATTAAACATCACTAGATATCCGCGTAAATATAACTATTATTCTAATTGTTAAAAGTAGCAAATATAACTATTTTTTAATTGTTATAAGTAGCAAATACATTCCAATTAAGTTCATTTTATTGTTTGAATCTTTTAATGTTGCTTTGTTAAAACCCATGACAGTGGGCTCCACAGATTTGCTGCAATGTTTAAAATGTTATCGACTAACAGAGACTTTTTGACCATTGTAATTACATATCAAATATATTGTTCTGCATAAAATATTAGTGGCTGTATATTAAACGTGTTTCTGGTCGTTCTAATTAAATTTTATTTTATTTCCTAAAATATATATATGTTTTTCATACATACGAAATTATTCGAAGACAAAATCCAGTTTTGGCTTCTTACAAATATTAAGTCGACAAGAAACACATTCAATATACAGACACTGATATTCTAAGCAAGGAAATATATTTAATATATAAGTTTAATCATAGAAATATTGTATTAGTCGGATACATCTTACAATGCATCAAACTCAGGAATGTACCTTTAATGTTTCACTAATTTTGGTGTTGAACCATTCCGATGTGAACTTTAGTAGATGGGTTTTTTTGCAGCCATTGTACCATCTGATACGAAATATGTTAGTCGCCAGAGATTCACATTTCCCAGGCTGCTACTCCCGTCGCTCATGACAACTGCCTATCATACTCCCCAAGTTGTAAATAGCCTGGATACACTCTAATTCGGCAAGGTACGATACTCATCGCGTGTATGTGCAACAGAAATGCGAAATATCTCTATTAACAATTAACTGTACCGTTTTCGAGGACAGTAGACGTTTAAAATGCCTTTTCACCTACAATATCTATACACTAAAACAAAATAGTTCTTGAATACCAACAATTTATTTTTTATTACAATTTAAAAAAAAAAAAAATCAATGATACATGATAAGTAACATATATTACACCATTCCTTTGCTGACCATAACTAGTTTAAAAATAGTTCCGTCACAAAAATCTATATTTTTGATCAGTCACCGAAAATATAGAAATGCTTGGAGGATAAAATTACATATTATTGTCATGTATGAACGTGTCTATCGGGCATTTCTATTTATTTTTGATCGATAATTATTATCAACAGAGCTGACAAAACCCTAATTGAAAACTAAAATGTTATCGCGAACAAAGTATCGGTTACATGAAAACAAGAAATCGTAACCGATACGGGTCCTAATCCCGGCGCGTGTGCAGACGGGAGGGTTTGTTTTTTTTTGAGGGGGGGGGGGGGGGAGGGACGAAACCCAACCATGATCCAAACAAATTTCCTTTTGTACCCAATGTATTTTTCAGAAGCATATCCACCCTCCCACTAAACACTTTGCTCGCCATAGTCTAGACCGCTACCCTGCACAGTTACCTGTTGACGCGCATGCTGACCTATCGTCCGCGACTTATTTCGAAACCTGCACTCCTTTCTTTTATTATTTTCTCTTTTTTTCAGCTGTCTGTACGCCTAATTATCTCTATACAAACCTAGGAAATTAAACTCAATATGGCAGTCCAATAATGGTGTAAGTTTGGCACTTGATGGACGTTGGAACTGCCCATGGCCCATCCAGGCTTTGCGCGTTAACCAACATGATAGAGCTTACCAAGTGGCTTCAAGTCGACCTTCAGATTACCTTCTCTATAGACACCGTCAGGATCCTCAACAGAGGCGATGGTTTGTTTTAATTCAAGTCTGATATGTAGAGAACAACTAGTTACCTAATTTCGATATCGGCTTTATCCTGCGAATGTTAGAATGATTTGCCTCGCGGCCTTCGCAATTCGACCTTAGCAAGATAAAGCATTTAACTTAAAGGGACATTCCTGAGTTTGCTGCACTTTTTAAGATGTTATCCACTAACAGAGACATTTTAACTATTGTAATTACATATCAAATATATTTTTCTGTATAAAATATTAGTGCCTGTATATCAAACGTGTTTCTGATCGTTCTAATATTTTTACTAGGTTAAATTTCATTTTATTTCCTAAAATGGTTTTTTCGTGCGTTCGAAATTATGTGAAGACAAAATCCAGTTTGGGCTTCTTACAAATATTACGACGACCAGAAACACATTGAATATACAGACACTGATATTCTAAAGAAGAAAATATATTTAATACGTAAGTTTAATCGTAGAAATATTTTATTAGTTGGAAACATCTTACAATGCAGCAAACCCAGGAATGCCCCTTTACGGCAATAACCAGTTATTTTATTTATGCTGCAATCCACACAAAAATAAACATTAATGAAATAAACCTTTTTGATTCCTAACTGTACCTATTTTTCATAGTAGTATGTGTTGATATCCTTGTCGCTTACAATATCCAAACACCAAAACAAACTAGTTCTTAAATAGCTACAATTTATTTGTTTTTAAATTCAAAATTGTCTGCAAAACGGTTTTACAAATTAAATTAATCATTTATAAAATTTAAAAAAAAAGAAACTTTGAAGAATATAACATTCCTTTGCTATATATTTAGTCAGTGACCGAAAATTTTAAAATTATCTAGTCATCATATCTTCATATTTATTTATCCTATAACGTACCCATTATATCCATGTCTTGAACCCATTTTATATTTTAGTGTATTAACTCGTGTAATAATGGTATACAAATACAAAGGTGTATGCAAATTTGCAAGGTATCTAGGTAATACTGTTTTGAGGAATTTGTGTATAAGCCACAAAACCTGTGTACCTGAGCGTAACGTTTTCACAAGATTTAGTTGAAATGCGTGACATAAAACTAATTTGTGCTAATCGAGATGACGTTATACGATAAATAGAATTCGCTACTCGTGTTTTTGAACATATTATATCTATCATAAATATCATATGTATCATATATTAGCTAGCATATCCAGTGTAATCAAAGTATGTGATATTTTCAGATAATATATTTTCAGAATTTGATTATTTTGCAAATTAGATGTAAATTAATCGAGATCACGGCACTACGTTTACTGACATTTAAGCGAAAATACTACGGCGACACTCCATAATTGACGCATGCATTCATAGTCATCATTCAAACATATTTCAATAGCAGTCTGACACTAAAAGCTGTCCAGAAAAAACAACAAAAACACGTTAAGCACTAGTTTATTTTTATGTAATGATATCCAAACTCCTTTCAAAAAGACACCGCGTCGCATATTCTTACGTCATTTAAATATCTAGTAATGGCGAACTGACATTAAAGTTGCGTGTACAGTTTACAAAAACACGTTATAATGGGAGTATATGATAAAGAGATTATTACCCTCGTGTGTTTTGGTATCGTCAATATAATATATTAGGAATACAAAAAAATGTATTACAATTTTCATTCCTAATATATGATACTGACAATACCAAAAAACACAAAGCTCCCCACACTGGCAATATGTTGTATACAGCGTAGCGAAACGATTTTATACTAAAATCACATACAGGACAACTTATTTAGTTAAATCTAGACAGTTCATAAATTATTTTGTAACGTTATTCCCATAATATGCGTTACGTAATGACGTCCAATTTGACGTAATGACGTCATTTACGTTTAAATCCTTCACTACGCTACTCAATGTTATGCAGTTTGTAACAGTTGTACATCAATAATTTCATTTTAAACAATTACAAACTCTACTTATAGAATTACAAACACAGAAGCGTGCGCAGAGGGTGGGTTTCCGCGGCCGAACCCTCCCCTTGATCAAGCAAATGTTCTCTTTTTTTCAATACTTTAGGGAAGCATGTCTTAACCCCTAATAAATTTCGCTAGCCACAGTTTACCCCCCCCCCCCCCCCCCCCCCCCCCCCACTTCAAAAAATTATGCACAAGCGCCTGAACACACCAGATTTAGTTGAAACAAAGATAAATCAGCTTGTAGTGCCCTTTCCATGACCTGTTTTACGTAATGACGTCATGAGAATTATCGAAGGATAACTTAAAAATTTTATTCGATGTCGTCCAATCAGAATAAAGTAAATCGTATAAATGCAGGAAGTTTGTAATTATATATGTAAATCTTTAACCTACATCATTTTGGTTGGTCTTCAATGCGGAACAAAGGTTTACACCAACATTCATTTGTGCTAACTATTTACATATTTCGTTGTTATATATATATATATCATATTTATATATATCTGTCTCTCTGTCTGTCTCTCTGTCTCTCTCTCTCTCTCTCTCTCTCTCTCTCTCTCTCTCTCTCTCTCTCTCTCTCTCTCTCTCTCTCTCTCTCTCTCTCTCTCTCTCTCTCTCTCTCTCTTTGTGTGTGTGTGTGTGTGTATACATTATCCAGGAATTGTGGGTTCTGGTCAGTGGGTGATGTTGTCAAGTGAGAGTCACGTGATTGGAAGATATGTCAGTGTCAGCAAATACAGCATAGACCTACTAAGTCTACTACAGATCTGTGAACTGGAGTTGTACGGCAAGAGAAGCACAGGTAATTGCGAGCAGTTGTTATAGGTATCACACCACTATTAGTTTTGTACTTCTGAGCATAATATTATATGTAAAGTGTAGCCTGTTTAGCAATTAAACTGGAGCAAACTGTTGACCTTTAAACTTTCTACCGTAGACGAAAATAGTATCCCATGTGACGTCATTCTACAACTCCCCCCCCCCCCCCCCAAAAAAAAAAAAAATACAAAAAATTTTACAACAACAATAACAATGAATGAATGAATGAATGAATAAATGGATGAATAAATGAATAACCCTGGAGGTTGAAATAATACCAGTCTCTACTTCGATGGATCTGTAAAGGGAAGCAACTCTGATTAAACGTCAGTAGACTGGCAACACATAACAGTAATGCATGTATAGTTCTAGATGGAGGAATCAACTTTGTTTTTAAACCATAATTATGAAAGTTGGACCCTGTATCAACAATGCAAAACACGACAGTCAAATCACTTCTGATTAAACAATACAAAATGAAATAATAATAATACAAAAATAATAATAAAATAAAGAAAAGGAGCACTATTTGCAATACAACTATATTCATTGGCTGAAATATAGATATGATCCCTAGCGGTGGATGGATATAGAGCCTCCTTCCTGCCAGTGCACCACGACTGGTATACCAAAGGCCGTGATATGTGCTATCCTGTCTGTGGGATGGTGCATATAAAAGATCTTTTGCTACAAATGTAGCGGGTTTCCTGTCTATAACTGTGTCAAAATGACCATTGTTTGACATCCAATAACCGATGATTAATAAATCAATGTTCTCTAGTGGTGTCCTTAAAGAAAACAAACCTCTTTTTTAGTAGTAGTAGAAGTAGTCGTAATACAAGTAGTGACAGTAGTAGTAGAAGTAGCAGAAGAAGTAGTAGTAAAGGTAGAAGTAGTAGTAGAAACACTAGTAGCAGCAGTAGTAGTAAAATCAGTAGTAGTAGATGTAGTAGTAAAAATAGTGGTAGTAGTGGAAGTAGTAGTAGTAGTAGTAGTAGTAATAGTAGAAGTAGTAGTAGGAGAAGTAGTAGTAGTGGTAGAAGTGGAAGAAGTAGTAGAAGTAGTAATTGGTAGCTTTAGTATAATTAGTAGTAGTGATAAAAGTAGTATCAGAAGTAAAAGTGGTAGTAGAAGTAATAATAGTAGTAGTGGTAGAAGTAGTAATAATAAAAGTAGTACTAGTATTATTAGTAATTGTACAGGTAGTAGTAGATGTAGTGGTAATAGCAGAATTAGTAGTAGGGGTAGTAGTAGTAGTAGTAGTCGTAGTCGTAGTAGTAGTAGTAGTAATACTAGTAATAGTAGTAGTAGCAGACGTAGTAGTAATAGTGTTTTTAAAGTAGTAGTAGTAGTAGTAGTAGTAGTAGTAGGAAAGGTAGTAGTAGTAGTAGTAGGAAAGGTAGTAGTAGCAGCAGTAGAATAGAAATATTAGAAGTAGTAGTAGTAGTAGTAAAATTAGTAGTAGTACAAGCAGTAGTAGAAGTAGGGGAAGTAGTAGTAGTGGTAGTATAAGTAGAAATAGTAGTAGTAGTAGAAGTAGAAATAGTAATAATAGAAGTAGTGGCAGTATTAGTAGAAGTAATAGTATTGTCAGTAGTAGAAGTAGTAGTAATAAGAGTGTAAGTTATAGTAGTGGTAGTAGCAGTAGTAGTGGTGGTGGTGGTGGTAGTAGTAGTAGTACTAGTAGTCGTAATAAAACTAGTAGTAGAAGTACGAAGAAAAGTAGTAACAGTAGAAGTAGTAGTAGTAGAAACACTAGTACTAGTAGTTGTAGTAGGAGTAGTAGTAGTAGTAGAAGTAGTAGTAGTGGTAGAAGTTGAAGTAGTAGTAGTAGTAGTAGTAGTAGTAGTAGTAGTAGTAGTAGTAGATGTAGTAGTAGTAGTAGTAGTAGTAGTAGTGGTTGTAGTAGAAACACTAGTAGCAGTAGTAGTAAAAGTAGTACATGTAGTAGTAAAATCAATAGTAGTAGAAGAAGACGTAGTAGTAGATGTAGTAGTAAAAGTAGTGGTAGTAGTAATAGTAGTAGTAGTAGTAGAAATAGTAGTAGTGGTAGAAGTTGAAGTAGTAGTAGTAGTTGTAGTAGTAGTAGTAGTAGTAGTAGTAGTAGTAGTAGTAGAAGTAGTTCCATGGTTCGAACCCCCTCCCCCTTTAGACAAGATGCCCTTTTGCCTGGGTTTTTTTTAGCACGACTGTATAATTAGATCCACCCCTTCACCATGTTCGTGGCGAATGAACAACAAAGCGCCCGAGATATATATAGGATAATAAACGAGATACCAGTTATTATTAAAATTATGTCCCGAATCAAATACGTTTTAGTTGTCGCGAGCTTTAGCGAGTGACAAATGAAAAGTATTTCACTCGGGACATACATTGATAATACCTGGTACTGAGTTTGCTATTCTATTTATTACCCCAGCTATGTTTTTCTAAACGCCTTTATTTTAGGCGCACATGCACGTACATGTAGGCTATAGAAACAATGTAAACCACTTTAGACACTGTTCTGGGTATTGCTCTAACTTTGCATTTTAATCACGTTCACAGATAATTTTCAAAAAAAAAGTTATCGTTATTCTGCTAAAAATATAAATGATTTGCGTTAAAATGACATTTTGTTATAAATTTAATATTAAAACAGTCGTGAACGCAAACTCATTAAAGTAAATGACGTAATTTTTTGTGTTTACCAAATCGCGATGTTATATTTAGTACCGACAAAGTCATTGGTTTGTAAGCGTCAAATCATCCAGTAATATTGTACGTCACACCACTGCAGAATATTTCTCATTGATAAAATACGGAAAATATGTTTCCTGTTATGAGTGGTCACTGGGGGTAATAAATATAGTTATTTATTTAATTAGTAAAAATATACATTTTCTTCATGGAGTATGAATTGCACGAAAACAGGAAGTACTAGTAATAAAAGTTGATCGGTTACCACCGGTATCAAAGCAATAAACGTCTATCACAGACTGCAGTTTTATAATGGCATACTTTTGTGTTTGTCTTGTCTTAATAAAGGGGGAACAAGGCGGTACAGGCCCACAGTTTTGAAAATTTGATCATACGTTATCTCGGTGCCCTCAGGCGTACGCGTCCCATCTTTTGTTTTTTAATATTATGTTAGAATTAAAGGGAAATGTCAATAACAAAACGTTTATTCATTTTTGCATTATTACCAACAGCTATGTAGGGTTCTGTAGGCATTTTTGCATTATTACCAACGGCTGTGTAGGGTTCTGTAAGCATTTGACATGGATTATAACTAATATTGTGAGTAGAATGATGGAAATACACGGTGTAACATTTTCAGGCCAGCTCATTTTCCCAAATATGTCTATCATTTTTGACAGAATGTGAAGGTTTGCTCCACATTGGGGGGGGGGGGGGGGGGGGGGGGGGGGGGGGGGGGAGGAGGTAGCTAATCCTTCATCTCGAACGCTAATGCTAATAATATACCAGTAACGAGTTTCAACTACAAAGTAATGAAGTGTAAACTATTCTTCGCTTATGTCCCTTTTCAAATCTGCGGGTAACCCATGTAAACATCGTGGTTTTGTAAACACGGGTAAAACACACACATGTGAAATGCACCATGGGTGTATGTCTTGGTCAGGTTTTTCAGCGTTTTACGTAAACCAGTGTTAAACCTAGGTTTTGATATAACCCGGTGTTTCGAAACCCAGACATATGAAATCGGCCCACAGTGTTCAGTTTAGTTCATATATTTATGTACATGTATGTATGCATTTTCATTTGTGTTTTAGACTGAGAGCTAGATACATAACTATCATTCTCATGTTGTTGTTAGCAGGTGATATCCATATTTATGATCCATTAAAGGCTTTTGTAGCGGAGTATCCTCTATTAATCCAGGTCCTCACAACTCTACTTCTATATGTGGCCTAAAAACTAAACTTGATTTGATAGAAACTGAATTAGATAACTATGACGTGATTGTGATAACTGAAACTCACCTTGCACCCGATATCAGAAACGAGTCAATTAAAATTAACGGTTTTATTGAACCATATAGATGTGACAAACAGGATAACAATTGGGGCGGTGTCGTTGTGTATGTAAAGCAAACCCCACATAATGGTACGACATAGATCTGACTTGCATATTCCAGGACTTGAGGCCATGTGGGTAGAACTAAACTGTAATAATTCAAAATACCTTTTAGGTACCTTTTATAGAATGCCGTCCCATAGAGTGAATTACTGGGATAAAATTGAAACATCTTTTCATAATGGCCTGGATCAGCAAACACAAAAGGTGATAATAGTTGGAGATTTGAACGCAAATATCCTAGAAATGCAGCATCCTAAAATTGATCACTTGTGTAATCGTTCTCAGCTCGTCCAACAAATAAACAAACCTACGAGGATCACAGAAAATAGCAGATTCATGCTTGACCTGATATTTGTGTCTTGTCCTCTCTTTGTATGATCAGTGGACGTATTAACACCATTTTGTGTTATCACTGTCCTGTTAGTATCTGCATTGGTACAAAAGATAATGGAGGAAAATGTCGCTCATTTAAAAGAAATATTTTTGACTATCCGGCATCAGACGTCGTCAATTAAAAAAAAAAATATGTTACTGAAATTAACTGGGATGATCCGTTTCAAACCGACTCTGTAGATACTATTTCCAAATCATTGTCTAATGTTCTGTTAGAAGCACAATCATTATTTATTCCATCTAAGATTGTTAATATTCGTCCTTGAGATAAACCGTTTATGGATAACAATATTCGACAACTTATTAGACAAAGAAACAAAACCCACAAACGAGCTAAATATCAAAATAGACCTGTTGACTGGGAACTCTTTAGAACAAAAAACGAAATGAGGTTATACCAGCAATACGTGAAGCTAAAATGAAATGTGATAAAAAAAAATTAGACGACAAGATAAATAACTTAGAAACATTCGGAAACAAATCATGGTGGAAACTTGTAAACAATCATCCAAAAGGTTGCGGAGACACTCGACACACAGTTCCATGTTTAATTGTATACGATGAGTTTATATCTTCACAAAAAACATAGCGAATACTTTTTAATAAATATTTTATTAAGCAAGCCACCTTTGTCTACCCGACTCAAGATCTCCCTGATCCGAGTGCGCATACATTATCGATAACATAATGATTTCAGAACAGATGTAAATGATGTCCTAAATTCAACTGATGTTAATAAATCCACTGGACCAGATAAAATTAGGAATACATTTTTTAAATTAATAACTTCTGAACTAACTCCAGTTTTAACACGACTGTTTAATTTAGCACTTGATAAATCTTAATTTCCGTCTTGCTGGAAAGAAGCAAATGTTATACCTATAGCCTACACAAAAAGGAAGTATTCATGAATGTACAAATTATAGACCTATATCGTTAACTAGCAACCTGTCAAAACTCTTTGAGAAATGTGTTTTTAAATATGTTTTTAATTACATTACGGATAATAATATCATAATTCAATATAAGTCTGGCTTTCTTCCTGGGGACTCCACTGTTAACCAACTCATTGGTTTTTATAACTATATTTGTAAGGCAATGAATGCAGGGAAGGAGGTTCTAGCAGTCTTCTGTGATATAAGTAAGGCATTTGATAGAGTCTGGGACACAGGTTTATTACATAAATTAAAAGTGGGTATTACGGGTAAACTGCTAACTTGGTTTTCAAGTTATTTCTTCAAATGTAAGCAACATGTTGTTATTCACGGAATCGAATCGGAGCTATGTTATATACATGCAAGTGTATCCCAAGGATCCGTCCTTACTATTACTATTTGTAATCTACATAAATGATATTGTAATAGATATTGAATCAAATATACGTCTTTTTGCGGATGGTACCTCACTTTATATTAAAGTTGAGAATCCCCAGTTATGTGGAAATATCTTGATTAGTGATTTAGAAAATATAGATAAATGGGCAAAGAAATGGCTGGTAAAATTCAGTCCAGATAAAACTAAAAATATGTTCTTTACTCGAAACATTACCTATTTTCCACCTTCTTTGTATTTTGATAATCATCTTATATCAGAAGTTGAAAGTCACAAACACTTAGTAGTTACTTTTGAAGTACCTGGACAGTGGAAAACCAATATTAATGCCATTGTTGAAAAAAAATTAACACAATAATAAATTGTCTTCGATCCTTCAAGTATAGGCTGTCAAGGTCTGCCCTGGAAAAAAATATATAGATCGTTTATATTACCAGTATTTGAATTTGCAGATGTTATTTGGGATAACTGTACATTGGAGCTGTCACAACCACTTAAAATGCTCAATTAGATGCTTTACGTACTATATGTGGAGCAGTGAAAGTTACTTCCAACCAAAAACCTCATCTTGAAACCGGTATTCCACTGTCTGAGAGACGTAAACGTCACAAACTTATGATGTATAAAATCATAAACAACTTAACGCCCAGGTATCTGTCCCTCCAAATGCCGCGTCAATTGATTGAAACAATTCCTTATAATATGAGGCACAATGAACAAATTCAAAAAAGATTTCACGTACCATATTATACTCTGATTCATTTTCCCCTTCAGGAATTAAATTATGGAATTCTATAGACACCAGTACTAAACAATCCAAGTCATTATCAATTTTTGTCCAGAAAATGGTTACGTCGATTACAGCTGTATACTGTGAAAGAAATATATAGAACTCGACGTTCTTCCATGTTGTCCTTACATGCAGACCCACAGGAGGTTATGGTATTGGACTTGTTTTAAGACAGATGTTTTGGTAAGGGCCACTGCCACTCCAGAATCAAGTAATATGTTGGTGCCAACATGACGGAAATGAATATGTATTCAAGATACCTGTCCATCAGATAACAGATGATAATATTATAGCATATTTCAAAGTGTTTGTTTACAACATATGTTTAACACACAGCTGCAATAGTGTGTAGCTTTGAAATTAATCCTATTCATCCAGTAAAGCAATCTGATGGTTCTTATAATATACTAATTACTCGTGAGGTACGTGATTTTTTGTCATCACATTATTGTGAGATGCAGGTAGTTCACACATTCATTTGTTTTTCTCATGTACTCATTACTCGTGAGGTACGTGATTTTTTGTCGTAGTTCACACATTCATTTGTTTTTCTCATGTACTAATTGCTCGTGAGGTACGTGATTTTTTGTCATCACATTATTGTGAGATGCACGTAGTTCACACATTCATTTGTTTTTCTCATGTACTCATTGCTCGTGAGGTACGTGATTTTTTGTCGTAGTTCACACATTCATTTGTTTTTCTCATGTACTCATTGCTCGTGAGGTACGTGATTTTTTGTCGTAGTTCACACATTCATTTGTTTTTCTCATGTACTCATTACTCGTGAGGTACGTGATTTTTGTTGTCATCACATTGTTATGAGATATACATAGTTTACACATTCATTTGTTTTACCATGTACTCATTGCTCGAGAGGGACGTGATTTGTCGTCATGACATTGTTATGAGAGTATGTAGTTTGGACTTTCATATGCATTTATCGTACTCAATGATCGTGAGATACTCATATGATTTATGGTTGTAACAGACTGATCTGAACATTTGTTATTGATCATCAGGGATTCACTGCGAAGTTCTCAAGTAACTAATAATTAAGATGTATATGCACTGAACAAAATATTTCTGTATTCAAGAATACCTTGTGTTATTTTGTACGTCATTGTACCTGCACTTGTATGTATTTTGCAAAATAGAAACAGTGCCTTTCAAACAATCTATTTAAGTTAAGAACAACATAAATATTATGATCATATTTAGTGGCAAGTTCAAGATACAAGTTTCACATATCATTTAATCAAAACCAATTGTGCATGCACACACAAATTGCATGTAACGATCCTATTGCAGTTAAGGTTAGCAAATACTAAGAAAACTGTGATTCCAAATGACAACTGCATTTTAACAAAACCATTCATGTTTTTCGTTTCATTGTTGTTTGTTACTAAAATTCTATTAACGTTTATCAATATACATGTTTTATTTAGGTATAGAAAACATTTTTTGTTTGTTCATACGGTCATTTGTCTTAATCCATAATAACGTGGACTTTAAAATAATTCTGATATCAAAACTCGATTAACAATCTTGTTGTTGAATGCATGTTTCATTTTCTAATTTACTAGTATGTTTCATATAAGATTAAGTGATCAACACATGAAAGTAACATTATGCATCAACCCAATTGCATTTATCATGTAGTACCGGCCTCGGTGGCGTCGTGGCAGGCCATCGGTCTACAGGCTGGTAGGTACTGGGTTCGGATCCCAGTCGAGGCATGGGATTTTTAATCCAGATGCCGACTCCAAACCCTGAGTGAGTGCTCCGCAAGGCTCAATGGGTAGGTGTAAAACCACTTGCACCGACCAGTGATCCATAACTGGTTCAACAAAGGCCATGGTTTGTGCTATCCTGCCTGTGGGAAGCGCAAATAAAAGATCCCTTGCTGCCTGTCGTAAAGAAGAGTAGCCTATGTGGCGACAGCGGGTTTCCTCTAAAAACAGTGTCAGAATGACCATATGTTTGACGTCCAATAGCCGATGATAAGATTAAAAATCAATGTGCTCTAGTGGCGTCGTTAAATAAAACAAACTTTACTTTTTTTTATCATGTAGTATTATCTTGATTTTGTTGTAAAGTATTATGTATGTACACATATTTTCCGTAATGTAAATAAAATAAACGCATATAGCTATATAGAAATTACGATACTGTATGCAACTGAATTGCGAATACATGTACTGCTGTAAAATGTTGGTGATGGAAAAGCCTTCCAGCTCACTAAATATATACATATACGCCTGGTCTGTCCCTTAGTATGGTTTTACATAACATAGCAATATACAAATAAATAAGCATTGTTTAGTCAATTTGTATGAGCAATAGTAAATTTTATCATTACTTATGTATATATCCTTAGTAGAAATAATATTTATAATTTTATTATTAATAGGTAGCAACACTATAAGAATGTTTAACTGTTTTTGCATTTGAGATACGCAGTTTTGGCAGACGGGTTATACGTTTGACAGGAAGCTAAATATACAGGGAGTGAATACACATTGAAATTGTGAGGATAGCTAGGTGAGATACAAAGTAAAATGGTCATATTTTTAGTTTGTTGTTATACTGCTTCATTTGTTTTTGAGATAAGGTGAAGATATGTTTTTAGTAAAATTATGAACTTAGCCATTGTGCAATACCTGTCAAATCGTCATTTACCCGCCTATTCTAAAGAGGATTTTATATGAAAAACTTAAACTTTTTTGTTTATTTTCCTTCTAATTAGGTCCATTTGCTTCAATTTACATTAAAAAAATGAAAAAAAAAATGAAACAAGAAGGTTTGTTCTATGCTACATATATACATACATACACACATTAGGGAATACATTTGTATTATGCGAGCCTCTGTACACAATGTCGTCGTCACATCTAGTCAATCACATTCACTAAGCTCAAACTTTGCTGGTCCGATCAATAATTCAGTCATTATTGTGAATTTCAACACCCTATTATCTGACAATTAATACACGTTTCGGGCCAAAATCTAAACTGACTTTGTTGAGGTCTCGCTGCTCGTTGTGACATCGCTTACGTTTAAGTGTGACGTAGATTACTTGCTGACCCAGTTCGTAGAAAAATAACGTGTAATAGGTCTCAACATCTACTTCTACTTACTTCTGTTTGCGGCTTGTTTGCAGTTGGGTTTGTAATAAATAAAATACCAAACTAGCTTGCCTGTCATACCATTTTTATGAATCTCGAGACACGTTTTCGCTCGTCAGATACCAAAACTGTTTACCGGTTTCATAAAAATAGTATGATAGGCAAACTCGTTTAGTATTATATATATAACATAACATAACAGTCTTCCATTTTGTGCCCCTGCGAGTGCTGTAACCTCACTGTGGTGCAGGGGTGTAACATTCTCTTTGAGAATGGCCAATACAGCACAAATAGAAGTTTAGATTAAAATTCGGTGTCCGTAAATTTCTGTGCGATATTTGTATTTGTATTTTTGCACAGTTCTTTACACTGTTCTTGTTTAAACCTTGAATTTTTATATTGATGTTGATCATCACTTTATTTATTTGCATTACCATAGTTTGACACCCAATAGCCGATGTATTTTTCGTGCTGGGGTGTCGTTAAACATTCATTCATTCATTCATTCATTCATTCCATTTTGTGCGTTCAAAGATCAGTCGATTACTTAGTACACATACGAGACGGGGGGGGGGGGGGGGGGAGAGGATGGATCAATCCCCCAAACAAACACATAATCGTACGCGACAGTGGAAACTGTCCCCAAGTGCTAGAGAAAATCAAGAAATTCGGGCAAAAACAATAGAGAAATTCGGGCAAAATAAGCTGGCCTGAACCATAATTTTTCATCATATATTTCCATAATTTTACCCACAATATTGGTTGTAATCCATGTAAACATATACAGTCATTAGTTTCCAATCGTATTTAGTTGTTTGGCAGTAATCGTATTACAAATAAATATTTTTATACAGATTCGGGCATTTCCGTTGAATTCGGGCAAAAATCGCCCCTCCCCTACACCCTACAAAAATGGGAGTCCGTACGCCTATGCATACATAGATACTCGTGCTGGAGTGAATTGTCAAATTCCAGGAAAAACGATACAGATATTCGAGAAAAAATAAGTTGGGCCGAAACCTTTTCCCCATGTATTTCCACCATTCTTCCCACACTATTCCTTTGCAGCGCTATATGATAGCAGTAGAGAATAAATACATTTAATTCGGGGAAAATCAGACTGCCCCCCCCCCCCCCCCCCCACACACACACACACACAAAATCCTGCATCCGCGCCTGGAATTAATCCAACCTTAATGGTGCTTGCCGTATTTGTTACTAAACGCAGAAGTGGCTATACACATAGCAGCCGTGTATATAGCCTCGGCTAAATGGCGCTGGCTATCTACACGGATGTAATATATTTGGGGAATTTCCCACCGCAACCCATCTAAACGTCCACGAGCATAGCACGGGTTACATCTAGCCTCTGTATATAATATCCAGCTGTTTATAGTGACCACTTTACATACATAGGGCCGATTTTACAAAGCCTGTTTATATTATTTAAATACCTGTGTTTACGAAAAACGGTCGTCGTAAATTCGGCCCATATTGTATGCATAGGACGTCTGTATAAGATCCAGTTTTAAACGGACGTACCCTAGTTTTAACCCGTGAAAATTAACACTAACTTTAGTTAATCTACTAACTTGTAACACTTTTGGACCAAATTACATTTGAGTGAAACATGAGTCTGTGACTTTGAAATGGTGAAATACCTTCTAAAATAGACTAAAACTCGACTCCATAACTGTTACTTCTCAGACGCACGTGCGTTTTTTAAAATATGAGAAATTCATTTTGTGATATTAAAAACACCAGGATGACCAAAAACACTTCGAATGTACGGAAATGGATAATCGAAACAATGAAATCTAAGTAAAGTATGATTTAAGTTATCATAAACGCTAATAATAGTCAAAAATATGCGTTAGTGTTTAAAAACTAGGGCATGTCCCTTTAAGATACTGTCAGGGAAATATATATATATAGTCATACATTCTGTCTTGGTTTTTAAACAATATTTATTTCCACAATCGAATACAGCGGTTTAGGACTAGCAACAGCTAAATGCCTATATCAACATTAAAAGATATACGTTTTGTAAATCAAGATGACGAAGCGATAGTAGTAAAACTATTTCAACTTTGGCTAACAAGAATGATCTACAGAAAGAAAGAAAGAAAATAAAAGAAAACAGTTTATATGATGAATTTTAAAACTGATTTCGAAACGATTGCCAAAAGTTTGACAATGTTGACTGGCAAAAGCCGGTCAGAAATTTGTATTTCTATCCACCTAATAATAAAGTATGGCTAATGTTTTGACAACTATGTTTATAATGATTGGGTAAACTGATATTACGAACTACACTGCATATTGGAGAAAAACGTTAAATAACAACAACGACAACTAATAAACAAAGGTCAGTATCTTCAACTGAGTGACCACCAGTACAAGAATGGTTGCCAGTTACGTCTCGTCTTTATAAAAATAAGAATAAAAATATTTTAGATTTTCCCCAATATACTAGCTTTAGAAGCGACTATGTGAACCACAACATATGTCACGATTTGGATTAGGAACTAAAGTCGAAGTGAATTATGTAGTGAGACCCAGCTGTTCCTCAATTGTACTTTTAAGATAGAGATAACTCTGGTAATCTTTATAATATTCATTTGTATAACCCAATTATCCCCCTTAACACTTTCTCAAAAATATTTGACATTTTAGTGAACACTTCTGAAATTAAAGTTTGTTTGCTTAAGTTTTACTCTTCATCAGTATTATTATTTGCATGCAAACTATGGAGAATCTTGAAGTAAAATTTGATCTAGCTTTCAATATTATGTTTAAAAATGTCTCAAACGAATATCAAATATAATAAACGAACATTAACTGTGATTTAAATCATCCTGCCCACCAGTGAACACTGGTACCATTGTCTTCTATCACTCCACGTCCATCTACCGTTCGGTGCAAAAACAAAAACAATGTCTGGTGAGTGACAGCGATCGGCTGACCGTGTGTAGATCTACCTAAAACATTTCGGGCCGTCTCGCAATCCTGTCGAATTGACCACATACGCATCCCAACCAGCTCCGTTTTCTTCAATCTGATTGGCCAGACTGTTAGAAACCAGTTCACAATTGGGGGTGCTAATGCCAGTCGACTGTTTGAAGTTGGTGCCATAGCAGAGTGATTCAGCATAACACAAAGACATACATCTTATCGACGTGGCTACTGAGTTTTTCGATAACACTGGGTTCGATATCCTCGAGTTGGGTGAACGTCTGAATTGAACACCTGTAAATAGAAGAGAACAGTGGAATATTACTACTGAGTGTTCCGATAACACTGGGTTCCAGATCCTCGAGTTGGATGAACGTCTGAATTGAACAGCTGTAAATAGAAGAGAACAGTGGAATATTACTACTGAGTGTTCTGATAACACTGGGTTCCAGATCCTCGAGTTGGATGAACGTCTGAATTGAACAGCTGTAAATAGAAGAGAACAGTGGAATATTACTACTGAGTGTTCCGATAACACTGGGTTCGATATCCTCGAGTTGGGTGAACGTCTGAATTGAACAGCTGTAAATAGAAGAGAACAGTGGAATATTACTACTGAGTGTTCTGATAACACTGGGTTCGATATCCTCGAGTTGGATGAACGTCTGAATTGAACAGCTGTAAATAGAAGAGAACAGTGGAATATTACTATTGAGTGTTCTGATAACACTGGGTTCGATATCCTCGAGTTGGGTGAACGTCTGAATTGAACACCTGTAAATAGAAGAGAACAGTGGAATATTACTAGTGAGTGTTCTGATAACACTGGGTTCAATATCCTCGAGTTGGATGAACGTCTGAATTGAACACCTGTAAATAGAATAGAACAGTGGAATATTACTACTGAGTGTTCTGATAACACTGGGTTCAATATCCTCGAGTTGGGTGAACGTCTGAATTGAACAGCTGTAAATAGAAGAGAACAGTGGAATATTACTACTGAGTGTTCTGATAACACTGGGTTCAATATCCTCGAGTTGGATGAACGTCTGAATTGAACACCTGTAAATAGAAGAGAACAGTGGAATATTACTACTGAGTGTTCTGATAACACTGGGTTCAATATCCTCGAGTTGGATGAACGTCTGAATTGAACACCTGTAAATAGAATAGAACAGTGGAATATTACTACTGAGTGTTCTGATAACGCTGGGTTCAATATCCTCGAGTTGGGTGAACGTCTGAATTGAACAGCTGTAAATAGAAGAGAACAGTGGAATATTACTACTGAGTGTTCTGATAACACTGGGTTCGATATCCTCGAGTTGGGTGAACGTCTGAATTGAACATCTGAAAACAGAAGAACGCAGTGGAATATTACAACTTGGATGAACTTCTGGGTTCAACAGCGGAAAACAGAAGAGTAACTACTTGTGCTACAACTGTCACTGCTGTTGCTAGTACTACCTTTTCTACTATTAATACTAGTACTTAACTACTTTTACTATTACAACTTCTACTACCAATAGTAGTACTGCTTCTACTTATAACAATTCTACCACTACTAAAATTTCTACTACTACAACTTCTTATACTGCTACTTTTATTACCATTATTACTATAACTACTTCTACTAGTAGTCTTACAACTACATATGCTGCTGCTGCTAGTACTACTACTACTACATTACTACTACTACATTACTACTACTACATTACTACTACTACATTACTACTACTACTACATTGATACTTCAACTACTAATAGTAATACTTGTACTATTACTACTCCTACTGCAAATTCTACTATTAATATTTATATTACTACTGCTACCACGACTACTTCTTCCACTACTACTACTACTACTACTACTACTACTACTACTACGACTTCTTCTACTACTACTTTTATTACTGTCTGCACCAGTCGGTAGCGGGCGGTGGTACACATACATTTTGGTACTCAATTGATGGGGAAATACCCCCCGCCATCCTCTCTCCCGGTTCCCACGTGCCTGCTTTGGTTTTATCACAGTACACCTATACCTCGTCCTTAATTACCTATCCATTTAATTAGCTCCATGTCAGTACACCTCAAAACAACACCTACCTCGTCCTTTAGCTCGATTATTGTACACCTAAACCTTGTCCTCACCTCTTCAATTTGTTAGCTCTAGCTCCGTACACCTATAGCTGACCTATACCTCTTCCTTTGACTCCGTAAACCAGTAACTTATTCTCACATCTTTCTTTGACTCCCTCTCCAACACCTGTATTTCATTTTTATCTCTTCCTTTGGGTCTTTCTCCGTTAACCTGTATTTCATGTGTATCTCTTCCTTTGACTCTCTCTCTCTCTCTCTCTCTCTCTCTCTCTCTCTCTCTCTCTCTCTCTCTCTCTCTCTCTCTCTCTCTCTCTCTCTCTCTCTCTCTCTCTCTCTCTCCTACACCTGTATTTCATTTTTATCTCTTCCTTTGATTCTCTCTCCTACACTTGTATTTCATTTTTAATCTTCCTTTGATTCTCTCTCCAACAACTGTGTTTCATTTTTATCTCCTCCTTTGGCCCAATCTCCGTACATCTGCAACTCATTCACAGATGTTTCTCTCGCAACTATATATCTCATTTATACGTCTCTCTCCCTCTCTCTCTCTCTCTCTCTCTCTCTCTCTCTCTCTCTCTCTCTCTCTCTCTCTCTCTCTCTCTCTCTCTCTCTCTCTCTCTCTCTCTCTCTCTCTCTCTCTCTCTCTCTCTCCGTACACCTTAAACTCATTATTATCTATCGCTTTGGCTCTATCTTCGTACACCTCTAACTCAACCTTACCTCTCTCTTTGGTCTATCTCCGTACACCTCTATCTCAATCTTACCTCTCGCTCTTTGGCTTTATCTCTGTACACACCGGCCTCGGTGGCGTCGTGGCAGGCCATCGGTCTACAGGCTGGTAGGTGTCACGGTGATCTAGTCCCACGTTATGTATAATACCTTAGGTGGCTCGTACCTCTAGGGGTCATGGACTATAGTCGATCACGTGACAACAATTAACAATCAAGCTTGTATACTTTTATCTCCCAGCCGTAATGTTGGCTGCTATATTATTTATGGTGCTATGAAAAATAACTCCAACAACAGTGATTTTGGGAAACAATTATTATTATACCATACACATCCTTCCTATTGATATATACCTATATATAGTATGACAGCAATATATTTTTTCACGGTACAGTTTGTCTTAATCCGACAGGGTTAATTACCCGTTACCAGGAATCCCCAGCCCTCTCTAGGCTACCTACAGATTACACTAGTACTATTCCTATAATGAACGCCAAATTATCGGCATTCCATAGCTGACGTGTGACTTAATTAACCTGTTAAATTAACAGTAAACAAATCTAACAATGGATATAAGGGTTATTCTTATATTAGCCTCCCACTTGTTAATTACAACAACTAGTCGATATCTTTATCGGATTAACTTCTGATTCTTACTTTATCAGGCTTATCAATCAGTTAGATTAATCCACAGGTTAGGGTTACCGACATCACATACGGGGTCTACTAAACAAACAATAATATCACACAAATAAAACATCAACGACCTAACAGATCAGAAAGCATAGTTACCAGGTCCAGCGGTGAGGTTTGGTCTCCCAAGAATATATCTCTTGAGGACCGGCATCAAAGAAATACAAAGACGTAGCCCGTACCCTATCGTGGGAACAGTGGGTGTCGGGCTCCGCTTTTAAAAGTCCCGCCAAACCTTTTTATACCCCTAGCGCGGACTCCGCTGCACAGCTGGGGTCGAAACCGGCTATCAGCCTGTAACTGAGTTAATTAGTGTTTGTTCGCTAATCAGATTATCGTCTCTTAAAGAAAACAACCCAATCTCAAACTACAGGGCAACATGATCCCAAAGGTATCTGATACGGCGCATCCACTGGTCATAACAGATTTTACTAATAACATTCCCCGTACTTAGTAGAGGTTAAAAACATGTAAAATGTAGGTAAATTCTTATCAAAAGCTCACCCGTAGGTGCAGTATTTGTAATCTCACTAAGTATAGCTACAATAATATGTGTAGTTACAATATAAAGAAAAATAGATGGAATCTGCCCGAACATGTACATATTAAATACATATATAAATATTGTTCCTACACAACGGTAGGTAGGCAGATATAAAAACTTATACATGAACACAAACACAGAGGATTGGAATATTTGGCCTCTCTCTGGAAGTCCTTTGTCTCACAGTCTGTAGACGAGGCCCATATAGGGTTTTCCGAACATTCGGAACTCTATACCTCAATTGAAGGAGGGGCCTGAATCGGGTTTACGAAACAACGGGGTTTCGTCACAGTAGGTACTGGGTTCGGATCCCAGTCGAGGCATGGGATTTTTAATCCAGATACCGACTCCAAACCCTGAGTGAGTGCTCCGCAAGGCTCAATGGATAGGTGTAAACCACTTGCACCGACCAGTGATCCATAACTGGTTCAACAAAGGCCACGGTTTGTGCTATCCTGCCTGTGGGAAGCGCAAATAAAAGATCCCTTGCTGCCAATCGGAAGAGTAGCCCATGTAGTGGCGACAGCGGGTTTCCTCTCAAAATCTGTGTGGTCCTGAACCATATGTCTGACGCCATATAACCGTAAATAAAATGTGTTGAGTGCGTCGTTAAATAAAACACTTCTTTCTTTATCTCTGTACACATCTAAGTCATCAGCCATTGAATATAGTTCTATTGAAATTAATGCTACTTTATATATATATATGTGAGTGAGTGAGTGAGTGAGTGAGAGAGAGAGAGAGAGAGAGAGAAGAGAGAGAGAGAGAGAGAGAGAGAGAGAGAGAGAGAGAGAGAGAGAGAGAGAGAGAGAGAGAGAGAGAGAGAGAGAGAGAGAGAGAGAGAGATGTTATGTAGTGTTGATACGTTGTCCAACTGCCATAATTATAGTTTAAAAAGGGTTGATTCCTGCATCTAGAGCTTAATGCCAATTCATATAGTGTGTTATCTGTCTAATGAGATTTAAATGGACAGTCAACTCAAACATGAGCATTGCGTGTTGGAAAGATACACACCCGGACCACCAACACACACTGACACTTTAACAAATGACTTAATAAAAAACCCTGATAATTCCTGCTAACTGTGGGCAGCCATTTTTGTCTGGCATCTGGTGCTATAGTCTGGGGCGAAGTGACGTCAGCTCTCCCCCACCCCCCAGCTCCTGTATGCACAGTGTGAACGCTCTAATTTACAACAAGGCGCTTCCTTTTCATCAATTTCATCAACCTGACTTGTAAAACAACATTAATGAATTGATAGTATAATAGACTATCTAACAAAATATATTTCAATTTGCCTCAATAGAACGAAATCCAAAGAAAAAAAATGCATATATTTAGGTCTATTGGTAGAGTACGTTGGAGCAAAAACGACCACTCACGACACCCAAGTGATAATTTTATTTTATTTTGGGCTACATAATTGGTAAGTTTTATGATTTTAGATGGGAAAGCCTACTTAATCAAGGGTTTTATAGAATTATCTACAGTAATAAAACAGGACGGCTGATAATGTTCATTACAATTTTAGGGTGTCCGCGCGGGTATAACACAATATCCAGTGTTCTTTATAAAAAAGGCACGTATGTGTTAGTGTGTCTGGGGACATAGACTGGGGACCGTCTAAATATACACCTGCCAATCAGAAACCACAGGAACAGGCCACGGAAACAAAAGACCAATTAACTCAGAAAACACTCCAATTTTTATTTCAGTACGTGGATTAATTTATGGACAAAACATAATACAGTTATTTCGACACTTTGATGGAAAAACGTATCACTAAACAATAGAATATGTCCATTATGTAAAAATTACGACATAGGCGATGATTTTCATTATATATTTACATGTGTGTTTTTTAAGAATGAAAAAAATCGCTATTTGCCCGCTTTCTGTCAATCAAAACCAAATATATATATATACTAGTATATAAATTTTATAAATTATTTAACTCTAAAAACGCTGGTGTTCTTAGAAAACTTTTTATATTTTGTAACTTAGTTCTGAATACTTTCAAACCCT
>NC_054713.1:14124165-14131665 GCF_016097555.1 Gigantopelta aegis | reverse complement strand
TGTGTTAATGACGGGTGCCACCCGTGTGGCAGGGTATGCTTAACTTCCGCGAACACTTGATATCATCACTGGTTTTACAGCGATTCACTGAACGAGTCTACGCCATCCATTCATCGGCAGTTTCCGGAAGGCGGAAGGCAGAAATGTTTCAAGCTTAGAATAAATAAATAATAATTCGTCGCCATCCTGATTAAATACAGTTTAATTCTTATATAAAATAATTACCGAGCAAAGTATAAATGTTGTGTGTAAGTTTGTAGTTGTTATTTGTCCTTGTCCCTGTGTATTTTGTTGTATTTCGCCCCTTTGTTTACCTCGTGTAGCCATATTGCCCAATATTCCGTGATAGCACGTGTATTGCCAGATACCGTTGTTGTCACCGAATATTGTCTTTCTTACTATGTTATACAGTAGCGTGTTTATTGTTTGAATCATTTTGTAACTATGTCGCAGGTTAAGGACTCCGCTGACCGGGCGCTTGACCGGGCGCTTGACCGGCTTAACGAGAGTCTTTCCTCTTTGACAACTGGCCTCAGATTACAGTTATCTGCCCATTTGGTTGTAAAAAATCCGGAAATTTGACCGCGCAAGTAGTCTGCTGTTTGACTGTGATTATTTCATGGCAGACAGCTATGAAGTGGCAACTATTTGACTGAAGTGACAGGGGAGAGCATGTAGTTTGTAAACATGTGTAACTTGTTGACATTGAAGACTTGTTTGTGGTAATTCCGGCCCATGCAAAAGTAGTGTTTTTTTGTGTAAAATGGGTGTACTCCGGCCTGGTTTAGAGGGTGTGTTTGTTTAAACCAATGTCCTGGGAGAAAGAGCTGGACAACAGGGCTTGTCCTTTTCAGGGTATGTGTCCCCCAGGCAGGCAAAGGTACATACCAAAATCCACGGGCCTGCTGATATTAATAAACATGTTATAGCCACTAAGGCTATATAGAAACATATAGCGAAATTAATTGTGGTCTGAGGAGGCCAACTGTCACGCAGGTGTCAATTTCTGCCATTGCGGACCGCTCGATAAGAAATGGGGAGGGAGGTGAGTGGGACCATAGAAACGTTGCATGGTTGCCGCCCAACTCGTCAACCCCTGCTAAAAAAACAAACAACTAAGTGTGATTCTCCTGACCCCCGGGACGCTCGGACCAGGCTGGCCGATCGTGGTGCAGTAGGTGGGCTTTCCCGGGGGGTGGGGGGGGGGGGAGTGTCGGGTCGGAGTCTCCCACCCTCTCTGATGGTAAATTTGTATTAGGATCAACCATCCCCCACCGCCCCACCCCCACCCCCCATCTGAGAAGTGCAAGAGACAGCTTGAGGGAGGTAAGTGGTCGAGTTTCAACGGAGACTACAACCCAACCACGATTACCGGACAACTCTACCCCCCAGGCCCCCCCCCCCCCCCCCCCCCCCAACAAAGAAAACAGAAAAAGAAAAAAATGACACTTCATTGATTGTGGAGGAGACTGATCTAGAATCCAGTGAGGTAATTCCAAATATTCCTACCAGCAACCAGTTCGGACCCCTAGGGAACCAGTCACCCCTCCCAATCCGTACAAATTTTGTTTAAAGCTGCCACCAAAAATTATATTACAGGATTAAGGAGAGTTCAGTTTGGAAGTCTAGACCCCACGGCCTATGGACTGGTGTTTTTACACCATTCCATAGCGGCCATGCAAAAAACCACCCATTTAATTCTCGACTCCGAACCCGAACGTACTTCGGAGGTCGCCGGTGTAGCAGGCTCAAACCACTCCCCTCAGATTTCACTCTAGAGTGATTTGGGCCTAGGCTCAGATCACTCCCCTGCCCAGGCTCATTTCACTCCCCTCAGGCTCAAATCACTCCCATCCAGGCTCAAATCACTCCCCTCTCTAAATTACGAGTATAGCTATTATCTAGAATGACATCGGCATTGCAATTAATGAATAAAGAAAAGGAATACACTTGCATTATGACACTTTATTTGTATTATTTGATAACTATTTTACTGACTGCATGCCTGCTGTGGATGAAAGGGATAGTATTTTTTTAAGGACTAATTATCTTTTAATACTTTTATGATCTTCTAGGCTCATTTCACTCCCCATCCAGGCTCAAATCACTCCCCTATCTAAATTACAAGTATAACTATTTAATACACGTCCTTCTAATAGTGGCGTCTTCAATTCTTAAATTAGTGGTAACTAGTGAGTTATTAGGAATAAGTAACAGCATATTTGAGTACATCGCTTATCGTAAGCAGTTTCAGGTAAACAAAATAAATACTAGTTTGTCAATTAAATACCAGCTGTTACTTATAATAAGCAAAGGAGGACATTTTTATTGTTTACATTGTAGCTCAATTTATACGTTGTCATAGTTATCTTCCGAGAATAGTTTTTTTGCAGATGATTAAACTTGGTGAAAAACAGTTTGTGTTGTTACGTGTGACTGTCAATATAAGGAATGACGTCTGAATCGACTTGCTTTATATGATGTCCTCATGGATGTAAGTCGGTTCACGAGAGCAGATTTTCCATAACACAGACTACCTTTAGCCTTAACACAGACTAACTTGTAGGGTTATTTTCCATGTTTTCACGAACACAGGTAATGGAAAATAGACAATGAGGTCAACATGTCAGAAAGCATACATTTCAGATTCATATATGACTACATTACACGATTAAAGTGTTCATTGTAATTTGTGAGGTATATCATACAGTTAGAGTCCACGAGGGGTGGTACAACGCACAAGGGTTCGTACCGCATCCAGCGTCGCTGGCCTTGGCGATCTTCCGTGTGTATGACTACTGGTGTATTTAAAATGGAAGCCACGGCAACAATCTCAATGTCTGTGGCCCAAACTGCATTATTGTCCATATCACTCGCCAACAAGTATGCTGTCATATCCGGGTGGCCAGAGTAACCCTGGAAGTGCTTGCTATAGCGTTCATCACCGAGAACTTGAACGACTTGTGAGCGGATTGTCCTATGGTGCTTTTCAGTTCCGCTTACTTCTTTGGAGATGGCCCGAAACAGGCAGTTGCCGTCCCCTACTATCGTGTCAATTTTCGCTGGTATTTTCTCTAGAGATCCGGGGGGTGATCGCTTTGGGAACCTTCCCTTCGGTTGCGCAATGTCCAGCTTTTGACACGCGAACTTCCGCCAGGGAGCATCAGTTGGGACGAATGAGATGGGATTTTCTTCACATCGTGTGACTTGTACATCGATGTATTCTGTTGTCTTTTCTTGGGGTTTTGGTGGCGTGCTAGATGCTGAAATCCTCGACTTGTATACCTTCATGTTGGTGCCGTTAACCTTCGACTTCAAGACCTTAGAACTGTCTGTGTGTCTGACTTCGTACAGGCCTTGACCGACACTCTTTGTTACGATGTACGGTCCATTCCACGGATCCACGCTCTTGCCACCCTTCCGGTCTGCACGTCTGGAATTCCATACCAGGACGAGGTCTCCTTGCGTAAATGAGGTCTTCCTTGAATGGCGTTTCTGGTAGTCGCGCTGTTGGCGGTCCTGTGCCGTGGTGATATTGTCCGAGGCTGTTGGGTAAACAATATCCTGAACGTGACTAATCGACTGGAGGCGAGCTTGCAGAAACGTTGATTCATAATCCTCAGCGGGTTTCTCCATCTCTTCGTCTTGGGTGTCACCTACAATGTCCACGGGGAGGACTGCATTCCGACCATACATCAGATAGAAGGCACTAAACCCTGTAGACTTCTGACAACTTGTGTTGAAGACGAACAGGACGCCAGGTAAAGCCTTCTGCCACGCTTCGTTCCTTCCTTCTAGCACCTTCAGTAGAGATGTCTGAATGGTCCTGTTGTTTCTCTCTACAAGTCCATTCGCCTGGGGATGATAGGCACTGGTGATCCTTTGCTGTACACCAGTTAGTGCATGCAGTTCTTCTGAGACCTTGTTGACGAACTCTCTGCCTTGGTCATTAATCTGGACTCTGGGTACACCATGTCGACATATAGTCTCATAGATGAAGACTGCAACGCTCTTCGCCGTTTTGTTCTGCAGAGGTTTCGCTTCAATCCACTTAGTGAAGTAATCGACCATGACCACCATACAGTTGTAGCCGTCGGGTGTCGTTTGTAGAGAGCAGATGTCAATTCCAACTTGCTTCCATGGCATTCCCGTAAACAAACCGGCGGTCTCCGTGTCAAACATTGGGGCCCCAACCGCTGCCGTAGGCTTTTGGCAAGAGGTATGCGTTTTGGAGCCCCAAGTAGAACTCGCTGACGGCTTTACCAGCGTGGTGGACAAGAAAAAGAAAAAGAGAAAAAAAATCCTGCTCACCAGGGTCCGGTTAGCGGGGTTTCATTCAAAATTCTGATTTTGTAAGAAAGATACCGAATTGGTACCACAAATTAAACGCCCCAAGACGAAAAATGTAGTTAGACTCCCATCAACTAAGTGCAACCGAAGTCTCCCTCTATTTGGGCCAGAGGCTGAGATGGACGTTGACCAGTTCCCCCCTCTATCTTCCAACCCAGGGTGGATCCAGGGGGTACCGCCCCTTTTTATAAGTAAGTTACACCGGCTAGAGAAGGCGAGAGTTCTGCCCATATGCAGTCTGTGCCTACCTCTACCTCAACTCAGGCCCCCTTTCAAGTAATTAATAGAGGGGGAGGGGCAACTGGCAGACAGTGGACTGCAGCCCCCCCCCCCCCACACACACACACCCCAATCTTTGTTTGCGGCGTGTAGCAAAAACAAATCTGGCGGGTGTAAAGGGGTTAGATATTTTGACCCGGGCTAGAGAAGCGAACAGTGATCTTCAGATCGCCAATATCACTGTTTGGCATAACGGCTATATAGATATCCTCCTGTCCCGCCCCTCGGAAGTAGACACCATTTTAATTAATGGCATAGGCCACCAGATGCATAATTATTTGGAGAAGCCCATCAAGTGTGCAAAGTGTCAGAGGTGGGGTCATTCGGTCAAGAAGTGTAGATCAACCAGGGAGTACCCCACTTGTTTCCGGTGTGGGGCTAGTCACCCCAAGAGGTACCTGACGTCCGTGCACAAGAGAAATCTTCCGTGCGAATTGCCGAGGTCCTCACTGCACTCATTCTAAGGAATGCTCGGAACATATCAAGGCCATTAACATCTTGGCAGATAACAAAGCAAAAGATTGTTATCAAGGTGGGAGTACCAGTGTTCCGTCTGCACCTCTGTTCGCTCTGCCACCCCCCCCCCCCCTCCCTCCGGTTACCCAAGTACCCCCCCCAACTCATGATATACCTTTTAGAACTCAAGGGGCACCAAAATATAGCAGTAATTTTAATAACCAAATCAATACGCTCGATTTTGTTAGAGTTATTTCAGGCCTTATTTTGGACGGAGCACTCAAAATTACCCCCCCCCCCCCAATTAAAATATTCCATTGCCGACATAGAGGGAGCCACCAGGGCTGCTTGTCAGATTGTTGACATACACTTAGCTGTCAAGATAGAAATAGGGTCGGTCCACTCTAGAACCATTAATTGGTTTAGGGAGCGTAACTTGGTCAACTTGTTGGAAGATGTTAACAAGACGATTGATTAGGTTACACAATATAATATAACTCTAAAAAAAAAAAAAAACTCTAACTAAATATAACTCTAACTCAGTATTGTTTCGTCCCTTATTATGGGTACAAGACCTAGAGATATATTTAATAATAAAAGCAATAATATTAACAATACTAAATATTTTAATGATAATAAACATAATAATATTTCTGTTAATGCTATTAAAGGTCTTACAGTGGTACAGTGAAACGCCGAAGGTTTGTGAACTCATGGGCCCGAACTAAAAAATATTTAATTAATAATAATAATAATTTTGATGTGATCACCATTCAAAATACCTGGATTACTAATTTATCTAATAAACAGAAACAATCAAAACTATTTATAGAATACAAAATTCCTGGATATACTGCTCTCTTTTTTAATAGTGGCCACTCTAGACTTCCACATGTTTGGATATATTAGTTACAAGTAATTTCAATAGCCATAATACTAAAGTGACGATCAAAAGAAAGTATACCAATTATTTTTATTATAAAGAGAACAACTCCGTGCTGTGTTCAGGAGACTGAACCGTTTGGTGGTGGATCTGTGATGGTTTGGGGCGGTATCTGTGGCAAACAGCGGACAAACCTTATTGTCATTGACGGAAATCTGTCCGACTTCGGGTCCATGCTTGCATACTTGCACATGGTGGACATACACGCTATTGAAACATGTTCTTTGTGGTCAGATTTATTCACCTTCGTTATAAGTGGTCCTTTATGAAATCGCACATTTTACCCCTAGTGTATGGGTTTTATTGAGTATACTCGTGTTTATTTATTGCCAAATTATTATACTTTCAAAATATAACATTTGCATCAACTTGTGTTTTGTGTTGTTTTTAATACTTTGAACAAATAATTGGTATACTTTCTTTTGATCGTCAGTTTATTTGAGGTTCTAATGTTACCAATTTACCAGGCCAAACACTAGAAAATTTAATGGATAGTAATGATTTGGTCTGCTTAAACGACGGCACCCCTACTTTCTTTTCAGATTCTCATCACACTTGGTCGTGTCTGGACGTCACCCTTATTTCGAGGGGCGTGGCAACTAAGTGTGAGTGAGAGGTGCTCAGTGAATTTGGTAGTGACCACCTTCCTGTTAAAACCGTTTATAATAAAAAAAAGTGTCTCTGGGAAGAACCCAATAAACAAAAACATAATTGGAATTTTAATAAAGCAGATTGGCCCCGTTTTAAGAATATGTGCGATAATATTAATCCTGAGCAGATTAGAAACGCTAATAATGATGTTTTTAAGGATAATTTAATTAAAAGTAATTACTGATATTGCTGCTAAAACTATTCCGGCACGCGGCAATAAAGGTAAAACTATTCCGGCACGCGGCAATAAAGGTAAAACTAGTTCAGTCCCTTGGTGGACTGATGAATTAAATTTACTTAAATTTTTTTTTAAAAATTAAGAAATACATTTTTTATAAAAAGGATAGAAGACAATATTAATAATTTTAAAAATGCTAAATATAAACTTATTTATACTATAGCTAAAGAAAAAAACCCTCATGGGAAACATTTGTCAGCTCCATTGGCAAAATCACTACTGGGAGGTAGGACTGGTCTAGGATCTAGGAACCAATGCCAAAATTAGATTTATTACATAATAATAAAATAATAACACAGGTCAAATCGGTCCGCTTTCTAGGAGTTACCTTTGACCAGAAACTCACCTTTGCAGAACATATAGCCAGTGTGGTTGACACTTGTATATACAATATTAATTTATTAAAAGTACTCTCAGCAGTCCCATGGGGCAATGATAGGAAAACTCTGCTTATGATTTTTGAGGCGTTCATAGTCTCAGACTTCAACATGAGGCGAAGGCCTTTGGTTGTGCCAGTGACACCCAGCTTAAGAAACTTGAGAGCGTGTATAACAGGGCATATGTACAACGGGTATACGGTTTT
>NC_054713.1:14097109-14123965 GCF_016097555.1 Gigantopelta aegis | reverse complement strand
CAGACACAGGGGTTAATTAAATCCTTTCTGGCCTCACAAATTGTCTCATGCCGTTGGTGTGATTCGAACCTAGTATGTATGTATGTATGTATGTATGTATGTATGCATGCATGGATGTATGTGTGTATGTGTGCGTGTGCGTGTGTGTGTGTGTGCGTGTGAGAGAGAGAGAGAGAGAGAGAGAGAGAGAGAGAGAGAGAGAGAGAGAGAGAGAGAGAGAGAGAGAGAGAGATAAAGAGAGAGAGAGAGACACACACACAGAGACACAGAGAGAGACAGACAGACAGACAGACAGATAGACAGACAGACAGGGAGTTATTTAGCAACCAAATATGTGTTACCTTTTAACATCACCATCACCTTCATCATGGAGAACACGAGTCTGTTGTTTTCCTGACGACCACTCCTCTAGAAAGTACAGCTTCCAAATGATGCAAGGATCACCAATTTGCTTTAAACTACAAAAAAATTACCACATTTCAATAAATTACTTCTTTTTTTTTTTTTTCTTTTTTTTTTCTTTTTTAAATTCATCGTTGTCTTTCTTTCCATTTATAACTAAACATTATTTATTATTTTTGTCAAGCAGGCCTGTTAAGAACTGTTTAAAGCAATATTGTCCGTTACGTTTCATCGGTGTCAATTAGTCCTAAACAGAAATATATTCATTATTTACGTCATACAATTTATGTTTAAAGCAATATTGTCCGTTACGTTTCATCGGTGTCAATTAGTCCTAAACAGAAATATATTCATTATTTACGTCATGCAATTTATGTTTTGTTTCTGTAAGATGATAGAACGAATTGAACTCTATATTCATTTGATTTCACTCTCTCATCCATGCATATGCAAAATAGAGTTAACTAAATTAAATATACTTTTGCTTTGACAACCCTGCATATCTTTGAGAGAACTAATTAATCACGTGGCAAAACATTGTAGCAATTGTCTGGATGTTAGAAAAGAACACATTATCCTTTAGGGTCTAATTATCTACAGTGCTTTAGAGGTATGATGACTAATCATTCAAAGGTGATGTGACGGAACATGCTCTTATCTTTTCGCCTGTGGCGATGTTAATTGTTTTAGAGGGCCATGTGCAGCTTGGTTACGTAATACCCCCGCGCGACGGTGGTAGTCGTGCAGTCCCAATATGCACTTAGACCACGTGTGGAGGCCATGTGGCCAGTAGTTACGTAATAACTCCGGTAGTGCGGTTTAACACCGGGGGATTTCTGGCGAACTCGCGAGAGTAAGTCTGGTCATCTAAGAAAATATACCGACTCTGGGAGTTGTGGCAATATCACATGATAGGTGAGGTACCGCGTTGTGCCCCCACGCGATATTCGCTGTCTCTGAGAATTTTGAATAAATAGATAGGATTTTAGAATTATCGAGAGAAACATTGGAAATATAAGTTCAGTCCGGACTTGGTAAATATATTTTTCTGCTCTGTTGTATAACCTTGATGTGATTGATGTGACTTTAAATATTTTAATACTGTATTATACCAATATTATTTAGACAGTGTTTCCGGTAATCTGACGAAGTAAATTGTGGGCTTCACTGTCTAAAATATTAAAGCTTAGCCAGTCATCCTAGAGGACCTAGATAAACTGTAGGTTATTGTCTTTATGGTGATATGTACCAGTATTAATTCTGTATTACAAGGTTACTGAATGAGTAGTTAAAGGTTAATTAAAAATTAACCAGTTAGGAATAGAGTTGTAATTCCTTTATTAATTAAGTTCCTCTGGCAGCGTTTCTCAATTATCACACGTGTGCGTGTTGTATCACGGTGAAGTGATTAGAATATTGTGTGAACTAGACACCTAGTGATTAACTAATTAAGTGATTAGTTCTGGGTTGTTATATTTGTTGTTGTTAATTAACTACTGCGGCAAGTACATTTGTCAGCGTAGTGTTAATACAGATTCCAAAGTGTATTGTGTTTTGTTGTGTTTTCTAGTGAACTAAACGTGCTATATATACATACATATATATATATATATATATATATATATATATATATATATAATATATATATATATATATATATATATATATATATATATTTTATATAAGATATATCTCTGATTATACCTAGAGCCGAGCCACTCGGGTATTGGACTGCCCGATACAGAGAGATCTAATAGATACACAGTTAGGAGAGATATTTGGATAATCGTGTTTTATTCAGTTACGGGTATTATAGGATCCCCGTGACAGGTGACGATGCGGTATGAGTGTCAATTTAAAAATCTTTATAATTGTGGATTAATATATAGGTAGCAGTATACAGTTATAGAAACGGGCAGATACCACAATGTTGACAGAACAGAACAGAACTTTATTACACGCAGGCCGTTACACAGCGGCACATAAGGAACATGATATATAAATTGTAGTGACAAGATAGGGTTTACAGGAGACAATAGTACAATGGTATTAATACAAATGCAATACAGTAATAGAGACAACAATATCATACAAATACAATAGAATAACAAAGACAATAAAAAATACAATTAGAATAGAGTAATGTAATGTCACATTATTGTAATTACTACCAAAATGTGCTAATCAGACGCGCACACATACGTATACTTAGGTAGTGATAGACACTGTAAATAATTTTAGGCCAGTGTTCATTTAGGGTCTACTGCATTTATCAATAATTTCTTTTATCAATTTACATAATTTCTTGAGAACACTTATTTTGCTATTCGTCATTAGTCGTTTAAATTTCAACGTACTTGGTTTATTATAATAATATGGCTTAAGCAAATGTTTACGGGAGTTAGTGAAATAAGTGCATGTAAATAAATAGTGAAATTCGTCTCCAATGTCATTATTGTTACATAATGTGCACGTTCAATCTTCTACTGGGGTGTTGTTCCAGCGTCCTATTTCGGTTGGTAGGTAGTGGTTACATGTTCTAAATTTGAATAATATAGCCCAAAATTATTGTGGTAATATAATAAGATATTTTTCTAATCTAAGGTTTTCTTTAAATATAGTGTACGTTTTACCTCTTGATGATAAAGCTATGTTACCATTCCATTGTTGTAAATACTGGTCGTTTTGTCTTAATTTTACTTGCTTAAGAAGTATTTTAGTGGATGAAAAGTTCCGTGACATCCAAACATTTGACATGCCTAGCTGGTTACATATATCTTCGACCATTTTTATCCATTTATAACTATATCCATTTATAGAAGAGTCGTGTAACATTAATTCATGCAATAAAAACGATGATTTTGTTTGTTTACCAGATACGATACGGCCCCTCCTCCCAAAAAAAAAAAAAAAAAAAAAAAAAAAGGTTCATGTCACAGCAACGGTATGGAACAATTTGTGAGGCCAGAAAGAATTCAATTATCCCTTGTGCCAGTGCATTAATATATATGTATGTAATAGTCAACCTCGATATACAAACAATATATAGATATTCATACATAAATACATATTAGCCAGTGCCAGGTCATGCATGTAAACAGGATCGACTGCGTAGATTATAGGCCCCATGCATGTGGTTGAGTTAAAGAGCATCCTTTTTATGGATGACTCAGTAGCTCAGAGCGCTTCGTGATTAGTCTGCGATTTGCGGGTGATTCGGTGCCACAAGTTCGAGTGCCATCAATGGCATGGGACAATTTGTGAGGCCAGAAAGGATTTAATTAACCCCTGTGCCAGTGCATTAATATCTATGTATGTAACAGTTGACGTCGACATATATACAATATATAGATATTCATACATAAATACATACATACGTACATATATACATACATATGAATACCTACCTACCTACCTACCTACTACCTACACACATACATATACAATACATAATAACTGATTAGGTTACAAAAATGTATCTTTCGTAACCGGTCAATCGATTACAAATCATGTAACCGACTTGTGGTCCTCTTAGATTTTGGAATATGGTTCCCTATAGTACTTTGTCAGTCCAGTATATAGGTCAGTAACCTGTGGTAGCATGCATTTAAGATCACATTGGTTCCATGCTGCTGTTTATTTGTACTTACACATTACCGTTCATTTGCCTTTAAGATTGTTTCGTGTTGCTGTTTATTTGTATTTACACATTACCGTTCATTTGACTTTAAGATGGTTTCTTGTTGCTGTTTATTTGTATTTACATATTACCGTTCATTTGACTTTAAGATGGTTTCGTGTTGCTGTTTATTTGTATTTACACATTACCGTTCATTTGACTTTAAGATGGTTTCGTGTTGCTGTTTATTTGTATTTACACATTACCGTTCATTTGACATTAAGATGGTTTCGTGTTGCTGTTTATTTGTATTTACACATTACCGTTCATTTGACTTTAAGATGGTTTCGTGTTGCTGTTTATTTGTATTTACACATTACCGTTCATTTGACTTTAAGATGGTTTCGTGTTGCTGTTTATTTGTATTTACACATTACTGTTCATTTGACTTTAAGATTGTTTTAAATATATGTATTTGTATGCAACTGACTCTGGAATGACTATATTTAAAGAACCTGATTTCTGCTGTGATTTTAATTTACTTTTTAGGTTGGTGAATTATGTTTTAGGCAAAAATGGAATTTTTTACAATTGTTTTTGTCAATTTGACAAAAACATTAAAATATACAGAAGTGGGTTCTGTGTTGCCATTTTGCATTCTTTTCTTTATTTGTTCCCAAATATAAGCTTGGTAATGATAGCTTTAAGTCTGTTCATTAAATCTTGTCCATATATTCAGTGAGTTTTCTGTAGTAAAGGGTTTTTGAAGTATAAACCAAGTACAAGAGCAATTTTGGCACATTTGCTGATCTGCTTAGGAGGGTGTTAGTATTATCTTCCATTATTACCACACTTGTAAAGCTATATTTTCCAATATTACTATGTAAATGATTTGTTACATTACAGATTGTAGTAATGTATACAATATAAATATTATATTCAGTTAAAACAGAAAATATTTAAAGAAAATTGACTTCCGGACACTTTGGATGCTTTGAATGTGCTTTTTTATGACAAATAAAAAATAAAAATGTAAAAACTTAATGATAACTCAAGATATGATACATGTCTGTAAACACCAATCACTGTAGATTTTTAATAAAATATCAACAGATATATTGGTAGCTGTCAGTGGATTTAATAATATATATGAAAACCAACTAGGCTGATAGGTTTGAAAATATTGCTTTCTGTGACTTGACATCTAAGGATATTCCATACATTGGGTGTTTTCCCCAACATAATGTGTACCACATTAATTTACTTCGGTTTGTGGATGCAGTGGTGTTCATTTCAGATGTCACATTTAATATGCTTTTTTTTCTAGTGAGGTTCTTATCACAGGCCCATTAAAGTCTTTCAAAACACAGGGTCACTGCAATAAATGTGTTTTAAGGGAATTATTTATTGGAAATGAGATACTCTTACTATGCATGCACACACTACATATACAACTACGCAAACACAACCAACCCATAGTATGTATCTTCAAGAGTAGTATTTGTATTTATTATTTGTTTTGAATATGACACATTGCATTTGTATACAACTTTGCATAACACTGATGTTTGCCCAGGTGTACATTAAATAAGGTTGCACTGTAGCAACAGCACTTTCAATTATGTTGTCACATCATATCAGAACAGACAAGATCCTGATAGTCATGCAAACACCCAATTGGACACTTTTTAAAAAATACTGTCTTTTTTAGCATAGGTTGCATTGTACAAAAGAAGAGAGTTCCGTGTCAAAGATTGATGTGCATCGTCAAATATTTACGGAGTAAAAGCAGCTGTGGGTGTGATTGGTACTAATATGTTACATTGATTATTTATGCAAATACTATTATCCATTGACAATAAATAAATACACTTTTATTTGTCATACAGTTGTTATGCAGTATATACCAGAGGTTGAAACTAATGCGAGGTACCCAAAAAAAATGGAACTGCTATTTTCAGCAAAAATGACGGTTGCTATTAAAAACATTAATTAAATCTCTTAAACCCATTTTTTCACAACTAAAATTGCACTTTACTTACCGTTTATTATTTAGAATATACATTTCCATTCACCTGAAGTGTTTTTTGGTAATCCTGGTAATCCTGGTGTTTGTAATACCACAAAATGCATTTTTCGTATTTCATAAAATGCCACGGGCCTCTGAGAAAAAACCGTTGAGCAGACAAGGTCTAATCTATTTTAAGAGGGGATATTCCCATTTCAATGTCACAGACGTTGGTATACCACGTGTCCGTTATCATTTTGGTTCGGTTTGTTTTCTAGTGCACGGTTCGCGCAATCAACATCCAATTTGTTGTCGTTTGCTTGTTGTTCATTTGTGAGATTTTTCTTCACAGTTCGTGAACATTTTCAGTAACAATAAAGTTTAGACAAGTAAGTATCTCAATACAAAACGTTACAAACCCTTAAAACCAATAATTCTGCTAAGTCTTACGATATCTGGAGAGGGGATACAACCAGGACAGAACAGTTGGAACATGTCCAGGAGAGGTGAAAGGAACGCACCCCAAGTCTATGCGCACTCTGTGAAATTTGTCGTGACGTAGGCATTGCTGTGCTTCGAGCGACATCTACCGGTGACATCAGAATACTAACTTTCAAAATTATTTCAAGCAATTGGGACATGGGGATTCCCATGGTATTTATCGATATAAAACCTGCTTTTTCACTCCATTTGATAAAAACGTGATCTAAGTGTGTTACAGGTTTGTAGATTAACCAAATTATAATTTATTTTCGCTGGATGGAACTAGGGCGTGCGGCTTTAACTGGAGGATCACAAGATATCTTAGTAATAAAAACAGAATCGGGAAGATTGTGAAGAACGACACTGAGTTCCACTGGCCCGATGTCCAGAAGAGATATCCAGAATTCGTCTCTAATTTCAGATATAAATTGACAATGACATATAACATGTATTAGTAAATCAGAATAGTTTAAGTGACAGAGGGGACACACTCCTTCATATGACATAGGTCGCCACGAAGCGCATGCATTAATTACATGATGTGCGTATTCTTTTAACAATGGGTTCACACGAGAAATTTGCCATGCTTTGTGGATATTTAGATTGGGATGAAGTTGCAGAAAATGGCTGATGTCTGGCGAAGACGAGATTTGTGTTTGCCACTTTAATTCATCAAAACCAAACACGCTTTTCTTAAATAGTCGTTTCCATATATGTTTCGATGGAAATATTGACGTATTACAGAAATCGATCAGATGATTTAAAAGTGTGTATTTACACATAATATTGTGTATATCTGTTATAAAACCTAAAGGAGTTGTAACACATTTGTTTTTAAAACAGCAGCCTACTGGTTATAACTTTATGCACCAAGTTCCAAGTTGGGGTCCGTAGGAGGTGACCCAGAAAATATAACTTGTGCATGTCTAGTATTGCTTCAATAGAAGTGATACCAATCAATCCCAGTCTGTTCGAGTTCGTTTGGGCAAACCCTGAATATTCTTAATAGAGAACCTAAAGGCACGTTCTAATTCTAATAGTTAATTCCTTTAAATATCGTTCCATAATCCGCAACCATATAGAGATGTTCCCAGACATAGTACCTTTACGAGTTTTGCATTTGTGATTGGGCTGAGACCAGATGGATGACAGCCGAATTGCAGGAGGGTCATGCTTGTAGATTTTATTGTTTTACATGATTCCATTGTCCTTTCCCAGTGATCAAAGTGTTTTTGGACTGTTATACCAACATGTTTAATAGAAGTTGTATTAGGAAGTTGTTTATTATAAAGAAAAAAAACCCACTGGATCAGATTCTTTGGCAAAGTTGATGATTTGACCTTTCTGAGATGAGAATGTAAATCGCCATTTTTAGAGTAAAAGTGCCAATTTTAGAGTAAGGGTGCCCTATTTAGTATCAAAGTGCTATTGTTTAGTGTAAAAGTGTCCTATTTAGTGTGCTCTTTTTAGAGAAAAAGTGCCAGTATTAGAGTAAACGTGCCCTAGCTATTTAGTGTAAACGTGCCATGTTTAGATCTGTCCCGGAGCAAGTCACTGGCCATCCAGAGGCAGGCCCCGGGACAAACATGCTCGAAACTCTAGTGGTATATGAGCATGTTGAAACTAGCTCACGGCCATGTTTAGTATGTGGCAAGTTTAGCGTACAAGTTCAATTTTTAGAGCAAAAGTGTGTGTTCTTTTCAAAACAAAATGTCTGCGACTTGACACTATAAATGGTTTTGAGACATTTTGTATCAGAAGCGCCATGGTAGACATGCATGCACCCATAACCTACAGTAGTGTGATGTGAAATAGGGCCATATCCAGTGGGTAGAAAGGTACAACAAACCCCACCCCGCCCTGAAACCACAGAGGTATATGAGCATGTTAAAGGTACTCAATAAACTTGAATTGTGTTATAATTATATCATGTTTTGTTATTCATTATTATGAAAAGGCATCAAGAAAACAAGAGATTGTCATCCATAAAAACTTTAAAGCGTATTTCCGACTTTAATAATACCCATTGTTTTTATGCAGGAACAGCTCTTCACAATTCCAAAATTCTGCCCATTTTCAATTCACACACACACACACACACACACACACACACACACACACACACACACACACACACACACACAATCACACACATACCAACCTTCTGTTCCGGACCAAGTCACTGGCGAAGTCAGAGATTGTGCCCAGGAGAGACATGTTCGAACCTTAACTGGATATAAGCAAGTTAATATGTTATTCATCCATCTATCCACAATTCAGGTTTTCATTTTCCATGGATTTTAATGAATCATGTAAACGGAAAATAACTACACCCCTCCCCCCACCCACCCCCCCCAAAAAAAAACCCGAAAAAAGAGAGAAAAAGGTCCACTTGGTTCATATACGACCCCCCCCCCCCCCCCCGGTCCATATCACGCTACGCCCCTGTAGAACACATCACTGTTTGGTTGGTGTTGCATATGAGTCACACCTAACTGCATGGAATATTTCAGCTCTCTCACTTCAATACAAATTGCACACAGAGTCAATTAATGAGTCAATTTAGGGTACTTTTTGTCGTTATAGATTTCCATTTTAATTTTCACTGAAATTATCCCTTTGTTGTAAAAAAATGTATTGAACATGTTTTATGTTAAAATGACAGTGGTTTGCAGACATTTCAATGCTCTTTAAAATGAGAGTTACTTATATAAATGTTGGTCATCGGGTTCAAACGTTATTGCATTTTATGTAAATGTACTAGTTCGTTATGTGGGTTATTTTCAAAAACAGTCTATACCTCATGCTATATGGACTTCAAGTCTTTAAAACTTAAGTGAAATTAAATCATTTTGCACTGAATTTTCTCACAAATAATTAGTATTTACGGTTTAGGAATAAAAAGTGCAATATGTTTTAATATTACAAAACATTTACAAAATTAAGGTAACTTATAGGTTTGTGACAAAAATCTGTAGTGTCCGTAAGAATAAGAATTCTACATCCAATTGAAGTTTACAAGTCAGATGTACGGAAAAACATTGAAAAGTAATAGAAATGTGAAGTATTTGAATGATTTAAATATAATACAGATTGAACGTGGATTTGTAGTGTTTGTAACTGTAAGTTCCGTAACCTTTCAAAAAGCATCATTATAAATTTAGATACTTTGTAAAAAAAAACCCATCAAAATATGTACTTACATTTTCTTGTGTTTTATTTTGTAAGGCTACATGCAACATGTTAAAATACGAAAAAACATAAACAATATAGCTTTATTGGTAATTATTATTTTCCTCCAGCATACACCTCTAAAAAAAAAATTGTTTTATAATTACAGGACATTCCTCATACTGAAAATATTTCTGAATTGTGTTGAGTGTTTAATTAATTTTTAAGTTCACAATGAGACAAGGATTTTTTGTAGTGTCTGTAACCAAATAATTAATATAGCAATTTCGTGGTAAAATGTAACTTGCCCACAATTAAGTGATTAAAAGTAAACAGTAATACCAATAAGATATATATTTTATATGAATACGATATATATGTGCAAATTACCATTTTGTTACTTTAAAAAAAGAAAGAAAATAAGGTGAAATTTGAAGAAAAAATGCACCTTTTAGTGAAATCTTTCCTAAAATTTACTTTTACAAACAAAACACATTAAGTTACACTGAAGTAGCAAATTTAATACTCACATCTGAAAGTATGTTAATATTTTGAAAATAAATATGTTCAGTTGACACTATCAGATGTCACATTCGGCCATAAACAGCGGATTTGCAGCTGATGAACTAGAAACTGTTAATAATCATCTCAAACATTTCAAACTATTTTGTAAATATGTTCAGTTGACACTATCAGATGTCACATTCGGCCATAAACAGCAGATTTGCAGCTGATGAACTAGAAACTGTTAATAATCATCTCAAACATTTCAAACTATTTTGTAAATATGTTCAGTTGACACTACCAGATGTCACATTCGGCCATAAACAGCAGATTTGCAGCTGATGAACTAGAAACTGTTAATAATCATCTCAAACATTTCAAACTATTTTGTAAATATGTTCAGTTGACACTATCAGATGTCACATTCGGCCATAAACAGCAGATTTGCAGCTGATGAACTAGAAACTGTTAATAATCATCTCAAACATTTCAAACTATTTTGTAAATATGTTCAGTTGACACTATTAGATGTCACATTCGGCCATAAACAGCGGATTTGCAGCTGATGAACTAGAAACTGTTAATAATCATCTCAAACATTTCAAACTATTTTGTAAATATGTTCAGTTGACACTATCAGATGTCACATTCGGCCATAAACAGCAGATTTGCAGCTGATGAACTAGAAACTGTTAATAATCATCTCAAACATTTCAAACTATTTTGTAAATATGTTCAGTTGACACTATTAGATGTCACATTCGGCCATAAACAGCGGATTTGCAGCTGATGAACTAGAAACTGTTAATAATCATCTCAAAAATTTCAAACTATTTTTTAAATATGGGAAATGTTATTTGTTTTGTTTTAAACCTTTTAGTTATATTTCAAATTGAATGATTTTGCTCAAATTTGGGACTACCATTGGTTTTAACAAGGTAATTGTATACTTTTTGTTAACAACGTTACCATTTATTTTCTGACAGTTTCATGAACATTTTAATCTAAAGAATGCACATTATTAATTTGTTGACAGGATATATTATATGTTCATATACTGTGTATGTACATTATGATTTTTATATCTAAAACCCAGGTTTTGTTTGGTATTGCCAATAGTCAAATATTACTGAGTTTACTATTTCAAGTTCTTTGCCTGTCTAAGTTGAGTGTAAATCAGTATATTGTGCCTTTAAATTAACCCTATTACAAATACATGTAGTTGGAAATGGAACTATAATTTTAAGATATCTCTGCACAACTGGCATTTTTATTTTATCTCTTACATTCATATTTATTAGGAATGTGATGCATGAACAGGGGTCGAATTTTACGCTATTCCCTAAATAGTGAATTTCGAAACGGAATAGTAAAACAATTCCAGTATTCCGTCATGAAAGTGAAAATAAAGCACGAAATACCGAAAATCGCCTGCGACTATTACGCTTACGCTTTTTTTTTCCAGCTACATTTTTTTACAGAACAAATCCTCGCGCTACCAAGACCTTTTCTCATGTACTTACCAGTACAAAATAAACGTCTTTTTTTATCAAGACTAATGTTTGGAGTGAGTTTGTTTGTAATTCTAGCTAGTACGCAGTAATGCATAGACTGGTATATAACAATTGTTCGTTACGCAATGTTCTACAGGGCGATGTAGCACAGTCAGGAAAACTAGTCGTACATTAATAATTGAAGGGATAGTACATTTTTAGACGGAATAGTGTTTTTTGAAATTCACTATTCCTTTGGGATAGTGGTAAAACAATTAAATTTCAACCCCTGATAAAAGGAGACATGGTTCTTTAACATTCAATTAAATCAGAGCTCTTTGATTGTTTGCAAGCACCAGTGTGATACCAAAGGGAACTTGTTCGGTAAACAATCCAATTTTACGTCAGAGTTCTTTGATTGTTGGCAAACACCAATGTGATACCAAAGGGAACTTGTTTGGTAAACAATCCAATTTTACGACTTGAGTTCCTTGATTGTTGGCAAACACCAGTATGCTATCAAAGGGAACGTGTTTGGTAAACAATCCAATTTTACGTCAGAGTTCCTTGATTGTTGGCAAACTGGAGTGTCATAGGCACGAGACGTTATTTTAAAAGCTATCAAATTTTCATATTTGATTCCTTCTGTTAGTTTCAAACAACAACTTGTCTCAGCTGGGAGTAGCTCGATACAACTGAATTGAAAAATACAATAAGTTCTTAATGAAACACATATATATATTTTTTTTAATAAGACTTAAAATCAGGGTTTCTGCCAGAGGGTAAACTGGGTAAAATGTTATCCCTACAAAAATATTATTTAGGTATGGAGCCATACCCTTTTTTCTTGTTCTTTTTTTTTTTTGGTGTGTGTGTGTGTGTGAGGGGGGGGGGACAGACTTCATTTTTTTTTAGTTGACATTTTGACAAAATTGATGACCTTTTATTATTACTGTATGATTAATTTTGGCTTTACCCAAAGGTTTTGCAGATTTGTTTTTTTTAAGTTAACCTTTTGACAAACTTAATGACTCTTTATCATTACTGTATGATTTTTTAATCATAAACCTAAACGTAACCCATTTTCGTTCTGAGGGAGGTCCCCAATACACCCTGCTGACTGTGGTTGTGGTTCAATTCCCTAGCGACATACCCAAAAATGTCTTTCCGGCAGAAACCCTGTGGTCATGGCAAGTACCAAATACGAATACATAGGTACATGTATCCTCTGTTTAATAGTGGAGACCGATAATTGTGCAAAGTATCATTTTGATTGATGTACAGAAAAACATGGTAACAGTCGGATATGTATCAGCAACTAAGACGTCCAAATAACCATTCATACCAGGTGTATGTTTATGAGATAACTGACTTGTATCGTTGAATAGCAAGATAAGGAAGTTTGGCTCAAACTTGTTTTTAGTGTGTGTGTATATATATATTTATTAAATTTAGCAAATGATAAGTCTATTGTTATTAAACAAGCGGATAAGGGTGGTGCTATTGTTATCATGAATACTGCTGAATACAAACAAAAACAGAATAATTACATAGAAATTACAGAGGTAAAATCAAACAATTTTAAACAACTTAAAACATTTATAAAACGATTTGAGGGAGAATTGACCGAAAAGGAATTTGATTATTTAACAAATTTTGAATGTAAGGAGAGTAATTTTTATGGCCTTCCTAAAGTACATAAGAGCCAGATTATTAATTCTATGTGCAGAGAAGCACAGAAAAGTTATGTAGAATTATTGCATCCTAATGACTTACAGTTACGACCAATTGTAGCCGGCCCAGTGTGTGCAACCCACAGACTGAGCAATTTCATTGATATATTGTTGAAACCATTTTTATTAAAAGTAACCAGTTATACAAGAGACACTATGGATTTCATCAACAACCTGCAAGAAAAGACAACGGAAGAAAGCGTACTGGTAACATTTGATGTAACAAAACTATATTCTAGCATACCACATGACCTTGGAATCACCGCAGTGTCATACTGGTTAACCAAATATCCCCAACTTTTGCCAGAACGAATTTCGAAATCTTTAATTGTAGAAAGCATAAAATATATATTGGAAAACAATATATTTTACTTTGATGGGAAACACTACAAACAGATTAAAGGGACGGCAATGGGTACCAAAATGGCACCAAGCTAGGCCACACTGACTTTAGGTTACCTAGAACAAATATTAGAAACTAAAATTACAAATAAATTTGGATCAGACTTTCAGCTATATTTCAAGAAGAACTGGAAACGTTTTCTTGATGATTGTTTCATACTGTGGCCTTTGTCCAAACACTGTTTGGAATTATTTCACGAGTTACTTAACACACTGAATAGTAACATAAACTTTACTATGGAAACAGACGCAAAGAAAATTCCTTTTCTAGACACTTTAGTAATCAAATGTGGACGCATAATAGAAACTGATATATTTTACAAACCAACTGATAGCAAACAGTACCTTTCTTTCTCATCCTGTCATCCGAGTCATACGAGAAGAAGTATACCATATAACCTAGCACGGCGTATCTGTATGATTGTGTCAAATATACAAACACGTGACCAACGTCTCCGGGAACTCAACATGTATCTTAAAACGCGAGGTTATCCAAAACAGCTAATATCAGATAGTATCGAAAAGGCGGTAGTATTAGATAGAAAATATCTTTTAAAACCAAAACAAATCGTTTCAGCGAAAAGGCCGCTGGCATTTGTATCCACTCATAACCCGCAGAACCCCGATATATATAAAAAGATCTCGTCAGAATTGCACATTTTAAAACAAAATGAAAAAATGTCCTCCATACTAGACTCTATTTCAATTATAAATAGTAAGAGACAAAGCAAAAACTTGAAACAGATACTGACAAAAGCACGATTTGAATCTACAACAGTAGAACATAAATGCAGTGTCAAAAAGTGTAACCGAAGTAACTGTGGTACATGCCAACATATTTTAGAAGGCACACATATAGAATTCAACCACAAAGGTTTATTTTGGGTACACAGGGATATGGATTGTTCCGTTAACAATGTTATTTATGTAATTACATGCCACGGTTGCAAAGAACAATACATTGGTCATACCAATCAGCTGAGAGCCAGAGTACGCGTACACAAACAGCAAATAAAACAACCTGAAACAAGATGCATACCCTTGAGTTCACATTTAAATACATGTGCGGCACAAAAAGATATTAAATTCACCATTTTCCCATTTTATCACATAGATACCAATGATGAAATGAAAAGAAAGACAAAGGAAATGTATTTTATTAGAAAGTTTTGTCCACTTCTTAATGCTCTTCGTTAGATAAAAGCAACAATGACGTAATTAAATCAATCCCCTTCTACTACAGTAACGTCATAATATGTATGACGTCATATTTAGCAGTTATTTAGCAGATCCTTTCTGAAGATAACATTGAAACATGTAAAAGGATCATTATTTCTTTAAATTGTTTTTTAAAATACATATATACTGTACACTTGTTTTCTTTTATCATTTTTATTTATATATATATATATATACTCTTCAAAAGAAGAAACGCAAAACCACATTGTCGTAACATTTGGAGAATTGATTTAATTATTGAATGGTGAGTCCGATAATTACCAAATGTTGCAGGATTGTTCACAATTCACTCTAGTCCATTGTGAGTAAGTGATAGGACACACCACCAAGGATAAGGTCATCTGGAGTCAATACCGGGTGTGGCCTCCGCGTGTGTTGACAACTGCCTGGCACCGCCTGCCCATTGAAGCAACCAGAGTACGGATGACGTCCCGGGGGATGGTGGCCCACTCGGCCTGCAAGGCTGCTGCCAGCTCGGGCAGGGTCTGGGGCTGTGGTTGTCGCTGTCGGAGGCGTCGGTCCAACTCGTCCCATAGATGCTCAATTGGGTTCAAATCCGGTGATATCGATGGCCAAGGAAGGACATTAATGTTATTGTTCTGTAGGAAAGCCGTTGTGAGACGTGCTGTGTGAGGCCTGGCGTTGTCATGTTGGAACACTGCGTTGGAACGATGTGTGGCCGGAGGATCTGGTCAATGTAGCCCTGTGCATTCAGGTCAGTTCTGCCAGTGTGTGAGATGGCTGCCCACACCATGACACTACCCCCGCCGAATCTGTCCACTTCCTGCACGCAGTTTGCCGCATAACGTTCACCACGACGCCTATACACGCGACATCTTCCATCATGACGTCGGAGCAGAAATCTGGACTCGTCACTGAACCACACCTGTCTCCATCGCAGTTGAGGCCATTGTCGATGAATCTGGCACCACTGCAGTCGGAGTCGACGGTGTTGTGGTGTTAAGATGACACCTCGAACTGGACGTCTGGCACGAATTCCTACCTCACGTAGGCGGTTCCGTACGGTCTGGTCGGATATCCTGCGTAAACCTGGTATTGCTGCGGCTGTGGAAGTGGCAGTAGTCAATCGTTCCCGAAGGTTGCGTACCCGGATGTAGCGGTCCTGCCCGGGGGTAGTGACCCGTGGTCGACCGGATCTAGGGAGGTCACGTGTTGATCCATGTTGCTGGTAACGGTCCCACAGTCTGGAGATGGTGCTTGGGGACACATGGAATGCCCTGGCAACGGCCGTTCTGGATTCGCCTGCGTCTAGTCGGCCGATGGCATTGTTTCTCTGCGGTTCACTGAGACGTGGCATGTCCTGGATTGTCAACTGTCGGCCAGATACAGAGGCCAGGCAAGCGAACACCCTGCACTTTTATACTGTCGGTGTTCATGTTGCACGTGCAGACAACGCACGTGCAGTGGTGACATGGTTTGCACGTGTCTGCGTTTTTGCGAATATTCACATTTTGGAACTTTATTGTACAGTAGCTGCGTTTTATTGAATATAACCGTGGGAATGTGTTTGGGACATGCAATGACCTTATATTCACAAAGCATGAACCGGTAGGAAACATAAAATCGGAGTTATAACCCATTTGTACCCTTTTGCGTTTCTTTTTTTGAAGAGTATATATCAGAATTACCAAATGTTTGACTTCCAATAGCCGATGATTAATAAATCAATGTGCTCTAGTGGCGTCGTTAAACAAAACAAAAACAAAACTTGGCACATATAGTTAACGAAGAGCTTTAATGTTCAAAACATGCCTGAAAAAAATAATAATCAAAGTTACTCATAAAACGTATGGTAAGAGCAAAAAGTGTTCATTATTTGTTGTTTATTATTACAGTATTACAATAAAAATCAGTAATGTCATCATATTCTTCAGGATTATTATTAGTCCCCAACCGGACGGGACTGTATATGTTTCCTCACCGTCCTGTCTGTACGGCCGTCTGTCCCACATATAGTTGCACATATATATATTAGAAGAAAAAAAAAAAAAAAAAAAAACAACAAAAAAAAAAACCCACCAAACAAACCGGAATGCAGTTTAAAATATGAACGGAAACGAATATTAAAAGAAAGAAAGAAAGAAAAAGAGAAAGACGAAATGAAAGGTATCTACGTTTTTGATAATCTAACAGCAGGCATGTTAAAAACAAACACAAACACAAGGCAAGTTAATCTGGCCCTTTGTTACTACGGAATTGTGGAGTAGTTGTCGACTTGTTCTTTTATTTTTTGACGTTAATAAAGTTTTCTATTACTATTATTGTTTGTCAGAGTGTTTGCAATCTCCTTCTTTTACAGAAAAGAAAATGTAGGCCTACAATATGTTTTGTGCTCAACAAAAATACTTGTGTGTGTGTGGGGGGGGGGGGGGGGGTAGGGGGAGCGGACCAAGAAAAATTGATGTTTGACTCGTTAAAACGGTACCTTAATACAGTTTTAATATTTGCAAGTAATATTCATGTGTTTGTGTATATATCACTGTGTACGAAAGGAAGTGTACATTAATTTGACTAAATGACTTGCAGCGATTTTCTGTACCGCTAGCTGCATTATTAACTACTACCTATGCAGTAGTTAATAATGAAACTAACGATACAGAAATTCACTTCCTCGCCTAACGATACGGTTTCTACTGTCTTACTCGCAAACAAATCGGAACAGCGAGTCCAGTGTCATTGTCAGACGGACATAGTGTAACGGACACAATTCCATGTATAATTTAATAGTTACGATCGACTATCTACCTGCAATTATTAATATTATGCACAACCATTAAGCATTCCATGGTGTGTGTGTGTGTGTATATATATATATATATATATATATATATATATATATATATATATATATATATATATATATATATATATATTCAATGGCGTAGGAAGCAGGGGGGTAAGTGCCCCCACTTTTAAGATATTTTGCTTTATAATAGTGTAAAAGTGTGTAAATATAAAAGTGTGGACCCTCACTCTCTCTCTCTCTCTCTCTCTCTCTCTCTCTCTCTCTCTCTCTCTCTCTCTCTCTCTCTCTCTCTCTCTCTCTCTCTCTCTCTCTCTCTCTCTCTCTCTGTGTGTGTGTGTGTGTGTGTGTGTGTGTGTGCGCGCGCGTGCGTGTACATACCCCCGCCTTGCCACCGTCATACGCCACTGGTATATGTACATAGATTTAAAAAAGTTGTTTCAAATGTGCGTGTGGGTTATGTTTTTCGTTGTTCCTGTGTACTGGTGTGTGGGTTTGTTTTATGGGCTATTGTTTATTTGGGTGCAGATTTGTTGTTGTTACTGGGTGTGTATTTTTTTCTTGTGGTTTTTTTTTTTTGGGGGGGGGGGTAAAATTGTTTAGGGGGGTATTTTTAAAATATTAGTTTTTTTTGTTTTACCTGCCACTTACACTTATAACCATGTATAGAACATTGTCTTCATTTTAACATTTAACCTTAAATAATCGGCATGCAAGACTACCATAAATATGTTTACACAGATATTTTGATGTAAACAAAACAAGTACTGTTACTATAGGTAGATGTTATTAGGTTAAACTATATATTTAGCTGTTATTACAGCAAAATTTACACTTTATAATGCAATGTATATAAGCCTAATCTATTTACAGCAAACGAAATATTTAGTCAAACATGCGCATGTGCAGGAAATTGTGTAGAGCAAGTCCAGACTGGCTAGTGGTGTTTTTAGGGGAGGGGTCGGGTCATGTGTCCCCAGAAATACACTGAAAACCCCCCAAAACAAACATAAGGGGTCTGTTCTGATCGGAATATTACATAGGGGCCTATAGTCCGTCCCATCTTACAAAAATGTTGTTTTGTTGTTTTTATAAATAATTTAAGTTTCGTTTGACGTAAAAATAAAAATAAACGTGTTTTTTTTTGGAAATAACAAAAATATACTATTTTTGTGTGTAATGTAGAAAAAAAGCGGCTCAGAAATAAATAACTTGTAAATTCCATAGTATAAAAAAATGCTTTCCCCGTGGGACGCACTATAAACATAATGTTTCTATTATCTATTACAACGGTGTTACTGTCACACACAATTCATTAAAACTGCAGGCGTGTTTGTATGTTTAAATGAAATTATGATAATTAATGTGAGGCGAGATTGCAGCTTTAAAAAACAAAAAACCCCTAAAAATTCCATGCAAGAAAACAAAAACAATCAGGGTGTGTGACAGGCCACTAGATTCATCTCCTATATTTTACACATGATCAGTTATAACAAAACGCAATTTCATTAACTTAATTTTTATCTATATCATTCTTTATTTTTAAAGCATAGGTGGGGACATTTATGATGCCAGGGACTGGCATGCATAAATTTCAGCTGAAGATTCACAAACAACTGTGGCTATCGGCTACTCCCAAAGAAAGCGGAACGCGCCGGAAGTAGTTAGTGGTTAGGGGACGTCACTCTGCCTATTTTTATTCGCGAATTTCTAATAGAGGCTAGACATCATTTACTAAAGGAACGTTTTGTTTTATTTATATATTTATGCACATGAACAAATGTTTCTTTAATCTGGGTTTCTAACAGAGGGTAAAATGGGTATGACGCCATACCCAAACATTTATTTCTGGCAGAAACACTGTTAATGTCTTCTTCAATTAGAGTAATTTTACCATTTAAAATCATTTAAAAATGTATTGGGTGAAATCCTTGTAATGAATTCCAAAGAATGCATCTTTGCCACAAAAAAATTGCCACAACTACACGAGGAAAGTTTGTTTTGTTTAACACCCATAGAGTATATTTTATTAATTAAAGAAAGAAATGTTTTATTTAACGACGCACTCAACACATTTTATTTACGGTTATATGGCGTCAGACATATAGTTAAGGACCACACAGATTTTGAGAGGAAACCCGCTGTCGCCACTACATGGGCTACTCTTTCCGATTAGGGAGCTTGTATTTGCGCTTCCCACAGGCAGGATAGAACAAACAATGGCCGTTGTTGAACCAGTTATGGATCACTGATCGGTACAAGTGGTTTACACCTACCCATTGAGCCTTGCGGAGCACTCAATCAGGGTTTGGAGTCGGTATCTGGATTAAAAAACCCATGCCTCGACTGGGATCCGAACCCAGTACCTACCAGCCTGTAGACCGATGGCCTAACCACTACGCCACCGAGGCCGGTATTTTATTAACTAATCATTTGCTACTGGATGTCAAACATTTGGTAATACTGACTCGTAGGCATCAGAGGAAACCCGTTACATTTTCCTAATACAGCAAAGAATCTTTTATATTCACTTTCCCATTGATTGCAAAGCAAATACCACAGCCTTTGTCGAGTTGTGGTGCACTAGTTGGAACGAGAAAAACCCATTCTTGTGATTAAAATATTGTACCTTTTACGAAATGAATTTCAAGTGAAATTACAGTGGGATATGTTATATTTATTGTGTACGAAGCCAAAACAAGAGTGCGAAAAGTGACTGTCGTCGACCGTAGTCAATTTTATTCCACCACAAAGTGTTCAAAATTGATTCGGGGTTATTCCGACTCAGGACACCGAAATCCCAAAGTGTTTGAATTTCGTCGCCTGACAGATTTTCGGAACGGTAAGGTAGGTTGCCTAAACCTTCCATTATCAGTAGACTACTTTTTGTTTCGTCGATAGCACTTCTCTTAGCTTACAAAATTCTCTATCTCGCAGTATTAATGTTTCGTAATAAAGGGAAGTTTGGCACTTATCAAAGCTAGACAGTTTGGAAGTCAGGGAAGACGGTCCATAATCTTCATCATTTGATTTTGTAATGGAAATAAACAATCGACACAAAATATCACAAAGTTCACATGGGTTTATCGATTCGATAGGCCTACTTTCACCACTCTCTATTTTATTTTTATTTTTTATTTGAAATTATTTCTAGCGCGGTCAGGTTTACATCAACGTTTAATGGATGACATTGCTCAATCAGTGAATGACATTTGTAGTGAAAGTTGTGGGATGTTACTGACCTTGACATTAACTATGAATGGAAAAGATAGTCCCGTTATGCTAATACGGTCACTGTCCAACCAATCGAAATGGACCCTGTTCCCTGTTAACAAATCAAAATGCAGTTTGTAATACGCACCTGGTGGTACGTACGAAATTTGTACGACACCGCTATATCTTCACGAGGAGGGTAATAAATCAATATACTCGAATTATACATACCAAGGCATGTGCTCTCCTGTGTATGGGATGGTACATATAAAAGATCCCTTTCTGCTAATGTAAAACTTACCAAATGTTTGACATACAATAGCCGATGATTAATAAATCAATGTGCTCTAGTGGTGTCGTTAAAAATAAAAACTTCAACACACTAGTTAGCAGTTGGGACATGTTGGGCCGGTGTTAGGGCATCTTTGGCAATTGGGACATTTTGGGCTTCAACAAACGTCCCCATGAGACAAGCGGAGGTTATTAACATTAGAAGAAGAGGACGTGTTATGGTCAAAGGGTGTCCTGGGAAGTGACAATCCTAAGCAACGTTTTAAGACCAGTCTCTACCTCATTGACATTCATTTTGCTCTAAGGGGTGGGCATGAACACAGAGATTTGAAATGGGGTGTGAAATCTCAGTTAAAGTTGGCTACTAACGAATGTGGACGTTATTTGTCGTACACTTAAGACGTGTAGAAGTTAAACCAGGACGGACTCAAACATCGTAAATGTCAAGTGAAGTCGGTTATTGCTTACGAAAATTGTCAGAATCCAGAAAGGTGTTTGGTTCGTTTATATGAAAAGTATTTGAATCTTCGTCCATATAAATCACACAGTGATGCATTTTATGTGCGTCCTTTGCAAAATTATACTTCAGAAGTTTTGTACAGTTGCCAGGCAATGGGACATCACGCTTTGGTAAATACAGTATCCGATAGGTGTAAGAAAGCCGGTGACTGTTAATGTAAACATTTAAAATATCTTAGTGTTGGTACTGTTATTTTCCAAGTACAAATGTTTACAATGCGATTTGGTTCATGATGTTTGATTGAACAAGTGTCCATTACTTTAAGATATTACTGAAAGGTAATGGACAGATTTTCAATGGTGTCGCGGTGCAAGTGTATTTTAATGATAGGTGACTGGTCTTCCTACAGACAAGTAGATACTAGGTAAGGTGTATCTTCCTGGACAGTGGCAGTCCTCGTACGGGCGAGACACCTGACTGCTATTCATGTAATGAGGAATCATGATATTGTTAAACTTATCATTTGACTACCATGCAGTCATGCGATTTTGAACATGTTCATTAAATGGTTTTATCCTTCATATGAAATATATCACATCTCACTTCCCGTCGATGTTTTGCACACTATGGGTCACTTCTTCGTCCAGTGTGTGCTTTCTTTCACTGGCCGATCAAAACTTGGATTAAAGTTTGTTGAAGTGTGTTCTCTTTAACAACACTAGAGCACATTGATTAATCAATCATCGGCTGTTGGATGTCAAAACATTTGGTGATTCTAACACGTAGTCATCAGAGGAATCCCGCAACATGTTTCCTAATGCAGCGAGGGATCTTTTATATTCACTTTCTTAGACAGGAAAGTGCATACCACTGCCATTGACCAGTTGCGGTGCACTGGTTGGAACGAGAAAAAACCAATCAGTTGAATGGATCCACTGAAGTGGTTCGATCCCGCGACGCACGAACCTCAGGCGAACACTCAATCAACTGAGCAAGAGATTGTGTGCGGTACAGTGTATTCTGAGTGAAGTAACAGGATTTGAAATCGTTGATGTGAATTCTTGCACGTTTTGTTGCCGATTACTATTTTCATTCCTTTTTTCTACGTAAATGTTGTTTAGGGATTGTGTAATGTTGACAACACTCCCGACCAAAATTCCATCTACTTCAGATAAATCATGCATGTGTATTGGAGACAGAAGGAAGCCATGTTTTTTTTTCTTGTAGCAAAATACATATTTTTAAATCTCCGATTTGTTAAATGTTTATGACATTTATTCTAAAATAGAATAGATTTCTTTGCTTGCTAAAATGTAGGTTTATGTAAAGAAAAAAATATCGTAAATATTTTTACAATAAAGAATAGTGTAGTATGACAGAGGAATAAAAGCATGAATGAACGAAAAGTAGCTCTGGCAGTACCCAACAGCCAATCAGATCTTATTTGTAATTAAGCTAGCCAATCAGCACTCAAAAGTAATCTCTTCACTAGAATTAACGATATTGTCAACAACAACAACTACAAACAAACATAGCTGACCACCACAACAATCTTGAGTATATAAGCGGCGTGTGTATACTTTTATATAAATAATCTATCACAAAGATAATCTTACCGCAAATATACACTTACACACACACACACACACACACACGCACATACCGATACACCCCCCCCCCCCCCCCCCCCCACACACACACACACACGCTGACTCATGCACAGAGAGAGAGAGAGAGAGAGAGACAGACAGACAGACAGACAGACAGACAGACACAGAGGGACAGACAGATAGACACAGACACAGACACAGAGAAACACACCAATAATTAATAATAAACAACAATTCGATATTATAAGGATATCTTCTTTAATCACAAATTAAAATTAGCATGTATCATAGTGTATAGACGTATGTTACAATAGTTATAATAGCGAGAAATATGAATTTACTGGGAGAGCATTAAATCTGGTTGACGGAGTGTTAAAGAAATCATCCTGAAGTATAGTTCTTTGCTGTGCGTTGTTAGTCCTATGCTGTAGCACCTGAAAAAGTCAAATGAACAGCAGTTTGTAAATACAAACAAACAAAAATGTGAAACCAAGGTGACCTTCAGTATTAGACCGGAAGCCAAACTCTAAGCCTAAATTTACGTTAATAACTTTCTTCTTTTTTATTACTGTGAAATCACTTTTTTCGTCGTAATATAATTTTCGTGTATTTCATGGACTAATACATTGAACATTGTATTTATATAGTAAGATTTAACGGGTATGTATATTTTAGCAACACCGCGAACATATAAGCCAACGAAAATAAACGACTGCACAATATATTGGTTTAGGGTATAATGTGCACGTTTCTGACGTATTACATCGTATTAAATTCAAACTTGTTTTAATGTTCTTTATACAAGCAAGTTTTGGGATTATATGGCCATCACAAATGTGACCTTGACAATTGCGGCCATTTTTGAAAAATGGCTGTGCTCGTTGTTGGCTGCCTTTTGCATAGAACTTTGTAGTAAACAATAAATTCGGTGATTCAAACTGTTTTGTTTGTAATTATGAATGATTCAAGATCTGCTAGTAAATGGAATTATTCATTTGTAATTTTTACAGGCATATATATAGCTGAAGGTATAAACTATGTTTCAAAACAAAAATGTATTTAAAAAATTGGCGGGAATGGCCATTATTGGAACTTTGCTATAGCAACTTTAAGGACTGATCATAATTTCTTTATGGTAGGAGGTTGTGTTAGATGGGGAATAGATACATCACTATGTAGTCTAGTGAGTATTTACGATTTTACATAAAAAAAAGTCAAGGTGACATTCCCCGTAACCATGTGCTATAAATAGTAGCGTTGAATACGGCATAGTTCCGGCAGTTGAGTTGAATACGGAAAAGTGTATTTTATTTTTGTATTCAGGACTCAATTTACACAGTAAAATTTAATGGGTATGTAATAAATTCAACGAATTCAAGAACAACGAAATTATAGTACATGTGTACATATAATGCGAATTTATAACACTACCTTTTCGATCAACGAATTAAAGTACTCAACGAAATGTGTCTTAGCAACACCATGAACATATAATATTATAAGCCCACGGAAATAAACGATTTCACAGTATACAGGTTTAGGGTATATTTTCCTAGTCTCTGACGTATGACGTGTGATGTATTGGGCATTTTGGAAGGGACTGTTTTATTTAACGACGCACTCAACACATTTTCTTTTACGGTTATATGACGTCGGACATATGGTTAAGGACCACATAGATACTGAGAGAGGAAACCCGCTGTCGCCACTTCATGGGCTACTCTTTTCAGTTAGCATCAAGGGATCTTTTATATGCACCATTCCACAGACAGGATTGCACACACCACGGCCTTTGATATACCAGTCGTGGTGCACTGGCTGGATCGAGAAATAGCCCAATGGGCCCACCGACGTGGGCATTTTGGGATGTTAAATATAAATTAAAGCACGTTTTTGGATTATATGGCCATCGCTTATTTGTCCTTGAAAATGGTGGTAATTAAAAAAAAATGTCGACTACCTTTTGCATAGACATTTGCAAAATATGCATTCGGTGATTAAAGCTGTTTTGTATGTAGATGCATATTATTCATATTGTACACACTTAATTATATTTTAAGGACTGGCCGAGATTTATAATTGGTGGTGGTCGTGTGCGAGTGGGATGGGGAGGGGGGAGACGGAAAATGGATACCATAGACGGGATGGTACATAGCACGGCCTTTGATATACAGGTCGTGGTGCACTGGTTGAAATTCAAAGGAAGACATTGGAAAGTTTTGTTAATATTAAGATAATGAGAATGATAGGCAGAGGGTGATACATAAGAATGATGAATGAGATGTAGCCAAATGGGCCCACCGACGGGGATTGATACGAAACCAACCGCGCATCAACCGAGCGCTTTACCACTGAGTCACGCCACGCTCCCTGGAGAGAGAGAGAGAGAGAGAGAGAGAGAGAGAGAGAGAGAGAGAGAGAGAGAGAGAGAGAGAGAGAGAGAGAGAGAGAGAAAGAGACAGAGAGAGAACAAGTCTTAGACACAGATATATAGGCCAGATACATGTAGAATATACTTACAAAACTTCTCAATATTGTTGCGTTGTTCCTCAGCTATAGCTCTCATTTCATCCAAACTATTACCGCGGAACATCAACTGTGGCGAGTCTGCACAATCGTTGAGTACACCCTGTGCACACGTAATTCCTTCAATATAATTTCTGTAAAAATTATTTTAGAAAATATTAAAATTACAAATAAATAAAATAATGTCTTTGTACATGACACAAGTCACTATATATGTGTAGTAAGATCAAAGTAGTACATCTCCAATAAGCCCACAAATATATTCAATCCAAATAATTTCATTTCCTACGAATTATAAATCTATATATGTAACAGATAATTCTGTCTCCACTGAAGGGATTCGAACGATGGACTCTCAGTGCAATAGTCCAGCGGTCTACTAACGGAGCTAATAGGAACATTACCATTAGCTACTGCTAGTAGGAACAATTTATTCCAACACTGCTACATACATCCTCCTCGAGTGAAGCTACGTCCTGGAGCTGTGGGCCACAGGTAGTTGAATGTATCAGATAAATAAGCATCCATTAAGGGGATACGAACCAGAGACCCTCCGTATTAGAGTTCATCGCTTTACCAAATGAGCTAATAGGGAAATTGTCACTATTTACTGCTAGGCGGGTCACTTTATATCAACATACCTCACCTCTCCCAAGTTAAGATTCGTCCAAATATAGCAGAAAAATCAGCCTCCACCGAGAAATCTCGAATCATGGATTCTCAGTACAAGACTCCAGCGCTCTATCAACTGAGTTAATAGGGAAATAGTTTTTACAAAATTCAATAAGGATGAACAACAGGTTAACAGGTAGCATCATAGTTTGTATCTTAATTGCATTCTGAGAAAGATGTTTCTGATATTTTAATGGGCAGTGGAGGATCCAGAAAATCGATTTTGACACCCAATAGCCGATGTATTTTACATTGATATTGATAAT
>NC_054713.1:14087109-14092109 GCF_016097555.1 Gigantopelta aegis | reverse complement strand
TGTGTGATATTAACACACAAACCTCGAACTCAAAGAAGACAGTAAACATATTATCTCATAATTTCTTCTTTATATATATATATATACATACATTTGTTCGTGTAGCTGGTTGGTAGAGCGCTCGCCTTAGGTGTAAAAGGTTATACCTTCGGAATTCTTATAGCTCAAAATCAAAACCAGTATCACAGAACTAGTATATAAAAGGTCAGGATATCTATTATATCTATACAATAAAAGAACAATAAAGGATGCCTTGCTGCTTTATGATAGGAGTCATTGGCCTAGTCAGAATTTTATACTGGAGGTCACCTACACTGTGAAATGGATTATGGGAGGCAGGTGTAATTGGGGGGAGGGCATGACCCCATATCCCCCTATCAACTTCAATGTCTTTCTTTTCTTTCTTTCTTTTTCTTTTCTTCACCACCATCATTATCGCAATCTTCTTCTTCTCATTCTTCTTCTCCCCGCCCTCTTCTTTATGTCTACACAGTGCCCCACAGGCCGTCTTATGTACTGTCCTGTTTATGGGAAAGTCCATATAACAGTTCCCTTCCTGCTATTTGAAAAAAGGAGAGAGTATGCTCCTAGACTGTGTGTCAAAGTTATCAAATAGTTGACGACCATTAGCCGATGGTTACTAAATCAATGTGCTCTAGTTTTGACGTTAAACAAAACAAAATTTAACTTTATAAATCATCTCGACTTATAATCTCGAGTAACTGCTATCGACTTATCATCTGGAAAGACTTGACTTATTATGTAAAGATTTCAAATTATTATCCCGAGCTATCGACTCAAAATATTAACTCGTCATCTTCTTCTTCTTCTTCTTCTTCACCACCATCACAATCTTCTTTTTTCCTTCTTCTTACTCCCCCCCCCCCCCCCCCCCCCCCCCCGCTTCGGCCCCCTTCTGTATTTGTACACCGGGACTCCGTGTGGAAATAATCATTATATTAGACACGGTTAACTTGGTTAACACAGTGGGAGAGCGGTCTTCCCATCTGTTGAGACATTTGAGACCCACCCTCCATTACAAAATCCTGCACCGCCCCTTAACATGTTATTCGTGTATTGCTGTTTTCATTCATACTGTTAAAAATCTACGTTCAGTGTATGTTTTGTTGCGAGATCCCACTGATACCTGGATTGGATCCTACCTTGTCAGTTTAGTGTATGTTAACCTTTAGTGCCAAAATCAGGCTTACGTTCCACGGTGAATGTCAAAGCACTAGTGAACTGATCGCATTAATATATATAGTCGTTATTCCGTTTATTTTATGACAAAATCATCTGACATTTTAACGGAAAATAATTTGCTATCCCAGTAACATTTAAAGGGTCATCTGGTATTTAAATTCAAGATACATCATCAACTAAATTTTATAATAGGTATAATAGGTAAACTGTGTTTTATAATAGGATGGTGGTATCTAATCTGATCCTACGGTCTTCTGCAAAGATAAAGTTTGTTTTGTTTAACAACACCAGTAGAGGTACTAAACCAAATAACTCCCGGCTGGGTCAAATTTCGAGGTGCACCCAACTTTTGATAGAGAAGTGAACACCACAAGTACTGTGATTGGTGATAAATGTGGGTGTTTTGATCGTAAAAAGAAAATAGTTTCATCTGGGTAAAAAAAAAAAAAGCTATTTTATTTCATCTAGTACCACTCGGTCTTCTGCTTCAAACATGTATGGGGTACCTTTAAAAAAAGGTACTCGAATTTTGTGCGGAACTAGGGTAGTCATAGACGCTACCCGTTATCTCAGAAATGAGCAGACTGAGCCCCATTTTTTCTGATTCACTTTAAGGGTGAGGGGTGGTAGTATTTATATCCGTGGCGTTTATGTCGATTCATACGTTGCATTGTCGTCTATGGGATTTGATTTGGTAGTATACACCCTAGAGCACAATGATTTATTAATCATTGGCTATTGGATGTCAAACATATGGTAATTCTGACATATATGGTTACGTCCCTCCCTCTTTACACTGGGCTACATCCCGCCCTCTTTACATTGGGCAACATACCGCCCTCTTTACACTGAGATACGTCCCCCCCCCCCCACCTCCCCTTTTTACGCTGGGCTACGTCCCACCATCTTTACACTGGGCTACGTTTCGCCCTCTTTACACTAGGCTAAGTCTCGCCCTCTTTACACTGGGCAACGTCCCGCCCTCTTTACACTGAACTGCATCCCGTCCTCTATACACTGGGTTATGCCCCGCCCGCTTTACACTGGGCTACGTCTCGCGCTCTTTACACTGGGCTACGTCTCGCGCTCTTTACACTGGGCTACGTCTCGCGCTCTTTACACTGGGCTACGTCCTGCCCTCTTTACACTGGGCTACGACTCGCCCTCTTTACACTGGGCTACGTCCCGCCCTCTTTACACTGGGCTACGTCTCGCCCTCTTTACACTGGACTACGTCTCGCCCTCTTTACACTGGGCTACGTCCCGCCCTCTTTACACTGGGCTACGTCCCGCCCTCTTTACACTGGGCTACGTCCCGCCCTCTTTACACTGGGCTACGTCTCGCCATCTTTACACTGGGCTACGTCCCGCCCTCTTTACACTGGGCTACGTCCCGCCCTCTTTACACTGGGCTACGTCCCACCCTCTTTACACTGGGCTACGTCTGGTCCTCTTTACACTGTGCTACGTCTCGCCCTCTTTACACTGGGCTACGTCCCGCCCTCTTTACACTGGGCTACGTCCCACCCTCTTTACACTGGGCTACGTCTGGCCCTCTTTACACTGAGCTACGTCTCGCCCTCTTTACACTGGGCTACGTCCAGTCATCTACACTGGACTGCATCTCGCCCTCTTTACACTGAGTTACGCCCCGCCCTCTTTACACTGAGCTACGCACCCCTCCCCTTTTTACGCTTGGCTAGGTCCCGCCATCTTTACAATGGGCTATGTCTCGCCCTCTGTACACTGGGCTACGTCTCGCCCTCTTTACACTAGGCAACGTCCCGCCCTCTTGACACTGGGCTACGCCCCCCCCCCCCCACCCATTTACGCTGGGCTACGTCCCGCAATCTTTACACTGGGCTACGCCCCCCCCCCCTCTTTCCACTGGGCTACGTCCCGCCATGTTTACACTGGGCTGCGTTCCTCCCTCTTTACACTGGACTACGCCCCGCCCTCTTTACACTGGTCTACGTCCCGCCCTCTTTACAATGGACTGCATCCCGCATTCTATACACTGGGCTATGTCCCGCCCTCTTTACATTAGGATACGTCTTGCCCTCTTTACGCTAGACTACTTCCCGCCCTCTTTACACGGGACTGCATCCCGCCCTCTCTACACTGAGCTACGCCCCGCCCCCTTTACACTGGTCTACGTCCCGCCCTCTTTACAATGGACTGCATCCCGCCTTCTATACACTGGGCTATGTCCCGTCCTCTTTATGCTGGGCTACATCCCGCCATGTTTACACTGGGCTGCGTCCCGCCCTCTTTACTCTGGTCTATGTCCTGCCCTCTTTACTCTGGGCTACGTCCCGCCCTCTTTACATTGGGCTACGTTCCGCCCTCTTTACATTGGGCTACGTTCCGCCCTCTATACACTGGGCTACGTCTCGCCCTCTTTACACTGGGCTACGTCCCGTCCTCTATACACTGGGATACGTCTCGCCCTCTTTACTCTGGGCTACATCCCGTCCTCTATACACTGGGCTACGTCTCGCCCTCTTTACACTGGGCTGCGTCCCGTCCTCTATACACTGGGCTACGTCCCGTCCTCTTTACACTGGGCTACGTTCCGCCCTCTTTACACTGGGCTACGTTCCGCCCTCTTTACTCTGGGCTACGTCCCGCCCTCTTTACACTGGGCTACGTTCCGTCCTCTTTACCCTGGGCTGCGTCCCGCCCTATTTACATTGGGCTGCGTCCCGCCCTCTTTACACTGGGCTGCGTTCCGCCCTCTTTACACTGGGCTACGTCCCGCCCTCTTTACACTGGGTTACGTTCCGCCCTCTTTACACTGGGCTACGTCCCGCCCTCTTTACACTGGGCTACGTCCCGCCCTCTTTACACTGGGCTACGTCCCGCCCTCTTTACACTGGGCTACGTCCCGCCCTATTTATATTGGGCTGCGTCCCGCCTTCTTTACACTGGGCTGCGTTCCGCCCTCTTTACACTGGGCTACGTCCCGCCCTCTTTACTCTGGGCTACGTCCCGCCCTCTTTACACTGGGCTACGTTCCGCCCTCTTTACACTGGGCTACGTCCCGTCCTCTATACACTGGGAAACGTCCTGCCCTCTTTACACTGGGCTACGTTCCGTCCTCTATACACTGGGCTACGTCCCGCCCTCTTTACTCTGGGCTACGTCCCGCCCTCTTTACTCTGGGCTACGTCCCGCCCTCTTTACACTGGGCTACGTTCCGCCCTCTTTACACTGGGCTACGTTCCGCCCTCTTTACTCCGGGCTACGTCCCGCCCTCTTTACAATGGGGCACGTCCCGCCCTCTTTACAATGGGGCACGTCCCACCCTCTTTACAATGGGGCACGTCCCACCCTCTTTACTCAGGGCTGCGTCTCGCCCTCCTTACTTAGCTCGAGATAATAAGTCGAACGCTTGATACAAGTCAAGTCGCCAAGATAATAAGTCGAGATGATTTAAATTAAGTTAAATTTTGTTTTGTTTAATGACACAACTAGAGCACATTGATTTATTAACCATCGGCTAATGGACGTCAACTATTTGATACCTTTGACGTATAGTCTTAGACGATACGCCAATAGCAGGAAGGGAACTTTTATATGCACTTTCCCATGGACGGGACAGCACATACCATGACCTGTGGGACACTGTGTAGAAATACAGATGGGGTGGGGGAGAAGAAGAATGAGAAGAATGAATGAATGAATGAATGAATGTTTAACGACACCCCAGCAAAAACATACACATCGGCTATTGGATGTCACAAATGGTAAGTATATGAAAATATTATATATATTTATGTAAAACCACAGTGTAA
>NC_054713.1:14072109-14082109 GCF_016097555.1 Gigantopelta aegis | reverse complement strand
GCCTCGACAAGGTGCCTGATATACTGCAATATATTAGTCTGACACGACAAGGTACCTGATATACTACAATATATTAGTCTGACACGACAAGGTGTCTGATATACTACAATATATTAGTCTGAGTGCATTAGTGTGACACAGTACCTACTATACTGTGACATATTAGTCTGCCATGACAAAGTGCCTAATATACTACAGTATATTAATATGCTATGACAAGGTATCTAATTTATTGAGAAAAAAAAAAAAAAAAATTCTGGGGGAGCATGATTCGACCCCTTGTGAATTTCGCTCACCACAATCGGCTATTGGATGTCAAACATAAGAGAGGAAACCCACTACATTTTCTCTTTGATATACTAGTCGAGATTCACTTTCGATTCCATAGAGAACTTTTATTACAATTTTTACGTGATACCGACTTTTATTCTAAATTATAATTTTAACTATCTGTGATATTGGTATTTTTTGCACAGTTCTTTACACTGTGTTTTTATTTAACTCATGATTTTTTTTTTATATTGGTGTGATCATCACTTAATGTTTTGAATTTTCCATAGTTTGACACCCAATAGCCAATGTATTTTTCGTGCTGGGGTGTCGTTACACATTAATTAATTCATTCATTTTGGTGCACTGGCTGTAATGAGAAATAGTCCAATGGGCCCACCAACGAGGATCGATCCGAGACCGACCGCGCATCAAGCAAGCACTTTACCACTGGGTTACATCCTGCCCGACCCTGGATGGGACATTAATACTTTTGGGGGGTTGAAGAAGGGTATTAGAGGATAACCGGCCTCGGTGGTGTCGTGGTTAAGCCATCAGACATACGGCTGGTAGGTACAGGGTTCGCTGCCCGGTGTCGGCTCCCACCCAGAGCGAGTTTTAATGACTCAGTGACCACTACACCCTCTTCTCTCTCACTAACAACTAACCGGCCTCGGTGGTGTCGTTGTTAAGCCATCAGACATACGGCTGGTAGGTACAGGGTTCGCTGCCCGGTGTCGGCTCCCACCCAGAGCGAGTTTTAACGACTCAGTGACCACTACAACCTCTTCTCTCTCACTAACAACTAACTCGCTGTCCTGGACAGACAGTCCACATTGCTGAGGTGTGTGCCTAGGACAGCGTGCTTGAACCTTAATTAGATTAAGTACGAAAATAAGTTGAAATGTAAAATTAGAGGACAACAAGACAATTTCTATCGTTAATAACCTTTTATTAGAGTCAAAGTATTGTTTATTCAAGCGTTGTCACGTGCAGTGATAATAAAACTAAGTCTAACATTAAGAAAACCAAAGTAAATAAAATTAAATGTTTTCACTTAAATATATGTTAGTGATGTGAAATATTAAGCACACGAGATTGAACAATATAGCTTACTTTTCAGATATAAACATCATAAATGAAAGAATTAAAACTTCAGTTTCACATATGCACACACACACACAGATGCACGGACACACATTATCGGCTGGTTATATGGTTACACTAATTGTCAAAGAAAACACAGTGTGTGTGTGTGTGTGTGTGTGTGTGTGTGTGTGACTCTCTCATGACCCACTTTTATATGCACAAGTAACTTCACAGTCCATTAAAACAAGGGTAGAGACCTTGGAATCATGGTTCTCTCTGTCTTAGAATCCGAGATTTTCAATACAAATGTGGCTGATGGCGATCATTTTAAAATACAAAATAAAGCCCACCAGACGTAGTTATTTTTTGCGTCCCGTTTTTAAATTGATCCCATCATGTTATGGAATGCTTGTGTCAAGTTTCATGTTTTCCTGAAAAAGTGAATGATTCCTTCAATATTTGGGCCTTAGCCCCTAGAATAGTAGAGACATATCAATATATCATCCATCATCTCTCTTTCTCGTGTGTGTGTGTGTGTGTGTGTGTGTGTGTCTATATATATTGTTGTGGCCGCGTCCCAAGGATATCAACAATGTCCTGAGAATATAAATAACATTCACAGATGACAAAGCCGAAGTGTTACAGTTTCCAGAATTATAAATGTATTTAAAAGTTATGAGTAAATGAAAATAAAGTTCACAGGTAAGTTTCCAACAGATAGATAGATCTCTTCCTTACAGCTCCAGTTATATTAAACCAGTGAGGAATGTATCGCCAATAAATGTAAACTTAACTGCAGCTTGCAGTTGCATATAAATATTACTTCGATAAACTAAGTTAATTAAATAGAGATGGTAAATTAATAAAATTTACTTTGAAAATATAAGTTAAAATTACTCCAGTGTCAATTTAAATGTATGTAATACAATAAAATTAGAAAGTTGGACAAGGGGACAGGAACTTACAAGTTTGGTTGTCAGAGAATGAGTGCTGACGTCCATTGATGTCGGCCTTTTATACTTTTTGAGAAGTACCACTTTTTGGTCCAGCTTCCGTTTGTAATTTACAGTTTGTAAATGCACACTCTAAATCCTGAATAATTTCAACTTTTTTTTATAAATACGTCAGTTTAGCCCATCGCAAAAGCATTACCAACTTGAAATAATTAATTCTGTAAATTTCTAAAGTGCATAAACATAAAACTAACATTTCTTAATTGTTCTTTTAGTCTAAAATTAGCGTAAAACAATTTCACAGAAAAAGCCTTTAGAATATTTATAGAAACGCCATTATTAACCAGGCACAGAAACACGCTATTGTGCATTGCAAATACATTGGGAATTGAAGCTAATAACACAAAAAAATTCTAATATGCATAAACATGAGACTATCACTACATAATTGCCTTTTTGGTCTAATTTCAAGAGAAAATAGTTTTAATGAAAAAACCTTTGGGAATATTGTAAAAACGGCATTATTTACTAGGCACAAAAACACGCTATATGGTGCATTGCAAATACATTGAGAATTCAAGTTAATAATACAAACAAATTCTAATGTGCACAATTGCCTTTTTGGTCTCATTTCAATATAAAATAGTTTTAATGAAAAAGCCTTTGTAGATATAAAAACAGCATTTTTATACTGTTGTTTACAAACCGATATATCAGATCTTAGCAAACTGTTTGCGTAAACAGGTTCTCAGCGTGCAATGATATAGTTCCTAAAAGCACTAATATTACAGTAATGAGTTTTACAGTTATTACCTCACTTAATTAATAAAATGATTTGCCATAATGTACAAACAATATTAGGATACGTTTACCTAAGAAAATAGCTAATCGATCGCACAAGTTTTGGAGGAAAATACTTTACTAAGGGCAAGGTTATTACGGCAGTCATGTTAAAACAGTCGATCAAACGGAAATTAATTCCAATTTACTAAGTCCATGGAATATCGAATATATATATATATATATATCGTTAAAAAGTGTATGTTTTTCTCTACATGACAGGCTTGTTTCGTGAGAGAGTTGAATTATTGCTCTCACTCATCAGATGTAGATTTAATTACACCGTCAACGGAAAGCTGATGACGTAATGGACTCTGTGACGTCGAGGTTACGTCACTATGCAGGTCTATAGGTGATGTGTGGTATGTGCACAGAAGGTATTTGCGTCTGTGTCGATATGCTGATACGAGTTCATTCTTGGAGTTTAGTGTGCTGGTTTCAGGTTTATACATTATGAACAGTTTTTCCTTCAGGCAGAGGTTACATCTTTTGCTCGCTGGAGAGTATGATTTTGCTTTGGATAAAATTTTCCACTTAATGGTGTATGGGGTTAATCTATCCTTCAGTGTCCAAATGTACTGACTTAGCGCTGTTGCGTTCTTCTGTGTTGCGTTTTGAAAACTGCTCGTGTGCGCAGTATATCTCGTCTTAAATGTGTTCTCGGTCAAACCAACGTATGTTTCTTGCTTGTTGTTATCGAGTGTATTAACGGTAGCTTGATATATTACTCCTTTCTGCAAGCATTTGCCCTCAAGTGGACATTCAGCTCTTCGTCTACAGTTGCATTCTCTGGGGGGGAACGGCGTCTTTGTCTCTGTGTTGTTGAAGTAGAGTTTTGTTATGCGCTGAAATTATTTTCCCAACATTAGGCATGCAGCTATAGCTAATTTTAACGGTGTTTCGATTTATAATTTTGTGGAGAGGGTTGCTTTTGGGAAAGCACTCATCGAGTAATCTGAGGAACTGGTGACCTACGTTGGTTTTCACGTTGGAGCTATATGGTGGGTTGTACCAGGTGATGTTTCTATTGCGGTTGTTTCTGCGTCTGTTGTTTTCTGCTGTTGGGGTGTATTTGAGGTTATAGTTATATCCGCTCTTGAGTAAGGCTTCCTTATATGGGCGTTTCGCTTCTTCAAAAATGCACTCATTCGAAGATATATCAGAAAGCCTTTTATTTATTGTTTTTGGTATACTGCGGATGGTATTTGGAGGGTGGTTGTTCTTGTTGTGGATGTATAAAGGTGTGTTGTTTGGTTTCATATAGGGTTTGACTGAGCTCTTTTCAAGATCTAGAGTTACGTCTAAGTAATCTACAGATTTTTTGTTGGCGACTATGGTGATCTTGAGTTTATGGTTTGCAAATATTCTGCAAATATCTTTTTTGATTATCTCTATGGTTCTCGGTGACTCTTTGAATGCAGCTAGGCCATCGTCGCGATATAGTCCTATATTGTTGCCGTATTTGGCTTGTAGTTCTGAAAGAAGAAAGAGCCCGACTATTTCGCAAATTTCTGCTCCATCGTAACTACCCATAGTTACATCAAACCGTGATTGTTTGCCTCTTTTGCACTATGCCTTGCTGTTGTTAAATAGCAGTGAATTTCTTGCTTGTAATATTATTTCCATCTCATCGCTAGAAATATCGTCGAATTTGGATGCGAACTGTAGGGCTTGTTTCACGAGATTTTCTGTTATGGACGGATAAAAATCACATATATCGAAACATATGAAAGAATAGTTGGATTTATTGGATATTGCTTTAAACCACTTAATCACGTCTGACGTGTTCCTCCACTGGTTTGTTCTGGTTGTGTTCAGAATCTTTCTGTTGATTCTCTCCCTAGTTTTTTTTTTGCTTATTATGCCAATTTCCGGTTTAGATGGGTTTATTAGTCTACAGGTGGGTTTATTGGAGAAGTTTGGTTTGTGGTCTTTTAACGTAATAAATGCTTCACTTTTTGCTGTTGTATCTATGCGGTCTGCTAGATTTAGTTTTTCTGCAATGTGTATATATATAAATTGTATGCAAAAAACCCCATAAATATGTTCCTTGATTGTAAGATTCTTCAATCACAGTCTATGACGTATGCCACATAGTAGTCGAGTAAAGTATCAGGCGATTCCTTTTACTGAATGGCACACTCATTGCCAATCTTGTTGCCATCTGAAATAAAATTATTAATCAAATCAATTAAAGTAATCGAGTCAATTAACATTTGGGAACTTTTCTATAATTTGAAAGTATGGTAGTATGCTAGACTTTGTTATGGCCACTAGTATTTTGTAGTATAATGTGCCACAGTATAATACATACTTTGTCATACTAATGTACTGCGGTATATTAGGAACCTTGTCATGGTACACTAACATATTACAGTACATTAGGAACCTTGTCATGGTACACTAACATGTTACAGTACATTAGGAACCTTGTCATGGTACACTAACATGTTACAGTACATTAGGAACCTTGTCATGGTACACTAATATGTAACAGAATATAAGGCACCTTTTCATGACACACTAACGCATTGCAGTATATTAGGAATCTTGTCATGGTACAATAACATGTTACAGAATATTAGTAATATTGTGAGGGCACACTAAAATGTCACATAATATTTGGCACCTTGTTGTGGCACATTAATGTATTACTGTGAATTAGATTCTTTGTTATGGTACACTAGTATGTCACAGAATATTAAGTACTTTGTCCTGCCAAAATAACATGCTAAGGAATATTAGGCACTTTGTCATGACACACTATCATGTTGTAGTATATATAGACACATTGTCATGGTACACTAATGTGCCACAGTATGTCGAGCACTTTTCAACAGCAGACTAATGTATTAGACTATCCATCAAGTGCTTTGACATGACACTCTATAACATGTTGTGGTATATTAGGCACTTTGCCATGGCACACTAATGTGAAACAGTATATTATGCACCTTGTCATGACCAAAATATATTGAAGTATATTAGAAACATTTCAATGACATACTAATGTATCATTAGGATTAGGGTTGAGAATTGCCCGCTAGTCTGTCTGTCTGTCTTGTCTGTCTGTCCCTGTGTCTGTCTACTTGCCTGAGAACCTGCCTGCCTGGCTGCTTGCTTGAGTACCTGCTTACCTGTTTGCCTGCCTGTCTACTTTCCTTTACGTTTGTAGGTCAAGAATTTAGATAATCAATGTTTTACCTTCTCCAATTTTTCTATTGGCGTCTTTTCCACACAGAGGGCATCGTCTAACGTTTTGACAGCAAGACTTGCATAAGGTCTTGTGAGAGCAGGGCAGAATGATGACATTGGCTCTCTGTCTCAAACAACTGGAACACAAGACGTCTTCAACAAAACCTGAAGCTGTAGCATTCCCAGCAGCGGAACTGCTCGGTGGTGAACTGGAAAATAGAAATACTAGATGTAATCCGTACGGAAATGTTTTAAGTGGAGTGTGGTGGCCTTACACTGGTCTTCCACACACCCACACTCACCAAATACGACTGCAATATCAGATTTTTCTGACTGGACCTTATATTATTTCCTCTGATTCTTTTTTCATAGATCACCCCCACCCTCACCAATTTATGTTACTGCTACTGTGCTACTGTAGCACTACTACTACTGTGCTACTGTAGCACTACTACTACTACCACTACCACCACCACCACCACCCCCCCCCACCACCATCACCACTAATACTACTACTACCATTACCACCACTACTACTACTAAAGGGTGGGACGTAGCCCAGTGGTAAAGCACTCGCTCAATGTGCAGTCGGGTTAGGATCGATGCCCGTTGGTGGCCCATTGAGCTATTTCTCGTTCCAGCCAGTGCACCTCGACTAATATATCAAATACTGTGGTATATGCTGTCCTGTCTGCGGGATGGTACATATAAAGGATCTACTGAGGGAAAGCTGTATATCAAAGGCTGTGGTATGTACGATCCTGTCTGTGGAATGATGCATATAAAAGATCCCTTGCTACTAATGGAACAATATAGTGGGTTCCCTCTCTCCGACTATATGTCAGAATTACCAAATGTTTGACGTCCAATAGCCGATGATTAATAAATCAATGTTCTCTAGTGGTGTTATTAAACAAAACAAACTTGTATACTTTATTTGTGTGAAATTTTGCACCACCCTCTTCAGCTTCTCTTCGGTGCATATCTCAACAGGAGTTAACCCTCTATGGTTCTTGGCTCCTTTATCGGCGCCGTGTTGTAACAGGTAGGTGGCGATCTGTGCCCGTTTATCAGTACTTTGTCCTTGCTGTCCAATAAGCGCTTTGAACTATACAAAAAATATACATACCGTAGTTAGTTATATTTAGTTAAGCAGTCATATAAACAATAATAATTTTAATAGTCTAAAAAGACAGATCGGTGATTAACAGAAGTTTAGCACTTCGTAATCCTCCGTAATCATCAAATCAACGCAATTCAATTATTACAGCAACTCCAACAGGCAAACAGAGATCCAACTCTGCACACCAAATGTTCGTAACCCTCAGCATGCTACTTTGTTACGCGCCCTTAGACCAAACATTATTTTACCTTTAACTGCAAGATATCGCCAAACTCTGCTGGAATGAATGGTGTCGGTGTCATCTGCGATGGACAAATGCTCGTTGGTCAAATGTCATGTTTAGTAACAAATCCAGGTTTAATCTGGACTTCAGTGACGGTCGTGTAAGGGTTTGTCGCAGGTTAGGTAAACGATTCCAAGAGACTGCTGTGGTACCTCATGATCGGTATGGAAGTCGGTCAATAATGCGAGGGTGACATCACCATGTCATGTCAAGGGAGAGTCACAGGTCTGTACTTCAGAGATCCCCATCAATCGTCATGTTCTACCATTTGCTCATCGTCATGGCACAGGATTTGTGTTTCAGGATGACAGTGCCAGAGCTCACTGTGCACAGATCATCTACAGAGGCATCAAATCCACACCTTGGCTTGGCCAGCAATGTCCCCTGACCTTTCGCCCATAGAACCCGTGTGGGATATCCTTGGAAGACATATTCAGCAAAGTCACTAACCATCATGAACGCTGGTTGAATTAGGGTGGGCATATTAACCATACGACAAAGGTGTAATGCATATATTGACGCTAGAGGGGCCCCAACACGATATTGACATCTTGAGATTTTCGTGTCTCCACCCCTGACTGGCATTACCTTCATTGCGGGACTTAAACCATATTTTATATTGTTAAAACCAATGAAATCCAGTGCACATGTAAGTTATGTATATGATGGTGCTGAAATAAATATTGAAATTATTTCAAAGTTACAGTTTTGTTAATTTTGAGGAATATCCCGTACTTTTGTGTATATGTGTGTATGTGTTTGTGTGTGTCTGAGTGTCTGTGTGTGTGTGTGTGTGTGTGTCTGTGTCTGTGTCTGAGCGTGTGTGTATGTGTGCGTGTGTGTGTCTGTGTGTGCGTGTCTCAGTGTGTGTGTGTGTGTGTGTGCGTGTGTGCGTGTGCTCACGGAAAACGGTTCCAAATAAATATATACATAATTGCATTTAACTGAATTCTGTTCATGAAAATTCTAGAGAATTATTGTGAAACAATTCCATTCGATGTTTCAAACTTTATGCGCACAGCTTGTTACAGGCCAAGACTGGACCACAGTAATTTTTAACAGATAAATAATACATGTATGGAAAACAAGAGTATTCAAAAGTATGAGTATTAACTTTTAATGATGAACAGGAACTGTTCTCCATTAGAATATATATATATATAATATATGTTGTGTAAGTTGTAAAGAATGAAATATATTTGCCAGGTCAGTTGTTTGGCTCTGCATCATGGTAAGGTGTAAGGGTGTGTCTCCATCAGTATCACTTGCATTAACATTGGCACCTTAAAAAAAAAGAAGCAAAACCATTATAAATCAGGCGCGGGTCCAGGAAATTATGCAGGTGGGAGTCTAGACTGACGCGTTTTAGGGGGGTTCGGGTGACGATTCACCGAAAAATATATTTTATAATTAAAGTAATTATATTTGAGACGAGGGATTCCACCCCTGAAGCCCCCCCCCCCCCCGTGCACACACGCCCCTCCCCCTGTACACACGCCTGTAACTTCAGAACAAACACAAGAGATATGAAGTCTCAAACGCAGGTGTATACGGATTGTAAATATACTCTTCAAAAAAGAAAACACATAGCACTTTTTTTTTTAATTTTAATTTAAATGTTTGGTAATTCATTAGCTAGTGGACATGATGTCATGCAATTCTGAAGCTGACAAAACCCACTATTTGACGTCAGCACGTGGAAATTATTTTTTTCTTCTCAATATCCAATACTATGGTTGTGAAGCTCACATTTTCCACGTACTAAATACACAGCCGTATGGGATCCCAATTTTGTAAAGGGGGGGGGGGGGGGGGGGGAGCAGGCTAGATTTTGCCCTAATTAAACGAAAATGCCCGAATCTAAATAAAAACATTTATTCATATTAGTATTTCTGCCAAACAACTATATATGGGTGCAAACTAATCACTGTATATTTTTTACATATATTACGACTAATTTTGCTGGTAGAATGATTGAAATATATGTTTATGTAGGTCAGCACATTTTGCACGAATTTGAGAATTTGCACCAGAACTATGGTGGTGGTGGGGGGGGGGGGAGTCAATTAGTGTGCGAGCGCTCAGCCTCCAGAACACGCCACAATGTATCTATACTGAAGCACAATGAAAACGCAAAAAGAACTTTTCATTGTAAATAACAACAAACTATTAATGAATTGATGGATAATGTAATATAAGATTAATGACTGGTATTCATGAGATACTTTCACATGGAAACATGGCAAG
>NC_054713.1:13954609-14069609 GCF_016097555.1 Gigantopelta aegis | reverse complement strand
GAAGAGGGCGAAAAACCAACACAATATTTTTGTAATTTAAAATCCAGAAACTACTTTAGTAAAATAAATAGTTAAAGATCAGAAGAAATCCTAAAAGAAACTAAAGCTTTTTACCAAAACCTCTACTCAACTCCACCTGGACAAAATGACAATGGTATTATGGAAACACTTGCAAATTATAATTTTAATATCCTGACAAACGAAGATGCAGAAACATTACAGGGGGAAATAATACACTCGGCAGTATTAACGGATAGATCTAAGTCATTTTATTGTTCAATCTATCAATTACAGCTATGTTAAGAAAGAAATGTCTAATGTTCAACAATTAGGAATCATAACATGTATCCCGAAACCAAACAAACCTAAAGAATTTCTAAAAAAACTGGCGACTAGTAACTCTCCTAAACTGTACATATAAACTGGCTTCAAGTTGTATTGCAAATCGAATAATAGACTCGGACCAAACAGATTTTATTAAAGGAAGGTATATTGGTGAAAACATTACATTAATTTACCATATTATGCATTAGACCGAAGAACAAGATTTCGAAAAAGCTTTTGATTCAATATCTTGGTCATTTATCAATAAAGCGTTAGACATTTTTAACTTCAAAACATCAATGAAAGCCTTGATTAAAACACTATATAGTAACTCGGTATTGAGAGTAATTCAGAATGGATTTCTGTCAGAGCCATTTAAACTAGAAAGGGGCTGTAGACAAATGCTATCCTTTGTCTCCTTATATATTTATTTTATGTGCTGAAATCCTCGCTATCATAGTAAAAAACTCCAGTAATATAAAAGGTATCACTATAGATGGTGAAAAATATTTAATATCGCAATATGCAGACGACACAAGTTTTATTTTAGACGGCTCTTCTGGGTGCCTGCACGGTATTCTATCTATCCTAGATTATTATGCACAAATATCTGGCCTAAATATTAACTACACCAAATCAAAAGCTATTTGGATAGGTAGCAAGAAATTTTCAAATGAAGTTTATCATCACACTCGATGGAAACCTGAATGGGGCAGTACACAGTTTAACCTTCTCGGTATTAACTTTTCCATTAACATAGAAGAAATTATTGATTTAAATTATAATCCCAAGATTATCGAAATACAAAACTTAATGAAGCTATGGTCTATCAGAAAACTTACTGTTTTAGGAAGAATTACAATACTGAAAACGTTAATAGTTCCTAAACTACCATACCTACTGAAAACATTACCAAATCCAAGCGAACGTTTGCTAAAACATATAAATACATTATTTTTTTCAATTTATTTGGAATAGCGGCCGTGAACAACTTAAAAGAAACTTAATAACGCAAGACTATAAAAATGGTGGCATCAAAATGATAAACATAAATAATTTTATGACCGCTTTGAAAAGTTCGTGGATCCGACGGATATTTTTAAATAACCCAAAATGGACCATTTTGTTCGAAGCTTCTACAAATATATCAACATGTGATTTAATTATATATGGCGACCATTTTCTATACTATGAAACAAATTTAATACTAAAAAAACAAAAACAATTCATAATTCTAAAAACGCACGTTCGTCTGAGAAGTAATAGTTGGGAGTGGGGGGGGTGGTCCGAGTTTTTTTTTTAATGCCACAAACATTTAACACAGAGACATTTAAAAAAAAAAATTGGGACATTACAAACATGGATGACGATGAGATAAATGGTGAAGCCGCAGTATATACTAGATACTTATTGCCCTCCTGCCTGTCGCATTTTACTTACAGTTTTGAATCTGTTGCTGTTTTAATCATATTTGACCTATGAGACTAAAAGGTATACTGAAGGTAGTAAATATCAATATAGTAATGGGTGTGAAATATCAAAGTTACAATCTTCATACTTTTCAAACAATCCCATATTTTCTTTTTTCTTCTTTTTTTTGGTGTAGTTTTTTTGTTGTTGTGTTGTTTGTGTTTTTCTGTTGTTGTTGTTGTTGTTGTTGTTGTTGGGGCTTTTCTGTTGTTGTTGGTGTTTTTGTTGTTGGTTTTGGGGGGGGAGGGTTTGGGGGAGGTGTGCAACATTTAATAACTCCACCCCAGAACTGACATCTTTCGAGATCTATGAAAGTGGATAATAAAGATCCCTTGTCCGAAGTGTACAATTTGATATCAGTTTGTCCCAATTCAAAATTATCCTTCATGGTTCCAAAATTCAAAATTACTGTTCACTGTCCCGAAAATTTACCCAGCTCTGCCATGAAAAGCTGCCCAGTGAAGAGGGTTGAATCCACGTTTGTTGGTTTTCGTCAAATCCACCTTCGTTGACGTCAGAATTCGCTCAACTGCAGCTGTGTGGTCCTTGGCAATGGCGTCATGAAGAGGTGTGTCACCTGACTCATCCTGTGTAAATCATTTAAAAGAACGATCATTACAAGACAATACAAGTACATGTAATTCACCAAGTACTGAAAAATAGTGCTAGCATTGAATTGAAGATTAAAATATTGTCTGCATTTGTCAAGGTCACAAACAATGATTCACCAAGTACTAAAAAGCACAGAACCATTTTACACACTGATTTGTGTATGAACTACGCCGTCCATACAGTGTGTAAAGTGGTTCTGTGATTCATACTTCAAATTATCATGTTCAAATTTTATAATTCTAAGTGTATAACAATTGCATCAATATAAATATTATGAAATCACTGGCGTACCCAGGATTTTATACTGCAGGGGGGGGGGGGGGGGCAACCCAGTATTGGCAGGGCCACACTATGTAATGTGTATGTATGGATGTATATGTATGATTTTATAAAATTTAATACAATAAAAAAATAGTTTTGATTGGGGAAGATATGGTCCCAGTGCCACCACCCCACCCATCCACCCTTGCTACGCCATTGTATGAAATAACATTCAAACTCTTTCTTAAAACATTTAATACACAGAATAAGAGGAATCACCATTCTGTGATTCGGCTTTTCTCGTCAGTAGCCACATGAGGGAATTCTCACATTATTTCATACATTAAATTAACACAAACAGTTTTAAACAATTACTATCTACATGTAATCCCTTAGTGGTTACTTATTTGTGTTTTGTTTTGTTGTTATTGGGACGTTTATTGTTTGCTTTGTCGTTTTTTGTTGGGCGTTTTCAATATTTATTATTATTTGCTTTGCTGATTTTTGTTTCATGTTATATATCGTTGGGTACAACTTACCATGACGTTGACGTCACAGCCTCGTCCAATCAGAGCGTGTATAAGCGTCGTTTGGCCTGTGTAGGCGGCGTTATGAATAGCGGTTCTTCCTTTGTTGTTTTTCAAGTCCAACTGCGCACCAGCTCTGACCAAATACTCGGCAACTTCTGTCTGTTGTCTGTAATTATTAATACACGTATCATATCAAAAAACGTATCTCAACACACAGCAGAAACCGGCCTCGGTGGCGAAGTGGTTAAGCCAACGGACTGAAGGCTGGTAGGTACTGGGTTCGGATCCCAGTCGAGGCATGGGATTTTTAATCTAGATTCCGACTCCAAACCCTGAGAGAGTGCTCCGCAAGGCTCAATGGGTAGGTGTAAACCACTTGCACCGACCAGTGATCCATAACTGGTTTAACAAAGGTCATGGTTTGTGCTATCCTGGCTGTCTGAAGTGCAAATAAAAGATACCTTGCTGCCTGTCGTAAAAGAGTAGCCTATGTGGCGACTGCGGGTTTCCTCTAAAAAAAACAGTGTCAGAATGACCATATGTTTGACGTCCAATAGCCGATGATAAGATAAAAAATCAATGTGCTCTAGTGGCGTCGTTAAATATAACAAACTTTACTTTTTTTACCAACGGACTACAGGCTAGTAGGTACAGGGTTCGCAGCTCGGTACCGGCTACAACCGAGAGCGAGTTCTTAAGGGCCCAATGGGTAGGTGTAAGGCCACTACACCGTCTTCTCTCTCACTAACCAATTAACAACTAACCCACTGTCCTGGACAGATAGCTGAGGTGTGCGTGTCCAAGACAGCGTGCTCGAACCTTAATTGGATATAAGCACGAAAATCAGTTGAAATGAATAACAACAAAACAGAGTTAAAGAGACGTTGGGTGCTGGGGGGAAGGGGGGGGGGGCTAGAGCCTCCCTTTTGAGGCTCAAAACATTAAACGCCGAATTTACAAAGCCTACAAACGTGTTGCATATAATTCCTGTGTCTCTCTCTATATATACATACATTTTTATCGCTAGGGGCGACCGACAGGGACGGATGCAGGATTTTCTTTAAAGAAGGGGGTACAATTTTAAAGAAAGGAGGGGGGAGCTGCAAAATATAGTAAAATGCAATACAGAGAGGCGATCTTTCCCAGATCACACAGACGAAGACGTAACAATACATGCTAAAATGAAATCAATTAATTATGTTCATAGGCGTCAGATTTGCCAACAATCCAATACGCGAGGGGGGGGGGGGGGGGGGGGTGGAGTTATTAAATAATAAGCAAGTCTAGTCGTATTAAAAGATAGATGACTGTGTGCTTGACTTCTTTTTCTTTTTTTTTCTTTCGGGGGGTGATGGTGGGTGGGAGGGGTCAAGTAATTCATTTTGCATTTGTGTCACCGAACTACATGGACATTACATTAATGTTACTACATACACACTCAAATACACACACACACACACACATTAAAAATATTAAATACACGTCTGAATAATCAACCAATCAATCACTTTATTTGCCACAGCTGAATTTCAGTTCAACTTATTTTCGTGTTTATATCCAATTATGGTTCAAGTACGCTGTCCTTGGCACACACCTCAGCTATCTGGGCTTTCTGTCCAGGACAGTGGGTTAATTGTTAGTTGGTTAGTGGCTGGTAGGAGAGAAGAGAGTGTAGTGGCCATACACCTACCCATTGAGCCCTTAAGAACTCGATCTGGGTTGGAGCCGGTATCGGGCTGCGAACCCTGTACCTACCAGCCTGTAGTCCGATGGCTTAATCACTGCACCACCGAGGCCGGTCACAGCTGAATAGCAAATACTACGTACTTTCCAGTAGCTACAATCAGTGGTGTGTCACCATCGTCATCGGTCGCGTTTATGTTAGATTTCTTTTCTATAAGCAGTTTGACGATGGGCAGTTTCCCTTCATGAGCGGCAATATGTAGACACGTGAGTTCTTTGAATCGCTCGTTCACCTTTAGCAATAACAATAATAAAAAAAATGATATAAAAAAATAACAATGATAAAAACAATAACAATAAGTAAAACAACTTAAAACCACAACCGTCTATACTATAATACGCAAGGCCGCGACTGTTCTGATCTCTTCTCTTTTCATTTACACTGCCGAAATCATCGTTGTACTTAGAGATGAATTCCATAAATACAGCAGCAATGGACACCGCCATCTTTGTCACTTAACATACAAGTGGCTATATACGCGGCGGTCGTGTATAAAGCCTTGGCTATTTACACGGCGGTAATATTTGTGTGTGAAATCCCAGCGTCAAAACTTTCCATCTAAGCACGGGTTACATCTAGTAACAACAATGATTAGGCTAGGGGCCCTGTCCCCTCCCTATCAGTTGGTGTGGCCAGTTATATATTAATTCACCTTTCAACCTGGGGGGGGGGGGGGGGGAGGAGAGGGGGTTATAATCTTCCAACGGCAATATAAGGGTCTGCACGTAGCTCAGTGGTAAAGCGCTCGCCTGATGCGCGGTCGCTCTAGGATTGATCCCCGTTGGTGAGACCATTGGCTTATGTCTCGTTCCAGGCGAAGCACCGCGACTGGTATATGAAAGATCGTGGCATGTGCTATCCTGTCTGTGGGATGGTGCATATGAAAGATATGTCGCTACTAATACAAACATTTAGCGGGTTTTCTCCCTCTAAGACTACATGTCAAATGACCTACTATTTTACATCCAATAGGCAATAGCCGATGATTAATAAATCAATGTGCTCTATTGGTGTCGTTAAACAAAACGAACATTAATTCTGCCTTATAAGGTGGCTGGTTTGATTTATTAACGTCACGCAACTGTATTACATTAATGGCGTAAATAACTGACAGAAACGACAACAAAAAGGTCTGTTTTGCAGAATTTTAAATACATTAACAATGATGTGATTTCCGATTTTGTCCACTTTAACAATACTGCAACGATAATAACTGCACAATGGCAATGAAATAACACAATAATAATAAAAAAAAAAAAATTAAAAACTATAATAACATAACCAACATTTTTTTTCTTTTGTGGATTTTTACAGAATTATAAATAAATTGTCAATTAAATGTTTTAAAATGTATTATAGCTTGTCGATTTCAACAGCATTAAAACTAAAATAGCAATTATAAATGTTTAACATTTTTGAAATAATCATTTCTAAAAAGCACCCTGTTGATTTTAATATCGTTGCTAATAAATTAAAAGTTATTATATAACAGTTTACTAATATGAATTTCACTAACATATGCTACTAATAAATCAACAATATTTACTTGCGTACAACCTTTTGAAATTAACAATTATGTAACAGTTACCAGTTATTACAATGTGTGGCTTTTAATAACATTACTAATAAATTAACTAGTATTTGATAACTTATAACTTGTAGATTTTAACGACATTACTAATAAATTGACAAATACATAATTGCTTATTGCTTGTTGATTTTAGCATTACTAATAAATTAACAATAATTGTTTAATTCCTTCAAACAACTTATAAATGTTACTAATAAAAAATTGTTGAATCGCTTACAACATCACTAATAATTTAATGTCTTGTGAAGTTGAACAATATTACTAATAAATTAAATTAACAAATATTTAATTGTTTCCAACTTGTGAAGTTGAACAACATTACTAAGAAATTAACAATTGTTTAATAGCTTACAACTTGTGGATTTTGGGCGATCATATCTCTGACTTTTGTGACATCACCATCTATTGTTGCTTTTATCAAGTAATGGATTCCACTACCTTGACTTTGACCCCTCATTCCCAACAGCATCATTCCAAGTAGGGCATTGGCTAAATTACTCGCTAGATCTGTAACATATAACACATGTATAAAGATTATTGGCTAATCACTAGATCTTTAATATATGACACATTTATAAACAGTATTGGTTGATCGCTAGATCTGTAACGTATATAACATGTATAAAGATTATTGGTTAATTGCTAGATCTGTAACATATGACACATTTATAAAGATTATTTTTTGATCGCTAGATATGTAACATATGACACATGTATAAACAGTATTGGATGATCGCTAGATCTGTAACATATGACACATGAATAAAGATTATTGGTTGATCACTAGATCGGTAATGTACAACACATGTATAAAGATTATTGGTTGATCACTAGATCGGTAATGTACAACACATGTATAAAGAATATTGGTTGATCACTAGATCGGTAATGTACAACACATGTATAAAGAATATTGGTTGATCACTAGATCGGTAATGTACAACACATGTATAAATAGTATTGGTTGATCACTAGATCGGTAATGTACAACACATGTATAAAGAATATTGGTTGATCACTAGATCGGTAATGTACAACACATGTATAAAGAATATTGGTTGATCACTAGATCGGTAATGTACAACACATGTATAAATAGTATTGGTTGATCGCCAGATCTGTAATGTACAACACATGTATAAAGAATGTTGGTTGATCACTAGATCTGTAACATATAACACATGTATCATGTATAAAGGATATTGATTGATCGCTAGATCGATAACATATAAACATATTTTATAAGATTATTGGTTGATCGCTAGATCTATAACATAAACACATTTTAAAAGATTATTGGTTGATCGCTTGATCTGTAACATATTAGTGCCATGGCTAACGGGGTGGGGCTGGGTGGGGGGTTCCTATAAAAATAATAGAAACTTAAAGACAATCCTCTTCTTGACCGTTTGGGGGAGGTTTTTTTGTTTGTTTGTTTTTTGTTTGTTGTTGATTTTTAAGACCACAAACATTTAGGAGATAACCATATGGAGTTTTTAGATTTGCGGGTGTTATCGCCTTCGGGAAAAATGACATTTGTGGGATCAAATAAACAATAACACCCGCAAATCTAAAGACTCCATATGGTTATGTCCATTGTAAACTGAATCGTTTTTCGACGGAACTAACTGTATATTTGGTATTTTTTGACAAAAATACCTGGCTACAATCTAACTGTAGACCCTTGAATCGTCAACTTCGCCTGTCCCAAGTGCTAATGACGTCACTTTTTAATGACGTCATTAGCTTTCCGGGTGTTATTGTCTATTTGATCCCGGAAAAAGAATGAAATTAACCAATCACAATAGAGAACACACTCGCAGTCAGTTTACAATTAACAGAGACAAAGACTATTTTTGGACATTACAAACATGGATGATGACGAGATAAATGTTATAGCCGCAGAATTTCCATTTCGGTATGGGACTACTTGACAGGTCCGTGCTCCACGCTTGCTGTCAGTCGAGCTATCTTGGTATCACCCGAACCCGGGGTACGCGGAACAGGCAGTGCATGCCGGGTAATCGTAACCAATGTGGGGTCATACACTAGGGAGACACATCCCCATACTTGTACCCGTGAAGTGGGTGAAACGCAGTGTATGTGGCCATACATCTACCCATTGAGCCTAGCGGGTGCACTCACTCTGGGTTGGAACCGCTACTGGCATGAAAAATCCCCCATTGCCTGTTTGGAGAGTTTTAGGCATGTGCAGCGTACATCTGCCCCCTCCCCCCCCCCTCCCCCACACACACACGTACACACACATACACAAAACCTTAGTACGGTCCTGCATATAACACATGTATAAAGATCAATATAGACTGTATGTGGCGCGTACGTGCGGTCACGCTACAAAAAGAAAATCGAAATACATTAGTTTCCATGAGAGCGACTAAACTGGATGCGTGCGATGCGTGCTGAAAAAGTGTGTAGCTTGAAAACTAGGGTCAGTGACTTTAAGACATGACGTATCGCAATACAGCTTCCATAAATCGATGTATTGTATCGTGAGCCACGTATCGCGATACAATGCTATATCGCCGTGTCTGTACACGTCTAGCGTTGAAAAGAATAAACGATCCAAGAAACCGTTAAAGAACCAACCAGGTGACGACCCCGTGAGTCCTACGTCATCAGAATCAGAATCATCATCGGAGTCTGACTTCGAGGGCAGTTCCGACTCTGAGACTGGGGTGCAGCACGCCGGGTTGAAGATCCACTGTCGTCTGCCAAATAGAACAACTGCGTCGCCGTCAGCGTCGAGTTTCTTAACACGGCCCACTTTACCCAAAACCTGCAACAAGCGAAAGTACAGGAAGCGAAAGTACATTGTGCTTAATCATTGGTGGGAGCGGGAAGTAGCCCAGTGGTAAAGCGTCCGCCTGATGCGTGGTCGGTCTAGGATCAACCCCCGTCGGTGGGCCCATTGGGCTATTTCTCGTTTCAGCCAGTGCATCACGACTGGCATATCAAAGGCCGCGGTATATTCTATCCTGTCTGTGGAATGGTGCACATAAAAGATCCCTTACTGCTAATGAAAAAAATGTAGTGTGTTTCCTCTAAAACTATATGTCAAAATTACCAAATGTTTGACATCCAATAGCCGATGATTAATAAATCAATGTGTTCTAGTGGTGTCGCTAAACACAACAAACTTTATTTTTTAATCATCAGTGTTTTGTTAGGTGTATCAGGGCCTTAACTTTAGCAATACAGGTCTCCTACAGGGCCCCACAAAGTTTCGTATCTCCTATGTTCAAGGGCCATAACTGAAAAATATGTAAATTGCCATGAAAGTCAAACGTAAGCTGTAACAAACAGTACATAATAAAGCTACAAGCCAAATACTCAAATACGTCTTTAGGACATTGAGATGAACATTTAGCTTGTGTCTGAAGCGCAAAGGGGGCGGGACGTAGCCCAGTGGTAACGCGGTCGGTCTAGGATCGATCCCCGTAATTAGCCCATTGGGCTATTTTTCGTCCCAGCCAGTGTACCACGACTGGTATACTAAAGGCTGTATTACGTGATATCCTGTCTGTGGACTAGTGCATATAAAAGATATCTGGCTACTAATAAAAAACATGTAAAAAAACATTCCTCGCTAAGACTATATGTAAGAATATTACCAAATGTTTGACATCCAATATCCGATGATTAATTAATCAATTTGTTCTAGTGTTGTCATTAAACAAAACAAACTGTCGGTGGGCCCATTGGGCTATTTCTCGTTCCAACCAGTGATCCACGACTGGTGTAACAAATGCCGTGGTATGTACTATCCTGTCTGTGGGATGATGCATATAAAAGATATAAAAGTGTAGCCCATGGAGTAACATCAGTGGGTTTAGTCAGCTCCGTGGTCTAGTGGATAAGCTGCTGGACAATCAAGCTGACGACAGTGGTTCAAATCCCGTCAAAGCTGGCTCACACATTCATTCATATTTCTCATCTATCACCCTCTGCCTATCATTCTCATTATCTTAATATAAAAAACTTTCCAATTTCTCCCACAATTTCAATCTGTTTCGACCCTTTCTGTCAGTTTCCTCCGACTCTGTCTTCTGAGCTGTCCACACCATCGCCTACATGTCTCAACTTCCTCCACGGGTGCAGTCTTTGTGCATTTCCCTGCACCCACCTGACATCCTCGTCCTGTGCCGCTAATAAAGCTGGTTTGACCCACGGCACTAACTAACGACAGCCGGTAGTAGGGGTGCATAGTAGGTGGTTACAAGTGCCTCTTAACAATGACAGAAATAAAGTACTGAACACTCCCCGAAGTGGTCAGACTAAGCCCACAGATAAAAGCTGATGGGGAATGGCAGGTGTGTGGTACAAATAGCCACAAGAGACAAGCATCTGTCGCGGTTGGAGAGACAAGGACAGTGGAGGTGGACAGCGAAAGAAGTTGAAAGATAGGAGGAGTTGCCAGATCGGGCAGAAATGAGATGGAATTCAAAGGAGAGAAAGGAAAGGGGGCAGTGGGATAAAAACCAACAAAAAACCCAACAACAACAACAACAACAACAACAAAAAACCATGAGTGGTTTTCCTTTCAAACCTGTCTCCATATTAACTTCGTGTACCCTATGTCTGACGCCATAAACCGTAATTAAAATGTATTGTGTGCGTCGTTAGATAAAACCTTTCTTCTTTTCTTTCTTTCTTTCTTTCTTTCTTTGACTTGTTTGTTAGTTGGTAGTTTGTTCTTACCTTGCTCATATCATCCACCCATTCTCCGTGGTTTTCCTGCAACATCTTTGCCTTGCCTACGTCATCAATGATTCTAACAACACTCCCAGCCTCCAGATGATGGATCTACAAAATATGTGTGGTTCTCAACGACAAACAAGGTTAGCGAATAAAAAATATGTACAGGTATTGTCCGTACTTAAACGGACAGGCCCTAGTTTTTAAACACTAAGGCATATGTTTCACTATTAGAGCCGATTGTCATCACTGAAATCAAACATTACTTATATCTTATTGTTTAGATTATCCATGTCCGTACAACCGAAGTGTTTTTGGTCATCCATGTTTTTATAATACCACAAAATTTATTTTTCATATTTTTAGAAACTTCCCATAAAGCTCCTTGAAATTTTTACCGAAGTTACATTCCATGGGCTTAAAGGCATACTGTCACGGATTTAATGACCTTATTTCTCTAAAAATTTATAATAAATTAATATTACATTAATTGTTGGAAACCAAATCTAGCTATCGCCTCACCTTAACTGAACCATGATGGAGTGAAATCCATGTCGACCCTCTCGGCAATTTTAGTTTTTGTATTATGGACCATTGCCATAATCCAATTATTTTTTACAAAATATCATTAATAAATGGAGTATGGTGGTTATGAAGATGGATGAATAAAGTACATTTAGGGACAAATCAAATTATTTTTGTTCAGGCAATACTTTGTTATACCATTAAATAGGTCAGTGGTCTGTGACAATATGCCTTTAAATAGGTCAGTGATCTGTGACAATATGCCTTTAAATACGGATAATATATTTCAGCAGGAATCTCCCATAGGTTGCAAAAATTGTGTATCACATTTACTATTAAAAATAGAAAAAACATTTGTATCACATTTACTATTAAAAAACAACAACAACTTTGTAACGACAAATGTTAAATGTACTAGAATTATGCATTACCCCTTCTCAATGAAAAGTCGAATTAATAGCTGCCCGTCTGTTATTAAAACAAGTTTTTTTTTTTATGTAACTAAAAATATCATGGAACAACAATTATTATGACTCCGTTACTATCCTAACTTGCATATTTTGTCTTTATATTAATAGTATAACTTTTTTTCTTAATTTAAGCCCATATTTAAGCCTGGGGCTTAAATACGAAAAATCCCAGTATCTGTTTCATTGAGAGGTGATCCAGGATTTAGCCACGCAACTAGGAGATGGGGTGGGGGCGAGGATGCTGGTTGCAAGGATTTTGTTTTATTATGCATGAAATGGTGCTTGTCGGAGCAATTATATGCCTCTATGATGTTTGTTTTGTTTAACAACACCACTAGAGCACAATGATATATTAATCATCGGCTATTCAGTGGCGGATCTAGCGTAAAATCGAGCAGGGGTCACAACGAAGCGGTAAACAAGGAAGTGTGCAATGAAGAAGGAAGTGGTGGTGGTGGGGGGGGGGGGGGGCAGTTTTGCAGTGTTACAAATATTGTCATACCTGGCAGGGACGGATGCAATATCTACAGTATTCCAGGGTATATAATACTAATGCATTATCTGTATAGTAATCATCTACAGAAATATTAAGCTGAACACTGTAAACATGTTCTCCACTAAAAACCACTAAATGCATTATTTTCATCTGCTATACATTCTGGAAACTTTCGAATTTCGGAGGGGTGTGTGCCTCTCTAACACCCTCCTCTTCGGGAGCACTTTTAGAACTTATGCTTAAATTGATCCAACAAACTGAATTTAACAGAACTGAACATTTCTTGTATTCTTTATTAATATGTATTGGCGTAGCCGGTGTGTGTGTGTGTGTGGGGGGGGGGGGGGGCGTCATGGGGGCTTTGCCCATCTTTGGCGTCGATTAGGTTTTTAAAAGTTGGGGGACACACACGCACGCACGCACATATACACATACGTACGTACGTACGTACGTACATACATACATACATACATACATACAACAACGGCATGGGACAATTTGTGAGGCCAGAAAGGATTTAATTATGCCCTGCGCCAGTGCGTTAATATCTATGTATGTAATAGTCAACCTCGACATACATACAATATATAGATATTCATAAATCAATACATACTAGCCAGTACCAGGTCTGCCCACTGTTTCATGCACGTAAGCGGGATCGACCGCGTAGATTGTAGACCCCATGCATATGGTTGAGTTAAAGAACTTCCTTTTTATGGAAGCTTCGATAGCTCAGAGCGTATCGTGGTTAGTCTTGCAATTTGCGGGCGAGTCGGTGCCACAGGTTCGAGTCCCAGCAACGGCATGGGACAATTTGTGAGGCCAGAAAAGATTTAATTATGCCCTGCGCCAGTGCGTTAATATCTATGTATGTAATAGTCAACCTCGACATACATACAATATATAGATATTCATAAATCAATACATACTAGCCAGTACCAGGTCTGCCCACTGTTTCATGCACGTAAGCGGGATCGACCGCGTAGATTGTAGACCCCATGCATATGGTTGAGTTAAAGAACTTCCTTTTTATGGAAGCTTCGATAGCTCAGAGCGTATCGTGGTTAGTCTTGCAATTTGCGGGCGAGTCGGTGCCACAGGTTCGAGTCCCAGCAACGGCATGGGACAATTTGTGAGGCCAGAAAGGATTTAATTATGCCCTGCGCCAGTGCGTTAATATCTATGTATGTAATAGTCAATCTCGACATACATACAATATATAGATATTCATAAATCAATACATACTAGCCAGTGCCAGGTCTGCCCACTGTTTCATGCACGTAAGCGGGATAGACCGCGTAGATTGTAGACCCCATGCATATGGTTGAGTTAAAGAACTTCCTTTTTATGGAAGCTTCGATAGCTCAGAGCGTATCGTGGTTAGTCTTGCAATTTGCGGGCGAGTCGGTGCCACAGGTTCGAGTCCCAGCAACGGCATGGGACAATTTGTGAGGCCAGAAAGGATTTAATTATCCCCTGCGCCAGTGCTTTAATATCTATGTATGTAATAGTCAACCTCGACATACATACAATATATAGATATTCATACATCAATACATACATACAAACATACATACATGCATACATACATACATACATACATACATACATACATACATACATACATACATACATATATATATATATGTATATATATATATACAGTAGAATCTCATTGGCTCGAACACTGTCGGTGCATCAAAGTCTGTTCGACCCATAGTGCATCAAAGTCTGTTCGATATATATACTCTTCAAAAAATGTAGGGGAACCTAAAATATTAAAACATAAGTTTTGACCAGTAAAGAACGTTCAGGTCTGTTTATCAACACACCGAAACACAATCCATAGTTTGCACATGCATCACGCAGTTGCCCCGTACACGTGCGTGGGGTGTCATTCTCGATTTTGACAATTTCCATAAAGGTCCATTAATTTCTCTCAATCTTTTTCATTCTGTTGATCATACAGTTGTTATTGTTTTGTTTTTAGTCATTTTTATTGTTTGAATTTGCGATTTACTAATAAAAAAACGTCAACTTTCAAATTTCACTTCTGACCCCAATCGTCCTTCAAGATCTTTGGTGGTCATAATACCTACTGTAATACTGAACTACCGTTGTAATGTTTGCCCAATTAATTCACTATTATCATATAACCATTCCCCACAGCTAATATACCGTACAATTTTGGCAATAGTAAATCCTTATTAGAGTTCCTCTACCTTTTTATGAAGAGAATATATACACAATACAGAGTCGAACGGGCATATGGCAAAATGGTGGTTTATCTAGTGCCTCGTCTATTGAATTGGAAGACAGCCATTCCCGATGAGATCCTTTAAAGTGACATTCCCGAGTTTGCTGCAATTTTTAAGATGTTATCGACTATCAAAGACTTTTTAACGATTGTAATTACATATCAAATATATTTGTGTGCATAAAATATTAGTGGCTGTATATTAAACGTGTTTCTGATCGTTATAATATATGTACTAGCTTAAATTTTATTTTATTTCCTAAAAAAAAAAAATTGTACGTACGAAATTATTTGAAGACAAAATCCAGTTTGGGCTTCTTACAAATATTAAGACGACCAGAAACACATTGAATATACAGACACTGATATTCTAAACCAGAAAATATATTTAATGTGTAAGTTTAATCGTAGAAACATTTTATTAGTCGGAAACATCTTACAATGCAGCAAACTCAGGAATGTCCCTTTAAGTGGAGAGTTCATCCATCTTGCACCGCCAAGATGAGGACTGCCACTCGCAGACTAGTTTACTAAATCAAAGCTAGTACCGGACAGAGTTCATGATATCTGGTGTTCGCGAAAGTTGAGCATATCCTTTCCCACCGGTGGCACCTGTCATGGTACTGCTACCACAGCTGTCCTCTACCAATAACGATCCCTTCATTGGTGAGGTAGCCTACGATGTCCAGAGGTGTTGTAAAAGAAACGTTCCTCTCGTTTTGTTAGCTGTAGGTCCTACTAACATGCGCGGTCAGGTAGGTGGGTGGGCGAGCGGGTTTACAGACAGACAGACAGACAGACAGACGTGTTACCTTTCTCAATACTTTTGGCACTAGTCTGTACTTCATTTTCCCAAACTCAACATTCACGTCTCCGCTTGCGGCGAAACTTGTCACCACTCCAGTTTGTCCAATACACTGCAACAAAAATCAGTATACTTATGTTTATATATCCAATAACATTTACAAATACAATACCCGACCGTTTTTCGTATTTAGTACATATTATTATTTCATACATATGCATTTACAGGTTACTGGTTGCTTTTGTCTTGGATCCAAAGAAATCTAAGATAAAGTCCAAATGAAGGGATGGATGGATGGAATCCAGTGTATTTGTGTGCGTGTTTACGTGTGAATGCGTAAGTAATACACGTGAGTAAACTATACATAATACGTCATACAATAAATAATTCAACAAATACTCAAACCTTGGCCATCCCAACAGACCATCCACTTCCGGCTTCCATGATTTGTTTCAGTGCCGATGCCTCTAACTCTATACAGACTTTGTCTCCCACTTTCAGCTCCAAATCTGATGGTGTGATGTCAATGGGAGCCTTAGCGCCGACATTATCTAAATAGACATCCACACGTTTGTGTTTATTGGAGCCTTAAGGTTGCATAGTACCAAAGAAGAGAGTTCCGTGTCAAAATTCGAGGTGCACCGTCAAATATTTACGGAGTAAAAGCAGCTGTGGATGTTACTGGTAGTAATATGTGACATTGGTTATTTGTGCAAATACTAATTGTCCATTGACAATAAATTAATACACTTTTATTTGTTATACAGTTGTTATGCAGTATATACCAGAGTTTGAAACTAATGTGGGGTACCCTCAAAAATGGAACTGCAATTTTGAGCTAAAATGACAGTTGCTATTAAAAACATTAATTAAATCTCTTAAATGGTATGTGACCCCCCCCCCCCCCCCCCCCCCCCGACACACACACACATTTTCTTGCAGGTAGATTAGATTGAGGTGCCACACTTTTTATTGCTGTACTTCCTGGGTGTGTTGATACGCTGCTTATATCAGTTTTATTAGTAAACGTTAACATTATCGGCAATACGAATTGATTTGGTCTATTAGAACCTTAAGCCGACGCTACACGATACGAGTGTCTCGTACGTGAATAGCGACGGGAGAAACCGACTGCATAGCAGCCGATGAAATCGTAATGTTTGCTTTGTCAGTCGGCTATTCTCGTGGCTATTCAAGCGAAGTTACACGATACGAGTGTCTCGTACGCGAATAGGCGATTGTGACACGACAAACATCAATCTAATTAAAATTAGCTCCACTATTACATGTGGATCTAACAGCATCCCGTTGGAGCTCATGTCCAGTTTACTTTTCATTCGACCAATCAAAACCTTACTTGCAAAATCATGCCATTGATTTGAAAAGAATTTGAAAACATTCGGGATTATGCCGAGGGTATACTAAATGATTCGAGTGAATTACGAAGTATGCCTGAAACTAATTGCAATATAACAGTTTTAAATAAAATTAGTTTAGACTAAAAAAACACCGTGATGGTATAGCCATAAAATCTGTTTATACTAGTATACAATCCAAAGTTTATTACTGCACTTTTCCCCCTGTTTTTTTAATGCTGAAATATACTAACAAGTTCGCCTATTGCATAAATAGTCTCTCCCGGTATTTTTAGAATTTCTATGCTCCCGAATAACGCGATAAAAGGCGAAGTGTAATTGGTCGATATTTAAATTGTTATTTATAGATGAAATGTCACCTGGACATGGGAGTCAACGCAATGCTGTTAGATCTACTGGTAGACCCAGTAGAGCTAATTTTAATCAGATTGGACAAACATTACGGTTCCATCGGTTGCTATGCAACCAGCTATTCTCGTACAAGGCGCCCGTATCGTGTACAATATATAGATATTCATACATCAATGCATACCAGCCAGTGCCAGGTCTGCCCTCTGTGTTATGATGCATGTAAGCGGGATCGATCGCGTAGCTTGTAGGCCCCATGCATGTGATTGAGTTAAACAGCATCCTTTTTATGGCTGTCTGGATAGCTCAGAATGCATCGTGGCAAGTCTGCAAGTTACGATTCGGTGCCATGGGTTCGAGTCCCAGCAACGGCATGGGACCATTTCGGAGGCCAGAAAGGATTTAATTATCCGCTGCGCTAGTGCGTTAATATCTATGTATGTGATAGTCAACCTCGACATACATACAATATATAGATATTCATATATCAATACATACATATATTAATAGATATTGCGCAAAATATATATGTCACATAATCTTACCTAAGACGGGTAGATGTTGCGGGTAGTACTCCACCCCAGGCGCCTCATCTGTGTACTTTATGTCCACCTTCCCCTCGTAACCCACACGACATACGCTGATCTTCCCTGACTGCCACTTGACATTCACAGCTGACCTTGGCGATTTAGGATGCGGCGTAACCAATGATTCCACCGTGCCTGTCTTGCCACGCCCACCTTTTGGCATAAATTAACATAATAAACTTTATAATTCTACTAATTTATAGGATTTAAAGAGGCTGACGTTAAGATTCATATAGACTGGTTGCAGCGCGTGCGTGCGGTCCGACTGTTCTGTCTAATGAAAGTAAAGTTTGTTTTATTTAACGACGCCACTAGAGCACATTGATTTTTTATCTTATAATCGGCTATTGGACGTCAAACATATGGTCATTCTGACACTGTTTTTAGAGGAAACCCGCTGTCGCCACATAGGCTACTCTTTTACGACAGGCAGCAAGGGATCTTTTAGTTGCGCTTCCCACATGCAGGATAGCACAAACCATGGCCTTTGTTGAACCAGTTATGGATCACTGGTCGGTGCAAGTGGTTTACTACACCTACCCATTGAGCCTTGCGGAGCACTCACTCAGGGTTTAGAGTCGGTATCTGGATTAAAATCCCATGTCTTGACTGGGATCCGAACCCAGTACCTACCAACCTGTAGACCGATGGCCTAACCACGACGCCACCGAGGCCGCTTGCGTTTAGCGCGTATACACCAACAGCGTTCCGGCTGGCCACATGTGTTTTGCAGACGCACGCATCGCACACATCCAGTCTAGACGCTTACATTGAAACTAATGTTCTAGTATTTCCATTTTATTTATTTTTACCAGACCGCACGCACGAGCCGCATTCAATCTATTTGAGCCTTTAATATTATCAATTAAAGTCACTGGTTCTAGTTCATATGTACCTTTTTGTTTCGCATAAAGTTAAATTTTAGCTACTATCATTGAAGTGGTGGGTGGGCAAATATATATGGTGGGAAAAGGGGGATTATTAAAGTCCCCTCCGCCTTCCTGGCTACTTCAAACACCAGGAATACCAGATTTGCCAAAATTCATAATTTAAATAAAATATTGTAAGTAATATGTTGATTAAATGTTTTTTTTGTTTTTAAACCTTGCAGAGTCGGCGGCTTTAAATGTAGTATTAATTATTTAAAGGTGCACAGTCCTCTATAAATAATGTATAAACTAACACAAGAATAACCTGGTATTTTTCCTTTAAATATCTTTGCATAAGTAATGTTTGAACAAATGGCAACTTTCGTTCACGTTTTTAAAGATCATGGGCCCAAATGTACTGGTTACATGGCGTCGGACCACAGAGATAATGAGGGGGAAAACCCGCTGTCGCCACTTCATGGGCTACTCTATTCGATTAGCAGCAAGGGATCTTTTAATGTGCCAGTTGTGGTGCTCTGGCTGGAACGAGAAATCAAATGTACAGAAATGAATTTGAGTGCAGAGCCGAATGGGTATTTAGCAAAACAGTGGTTAATTCCACGAGTATCTATCTAGTACCTCATCCATAGAATGATAGCCATTCCCAAGAAGATATTTACTGGACAATACCTTCATCCTGCACTACTCAGAGGACTGCCACTCACATACTAGTTTACTAAATCAAAACTAACACAAGACAAAGCCTATTGGAATAAATATAGCTGTGATGACAGGCATCCATGAATCAGTCAAAACAGTGATGAATTCAGGTGTTGCGAAAGGTGAGCATACCCTGCCCCACAAGTGTCACCCGCCACGAGTACTTCCACCACAGCAGTCACGTGCGTCACTTCTAAATACTGAATATTACTGTAAGCCAAAAATGCTGCAACTGGAGGATGAGAATTATGATAATGATGATGATCATGATAATGATGACGACGTTGACGCTAATATGATGATGGTAATGATGATGATGATGACAAAGATTGTGTTGACGGTGCCGAGGAGAATAATGGTGGTGATGACAATGATGATGATGATGATGATGACGACGACGATGATGATGATAATGATGATGATGACGTTGCCGAGGATCACAATGATGTCACCACTCACCGTCTGTATCATTCTGCTCCCAGTGAGTCCCACGAACGACAGTGGCCCCCGGGAATATTCCCAGAGCGTTCACCTTCATACTTTTATTTCTTGCAGGTACAGTCACCCTGCAAAGAAACACAGAATGGTCAGACACCCTATGACACCCTCTCTCCCTCTCCCTCTCTCTCTCTCTCTCTCTCTCTCTCTCTCTCTCTCTCTCTCTCTCTCTCTCTCTCTCTCTCCCCCCCCCCTCTCTCTCTCCTCTCTCTCTCTCTCTCTCTCTCTCTCTCTCTCTCTCTCTCTCTCTCTCTCAATGTTTCTGTTTTCTCTCTCTTTCTAACTCACTCGCTATCCTCACCTCCCTATATATATCCTTATTTCTCTCAACCTCCCTCATCTTTCCCTTTGCTTGTCTTTCTCTTACTCTCCCCACTAACTGCATTTCTCTCCCTCACCGATATTTATCTATGACTCTGTACTTGTCCATATCACACCTCCTTTGTCAACCCCACCCCCCCCCCCTCTACGATCATCATTCATCTCCTCAATATGCTCTCTCTCTCTCTCATCTCTCTCTCTCTCTCTTCCTCTCTCTCTCTATCCACACACCACAAGCCCATCTCTATCTCTCTCTCTCTCAATGTTTCTGTTTTCTATCTCTTTCTAACTCACTCGCTATCCTCACCTCCCTATATATATCTTTATTTCTCTCAACCTCCCTCATCTTTCCCTTTGCTTGTCTTTCTCTTACTCTCCCCACTAACTGCATTTCTCTCTCCCTCGATATTTATCTATGACTCTGTCTGTCCCTATCACACCTCCTTGTCCGTCCCCCCTCTGACTCTTACCCTCAGTCCATCCATCCTCCCTCTCTCTCTCTCTCTCTTCTCTCTCTCTCTCTCTCTCTCTCTCTCTCTCTCTCTCTCTCTCTCTCTCTCTCTCTCTCTCTCTCTCTCTCTCTCAAAATACAATCCTTCAGTTTAGACATATAGCTCCATGTGTGTAAATAAAGACAAATATTTTGTACTGTGATTTAAAATTAGATATTCCATTATTAAAACAGCCTTTTAATTCATGTGCGTGAAAAAAAACAATCTGCCATAAACCCTTCTCATTAAGATGGCGGCTACGGTGCGTGACGTCATAGGGTGTCAACCCCGAATCAATAGGAAGCTAATAATTAGGGACATTCTGCAAACAATAAAATATAATTTATGAATATTTTATTTTATTTCTTATTGTATTAGATCTAGACGTCAATGGATATTAAAGAACATACGGTTGCGACTTGGGGGTGTCGTAACGTGTGAAGGGATGTGTTAGATCATGCTTTCCCGTCACGTAGCACAGCGAACACACATCATAGTCGTCACATCTCATACAGTGCCAGCGCATGCCCACAACACCCACTTCGTTACATTCGTTACACGTAATGCTCTGATGCCGAATACCTAGAAAGAAAACGTTTGTTTTGTTTAACGGCACCACTAGAGCTATTAGAAAAAAAAACAGATATATTTTTTATTAGTAGCAAGAGATCTTTTATATGCACCATCCCAAACACAGGATAGCACATACCACGGTCTTTGATACACCAGTCGTGGTGCACTGGCTGGAACGAAAAATTGCCCAGTGACGGGGATCGATCCAACGCCTGGAATGAAAATCAAACCATATATTGTAATATTGTTTGTTTTCAGCTATCAATTATATTTCTCTACTAAAGTCATAGTCCATATATGAGCTATATTTCTCTACTAAAGTCATAGTCCATATATGAGCTATATTTCTTTACTAGAGTCATAGTCCATATATGAGCTATATTTCTTTACTAGAGTCATAGTACATATATAAGCTATATTTCTCTACTAAAGTCATAGTCCATATATCAGTTATATTTCTCTACTAAAGTCATAGTCCATATATGAGCTATATTTCTTTACTAAAGTCATAGTCCATATATCAGTTATATTTCGTTACTAAAGTCATAGTCCATATATCAGTATATTTTTCTACTAAAGTCATAGTCCATATATGAGTTATATTTCTTTACTAGATTCATAGCCTTTATATGAGTTATATTTCTCTACTAAAGTCATAGTCCATATATCAGTTATATTTCGTTACTAAAGTCATAGTCCATATACGAGCTATATTTCTATACCAAAGTCATTGTCCATATATCAGTTATATTTCTCTACTAAAGTCATAGTCCATATATGAGCTATATTTCTTTACTAAAGTCATAGTCTATATATCAGTTATATTTCTCTACTAAAGTCACAGTCCATATATGAGCTATATTTCTTTACTAAAGTCATAGTCCATATATCAGTTATATTTCGTTACTAAAGTCATAGTCCATATATCAGTATATTTTTCTACTAAAGTCATAGTCCATATATGAGTTATATTTCTTTACTAGATTCATAGCCTATATATGAGTTATATTTCTCTACTAAAGTCATAGTCCATATATCAGTTATATTTCGTTACTAAAGTCATAGTCCATATACGAGCTATATTTCTATACCAAAGTCATTGTCCATATATCAGTTATATTTCTCTACTAAAGTCATAGTCCATATATGAGCTATATTTCTTTACTAAAGTCATAGTCCATATATCAGTTATATTTCTTTACTAAAGTCATAGTCCATATACCAGTTATATTTCTTTACCAAAGTCATTGTCTATATATCAGTTATATTTCTCTACTAAAGTCATAGTCCATATATGAGTTATATTTCTTTACTAAAGTCATAGTCCATATATCAGTATATTTCTTTACTAAAGTCATAGTCCATATATAAGTATATTTCTTTACTAAAGTCATAGTCCATATATGAGCTATATTTCTTTACTAAAGTCATAGTCCATATATCAGTATATTTCTTTACTAAAGTCATAGTTCGGTTTAGGAAATAGTTCCTCAATTAAAACAAAATACTACAAAATTCTGATATGCCTTGACCTGTAGAATTTAAATAACCCATTGGTTTGAAGTTACTTGTTATAATGTAGTACTAACTGATAACAACTGTGCAAGTGGTATAGTGTCACTTGTATGACAGCAACACGGGGCGGTACTCTGACTTGACGGTGGCTGACTGAAATATATCCTAGTTAGTCCATGAGACAGAGGGGTCAGCATGAGCATTCGTCCCCCCCCCCCCCCCCCCCCCCAGGTGGTATCAACTGGCCAAATTTTGGGTCCTGGCTCATGGACTAAGTCGACCTATGTTGATTTATTACACGTTACTTGTCAGTTGAAAGCACTCCCTAAAAGTAGTAGTCACATGACCCTCTCGACAGTGTTGTATTTTGCACAGAATATATTCTGACATAGAAATTGTATTGAACTGCATGGAGTAATTAATGGCGATGTGGAACCTTCAGGTCGAGCAATGGCCTCATGCCATAGTTTTCACTAAAAGTTACTATGTTTATCTCAACCCACCATTATCTCGAGATGTTTGGTTCGGTGACTTCAACATCGAGATAAGAACGTCAAACTGTAATTTGTAAAGAACTATTTAAAGTCGCGGACTCTAGTTTCAACCCGTGAAAATGAACACTAAGTTTGATTGATCTACAAAACTGTAACACATTTTGATAAAGTTATAATAGAGTTAAACACGCATCTGTGACACTGAATACTCCTAAAAATAGACTAGAGCTCGTGTCCATAACCAATAATTCGCAGGGATGGGATTTAGCTTAGTCCGTTGAGTGCTTGCTTGAGGTGCTTGTGTCGCAGGATCGAACCACTTCGGTGGATCCATTCGACTGATTGGGGTTTTTTTTTCTCTCGTTCCAACCAGTGCACAACAGTGCGTCGTTAAATAAACCATTTCTTTTTTTTTTTAACTTTACTAGACACTAACATTTGTTTTAACTTTAAGGTTCTGAGTAAACTCAAAACTGATGAATTTAAAGTGTCTGAGTTCAGGGTTGAGCTAGTGTTTGCGGCTTTAAATAATTGACATTCTAGTTGAGATATCTGTTCTACCTCACCTACTGGAGCGCTGTCCAACACCCTGAGCTCAAACTTGTTGCTTTTCCCAATACTCGAGATTGTTTGGTTTCCATTATCCCAGATAATTTCAGCCGTTTGGTCCTTTCCGTAGGACACCACCGTCCCGACATGCCCCTCTCCGCCATCTTTACTTCCAGACGACCAATCAGGACCCCGTATCACCCGGAGACCTGTCGCCATCTTGCTGTGAGCAGCGTCACTTGGAACAGAGAAAAGTGTCCTGACAGTTTGTTCAACTTAATTTCTGGAAAAAAATACATCCCAAAATATATTGTACACTATTTATTGTATTATCTCTGTCTCTGTCTCTCTGTCTCATGTGTGTGTGTGCGCGCGTGCGTGTGTGTGTCATGCTCTCTCTCTCTCTCTCTCTCTCTCTCTCTCTCTCTCTCTCTCTCTCTCTCTCTCTCTCTCTCTCTCTCTCTCTCTCTCTCTCTCTTTCTTTCTCTCCACCTCCCTCTTTGTCCCTCTCTCTGTTTTGTTTTACTGTGAATACCCACTACATTTTATATATTTGCCTGTCGCTGCAAAACATGGCTCATAAACAGCGTGCCTCCCACACACACACACACACCCACCCCAAACAGAATATTAGCACGTCTATTCATGCGATTGTTCGACCTAGATCTGTCATTCACTCGAACGAACTGACAAGTTCAATACCGCTTTGTATTTGGTGGGGCTTCTTTTTTTTTTACGACATAACAGACGGCTGTAACATGATCACAATAACGCAGTGGTATGTCAACAACATGGAGGACTCGTTGACTACAAGGGGAGCGGGATTTAGGTTAGTCAGTTGAGCACTCGCCTGAGGTGCTTGCGTCGCAGGATCGAACCACCTCAGTAAATCCGTTCAACTGGGACCGGCCTCGGTGGCAGGCCATCGGTCTACAGGCTGGTAGGTACTGGGTTCGGATCCCAGTCGAGGCATGGGATTTTTAAAACCAGATACCGACTCTAAACCCTGAGAGAGTGCTCCGCAAGGCTCAATGGGTATGTGGAAACCACTTGCACCGACCACCGACCAGTGATCCATAACTGGTTCAACAAAGGCTATGGTTTGTGCTATCCTGCCTGTGGGAAGCGCAAATAAAAGATCCCTTGCTGCTAATCGGAAGAGTAGCCCATGTAGTGGCGACAGCGGGTTTCCTCTCAAAATCTGTGTGGTCCTTAGCCATATGTCTGACGACATATAACCGTAAATAATATGTGTTGAGTGCGTCGTTAAATAAAACATTTCTTTCTTTCCGTTCAACTGATTGGGGTTTTCTCATTTCAACCAGTTAACCACAATTTGTCAAATGTCGTGGTATGTGTTTTCCTGTCTGTGGAAAAATGCTTATAAAAGATCCCTTGCTGCAATAGGAAACGGTAGCGGGTTTCCTCTGTTGACTACGAGTCAGAATTATCAAATGTTTGACATCCAATAATTAATTAATTAATTAATTAATTAATTAATTAATTAATGTGCTCTAGTGGTGTCGTTAACCAAAACAAGCTTCGTTGTCTAAAACCATTATGCAGTTAATTACAATAAAGTGGTTTCGCAACCATTTCTGTTACGGATATCGATAGCTGAGCACAATAGGCCGTATTAAAAACAAAACCCAACCGTTTGTGTGCACCTACCTACATGTACAACCGGCCTCGGTGGCGTCGTGGTTAGGCCATTGGTCTACAGGCTGGCAGGTAATGGGTTCGGATCCCAGTCGAGGCATGGGATTTTAAATCCAGATACCGACTCCAAACACTGAGTGAGTGCTTCGCAAGGCTCAATGGGTTGCTGTAAATCACTTACACCGACCAGAGTTCCATAACTGGTTCAACAAAGGCCATGGTTTGTGCTATCCTGCCTGTGGGAAGCGCAAATAAAAGATCCCTTGCTGCTAATCGGAAAGAGTAGCCCATGAAGTGGCGACGGCGGGTTTCCTCTCAAAATCTGCGTGGTCCTTAACCATAATATTATGTCATATAACCGTAAGTAAAATGTGTTGAGTGCGTCGTTAAATAAAGCATTTATTTATTTCTTTCCTACCTACATGTACAAAGCACAAACACTTACGTTTAAGAAGAAGAAAAACCAAACACCCCCCGCAAAAAAAAACCCAACACCTTAGTAAACAATAAATACAGCCTATTAATAAGATTCGGTAACAGTACTTTTAGTTTAGCTACTTTCGCAGATCGGGGTGTGTGTGGGGGGGGGGGGGGGGGGGGGGGGGCGTAACCCTGTGGTGGGCCTATTGGGCTATTTCTCGTTCCAGCCAGTGCACCACGATTGAAAATATCAAATGCCGTGGTATGTGCTATCCTGTCTGGGATATTGCATATAAAAGATCCCTTGCTACTAATGGAAAAATGTAGCTGGTTTTCTGTCTAAGCCTATATGTCAAAATTACCAAATGTGATCTAGTGGTGTCGTTAAACAAAACAGCCCCCTGTCTCGTACGTTTATATATGTCGATTATCGCACCTCACGTGAGCGCTATACCAACTGAACTAGATCGCGTTCAATGTAAACTTGAATATGTGTGTACGTGAAGGCTATACTAGGAAAGATTCAACTTACCAAACAGCCGACGAGCGAGACAAATGTATTCCACAAGAAACAAAGCGCAAATGATCAGCTTGAATGCTTAAGACATTTCAGGTGTGTACTACACTGAATACCACACCCCCAGACGCAGTTATACAGTTGAAATAAGATAAATATGTACCCGAGTAAATTGTACAGTCTTGTTCTAATCGACCGAAAACAAGGAAACAGAAACAGAAAAACCAAAATGGAGTCCAAGGGGATTCACCTTACTATTTTAAATAAAGGTGGAAGTCGTGGGTCAGTACTGGACTGAAGCCTTCAAGGAGTGGGGTGATTGGAGGGGGTGGGGGTTAGAGGGGGGGGTCAGAGTGGGGTGGAACATAATCTCGTCTAGAAGGGGTGGGGTGGAACACAATCTCGTCTAGAAGGGGTGGGGTGGAAAACAATCTCGTCTAGAGTGGGTGGGGGTGGAACACAATCTCGTCTAGAGTGGGTGGGGGTGGAACACAATCTCGTCTAGAGTGGGTGGGGGTGGAACACAATCTCGTCTAGAGTGGGTGGGGTGGAACACAATCTCGTCTAGATTCATAACTGGTTCAACAAAGGCCATGGTTTGTGCTATCCTGCCTGTGGGAAGCGCAAATAAAAGATCCCTTGCTGCCTAATCGTAAAAGATTAGCCTATGTGGTGACAGCGGGTTTCCTCTAAAACCAGTGTCAGAATGACCATATGTTTGACGTCCAATAGCCGATGATAAGATAAAAAACATCAATGTGCTCTATTGGCGTCGTTAAATAAAACAAAATTTCCTTTATAATAGCTGATTTTTAAAAATGGCTTGTTACCCCCTCCATACACGCACCCCAGACTGTGCCCTACCCCACCCACACCACACCAATCCAGACGCACACGCGAGACTGTAACCCCCCCCCCCCCCCCCCACCCCCACCCCCACCCCCACACCTACACACACACGAGAGAGAGAGAGAGAGAGAGAAAGAGAGAGAGAGAGAGAGAGAGAGAGAGAGAGAGAGAGAGGGAGGGAGGGATATATATATATATATATATATATATATGAGAGAGAGAGAGAGAGAGAGAGAGAGAGAGAGAGAGAGAGAGAGAGAGAGAGAGAGAGAGAGAGAGAGAGAGAGAGAGAGAGAGAGAGAGATACTGTGCCCACCCCTCCAGATATCGTTCCTGTGGCACCGACTCGGATGTGTGTAAGAATGTTTACATATATCAAAACATTTCACTGGAAAAGACCGTCAGCCTATAAAATTATCTTGTTATTAAGTGTTAAACATATTAAAGGTCCACAATCATGGCACATTATTAATACACAGTATATAAAAAAAATACATAAAGATTACATTATTAACCATAAAACAATATAATAATACCACCCCAATTATTAATAAAGCGACTTTTTGTAAAACGCTCAGGGAAAAAACACTGATCCAGTCGATTTGACCCGCATGTGACCTGTGACGTAGCATCAGGAGAATTCCACTCATTCATTAGTAGGTTACCATGGCGACAGCATGTAATGATTCTTCGGAAAATAGAAGATTTTATTGCTCGAAACAAACAAACAAAATATACCTGATTTTTTTGCGGATGCATCGCAATATTCTGTAATAATAGTCATCCCAGTAAGCCAGCAACAATTATATATTATATTTAATACAAAATAAACCATCATTGTCAAAGTGTTGAAATAACTGTATTATGGTTTGTACATAAATTACAGTGTTTTCTTAGTTAATTGGTCGTTTCTTTCCGTGGCCTGTACCTGTGATTCCTGATTGGCAGGTGTATATTTAGACGTTCCCCAGACACTGTGTCTAGACACACTAAAAAGACGTGCCTCTTTTATTAAGATCACAGGGTATTGTGTGTTAACCGCACGGACACCCCTCTAATCGAAATCGAGCAGCCGTCTTGCTTTATTATTGTAAGTAATTCTGTAAAACCCTTGATTAAGTAGACTTTCCCATTTAAAATCACAAAACTGACCAATTACGTAGTCCCAAAGAAAAGAAAATTATCACTTGGGTATCGTGAGTGGTCGTTTTTGGTCGAACGTAGCATACCAATAGGCTTAATAATATGCTTTTCTTTTCCTTTGGCTTTTTAAAAAAAGAAAAATACTATAACTCCATTTCGTTCTACTGATGCAAATTGAAATATATTTAGTTAAATAGTTTATTATACTATCAAGACATTTATGTTGTTTTACAAGTCAGGTTGATGAAAGCGAAGCGCCTTGTCGTAAATTAGAGCGTTTGTTTACACTGTGCATAGAGCAGATGGACGGAGCTGACGTCACTTCGCCCTAAGCTATACCACCGGATGTCACAAAAACGTAACACAATGGCTGCGTTTTTCATTTGTTAAAGTGTCAGTATGTGTTGGTGGTCCGGGTATGCATCTTTCCAACACATAAATCTCTTGTTTGAGTTTACTCTACCTTTAAGTGGTTGTGTGTGTACTGCCAGTATGCTACGGTATCTGTGATTATGTCACCTTGTCATGGCATATTGATATAATGTAGTATATCAGACACCTTGTCATGGCATATTAATATAATAGTATTATTGTAGTATATTAGGCACCTTGTCATGGCATATTAATATACTGTAGTATATGAGGCACCTTGTCATGGCGTATTGATATATTGTAGTGTATCAGGCACCTTGTCATGACATATTGATATATTGTAGTGTATCAGGCACCTTGTCATGGCGTATTGATATATTGTAGTGTATCAGGCACCTTGTCATGATATATTGATATATTGTAGTGTATCAGGCACCTTGTCATGGTATATTGATATATTGTAGTATATTAAGCACCTTGTGATGACATGCTGATACATTGTAATAACTAAGGCATTTTGTTATGGCACACTAATATATTGTAGTATATCAGGCACCGTGTCGTGATACACTGGTATATTGTAGTACCTAAGGCACCTTGTCATGGCACACTAATTATATTGCAGTGTTTATTTATATAGAGAGAGGACGAAAACAAAAAACAACAACAAAAAACCCACACTCTACTAATAAAGCATTTTTCAGAAAAACATTATTGTGTATATTTTATCAGGCAATATTTTGTCTGATCGTTTAATAAGTCAACTACCCTGGCTCCCTGCCTTACACAACCACAGCGGTGGGATCTAGCTCAATCGGTAAAACGCTCATCTGAGGTGCTTGCATCGTAGGATCAAACCACCCTAATGGACTCCTTCTCTGATTGGGGTTTTCGCGTCCCAACCAGTGTCCCACCAATGGTATATCAAAGGTCGTGGTATACGCTTCCCAGTCTGTGTGTGTGGAAGGGGTGGGGGGGGGTGCATGTAAAAGATCCCTTGCAGAGGGTTTCCTCCTAAGACGTCCTGTAACAAAATTACCAAATATTTGACATCCAATCGTTGATAATTAATATATCAGCGTTCTCTAGTGGTGACGCTAAACAAAACAAACGTTAACCCCATCCCACCCCAATCCTATGCATAAGGCATACAAAAAAAGAGAACAGATCCGGGTCTGGTTATAGTGAATGTCCAATTTAGATTTATAAACGTCTCGATTGCTGTGTTTACCTGTTTACCTGAATAGGTTCGATGACGCTTGAACTGTCTTCTTTGTGGCTAAGCCTAATCGGTGATATCATAAATCAGTGGTGTGAGATATCGCTGTTATATTATTAGTTTGTATGACACAGCGCATACTGTTCCACTAACCTGGTAGCCTCAGGCTCGGATCCAGGGGTTTGTGAAGGGGTGGCGTCGGACATTGGTTTTGACGTCGATGAAAAAAAACCGGGGAGGGGGAACGGTGTGTAGTTCATAAGCCAGTTTTTTTATCTTTCTTTAGCGCTAAGATCACCGTATGCGTATAACTGTCTTACACACAGGGACAGGGCTGATACCGATGGTAAATCGCTCGTCTGGTGCGCGGTCTGTCTAGGATCGATCCCTGCCGATGGGCCCCATTGGGCTATATCTCGTTCCAGCCATTACACCACGACTGACACGTCAAAGGTCGTGGTATGTGATACCCTGTCTGAGGGATGGTGCATATAAAAGACCCCTTGCTACTGATGGAAAAATGTAGCGGGTTTCCTCTCTAAAACTATACGTAAAACGATTACTAAATGTTTGACACCCAATAGCCGATGGTGAATAACTCAATGTGCTCTAGTGGTGTCGTTAAATAAAACAAACAAACATATATCTCGTTCCACTACCGATCAGTCTCCCACAGCGTACGCGTATCTTTTCAAAATAGTTTACTTCATTCCTAAACCAGGAAAGGTTAACGTAACTTTTTATCAACAATAATGTTTACAATGATTATCAAGAAAAAATAAATAGTGAAGATTCATCCATAAAACTAATTAAAGTTTATAAGTTGTTGTTTTTTTAACGACAACACATTGATTAATTAATTTTCGACTGTTGGATGTAAAAAATTTGGTAATTCTGATATGTAGTCAACGCAGAAAACTCGCTACATTTTTCCTAATGCATCAAGTGATCTTTTATATGCAGCTTCCCACAGACAGGAAAGCACATACCATGACATTTGACCAGTTGTGGTGCACTGGTTGGAACCTAGAAAAAAACCTTACCAGTTGAATGGATCCACCAAAGTGTTTCGATCCTGCGTCGCAAGCACCTCAAGCAACCCATATACCTTACATACAATGACTGCACAATATAGTGTAGTGCAGGAGAATACAATATATAAATACACATATAAATGCACATACACATATGTATATATACACATACATGTACATTTAAATTAATCAAACTGACTAATCATACTATACATAAAGTGGCTCGTATTTAACATTCAAATATGCATTTACTAAGTTGATTTGATTCTTTAACGGTCTACATTTATCAAAAACGTAATTCACTATTGTTTGGTATCTACATATACCTTTTACAACATATATGAAGTATCAATAAAATAAAAATAAAAAAATATACCCGTTTTTAATATATTCGCAATAAAAAGTCGCGTTTTTCCCATCGTTTGCCAAAAAACCTCTGAACTCCAAGAGTCAAGCCACGTGACCCCGTGACGCGCTAACCGGGATAACATGAACGCGTGATTCTCAGCCTTTCGGTAATTTTACATGGAAGTGGAACACGTGTATTTTTAAAGCGCGAAAATGTTATTCTATTGAATTGAATTGGATGTGTGGAATATTATTTTGAAGATATCTTTCAAATGTGAAACATGGTGAACCATTGTTCGGTGTATGGATGTACAAAAGCTGCAGTTAAAGGCAAAAGACGTTTGCATATTTTTCCGAAAAGACAAACCGACATTGTTTGCACGGAAGCAGTTCTTAAACCGAACACGTGCGTATTGGAAAGGACCGTCAAGATGGGATTCGATTTGCAGTGACCACTTCACACCTGGGGATTACGACAATTATCTAAGATGGTCGATGGGAATGGCACCAAAACTTGTGTTAAAGAGCTTGTCTGCCAAGCCTGTATCCCCGCTGTTCAGCCTATTTGCAGTCCGGAGCCCGAACGTCGCCCGGAGACAAAAACAAAGCCCGAATGTCAATGCCGAGGTGTACATTGTTCCTATTTGGCACAAAGATACACCTCAATACGATGCATTTATATATGTTAAAAAAATAAATGTAGGAAAAATATTTTTTCTAGAACAAATCGCATTTTTCATGTTCGGGCTGTACATAACGATATCCCGAACATCGCCCGAAGACAAAAACAGATAGGCCTACCGAATGCTAATGCGATTTTTTCTAAAAAATATTTTTCCTACATTTATTGTTTTAACATATACAGTCAGACCTCGTTACAACGATCGTCATTACCGCGACATTTACACCATCCGACCACAAAGTGTCGGCAACAAACATACATCAGTGTTACTCTGTTCATTACAACGGAATTCACACCTTCCGACACCGACAGAGCAAATTAGGAACAAACATGTATCCGACGTCTGAAAACACCTCTTTACAACGACATTACATAATCACAGATACCGTAGCATATTGGCAGTACACACACAACCACTTAGATTCCTTGATCTCGTAGTGAGCCGACTGTGTCACATGCTCTCCGGATTACACTATAGTTGATGATGTTTACACTGATGATGTTGATATGAATTATTTTATGAATGATATAACAAATCTTGACAATCTCAGTATTCCTAGAGATAGGGCAAGTCAGGGCATAGGAAGGGTTAACCAGCATGGAGTGAAACTTTTAGATCTATGCAAGTTACATAATATATATATTCTCAATGGTAGATGTGGGACTGATAAATGTATTGGTAAAGTCACAATTAAAGACTGTAGCCTGATTGATTATGCTATAGGTACTCACCATGTTTTAAAAAATGTAACTGATTTTCAAATCTGTGATTTTGACCCACTTCTTTCTGATATCCATTGTGCTCTAATACTTACATATTCGTGTAAATGTAATACTGACACAAACAATCCTGTAAATCATAGTACCGGTGTACGTAGGGAAACAGCACGCAAATGGGTTCCTAGTAAACGTGAAGACTATAAATAATATCGACGACAACATAATCGAAAGCATTTCTCTAATTCTTGACGACTCTACTAATACAAAAGCACGTGTCACAAAAGCCACCGATATGTTAAAAGTCTATTTTTAGACACGGCAGCCTCGACATTCGGTCACGTGCGTGTATACAGTAACAGCCGTAACAAAAGGTCAGCGCACAACAAGCGACCCTGGTTCGGGATAAGACACAAACATTTACGTACGAAGTATCTCGAGGCCAAAACAATATATGCTAGAAATAAAACTACAGATAATAAAATGAGATTAATAAACGCCAGTAAGTCTTATAAAAAGAGTATATTTAAAGCTTTTGCACAAGAGAAATTTAAAACAGAAATTAAATTGAGACAGTTACGGTTAGATGATCCCAAAGCCTTATATAAAATACTTAAGAAACAAGATAACTTAGATAACAACGTTAACGTTTCACCTATTGATACATTTTTCAACTATTTCAGCGACGTAAATAAGGGCGAACCCAATAATGATAACTTATTTAATTTTAACATGGATGAAGTACTATATGAAGTAAACAATGACAGTATTATTAACGAAATATTCAGTGCAGATGAAATAATGAAAGCCATAAAACAACTAAAATATCATAAAGCAGCAGGTGTTGATAGAGTAGTTAACGAATACATTAAGTCAACCGCTACGTCGCTCATGCCAGTTTATGTTAAACTTTTTAATACTATTTTTGATAATGGAGTCTTACCAGATGAATGGCATACCGGTATTATTATATCAATTTTCAAAAACAAAGGAAGTCGGCTACATCCCGAAAATTACCGACCAATCACATTACTTTGCTGCTGCTCTAAACTGTTCACAACTTTACTTAATAACCGTTTAAGTTTATTATTGAGGAAAATAATACCATTCGTGAGGCCCAAACCGCGTTCCGTAAAGACTATTCAACGACAGACCATATTTTTACATTACATCACTTAATAGATATCTTGAAAAAAAGGAAAAAGAAATTATATTCCGCTTTTGTGGATTTTGAGAAAGCATTCGATACGGTACCTAGAATACAGCTTTGGCATAAACTACTACAGCATAACATAACCGGTAAATGTTTTAGAATTATCCATCAAATGTATCAAGGTCTTAAATCAATGATTGTCGTAAATAATCAGCAATCTACTTTATTCCCATGTAACAATGGTATCCGTCAAGGTGAAAATTTATCCCCTATTCTATTCTCCCTGTATTTGAATGATTTAGAAGATTATTTATCTAGCCATGGATGTGAAGGGGTTTCCCCTACAACAGACAACCAAGACCACCCAATAGATATTGCTTTACACATGCTTTGCTTGTTATATGCAGACGATACTGCCCTATTATCAACATCTGCAGCAGACCTGCAACACACCTTAAATATGTTTTATCAGTATTGCAATAAATGGAAACTTAAAATAAACGGCAACAAAACGAAAATATTGATTTTTAACGGTGACACTAGAGATTATAAACAAAAGTTTAAGATTGGAAATAATACATTAGAACATGTGAAAGAATACAAATACTTAGGAATTACTTTTACAAAATTAAACAACTTTCGAGTGACTAAGAATAGACTTAAACAACAGGCTACCAAGGCCATGTACTTTGTACTATCAAAATCAAAGGACAACTATCTATCAACCGAATGTAAACTTAAAATGTTTGACTCAATGGTTCTGCCAGTTTTATTATATGGATGTGAAATATGGGGATATGAAAAAGTTGATTTATTTAATTCTGTACAAATAAACTTTCTAAGACACATCATACCCGTTAAGAACGCAACATCAATATTTATGTTTTATGGAAAGTTAGGGAGAACGCCTGTCGAGTTAACTATATAATATTATTTAATGATGTTTTTTTAAAAACATATTTAATGTATGTACGTGTATTTGTTGTTTTTAATAATAATTGCAACACATTAATTATTTAAATGCTATCCAGTCATCAGTTAATATTAATTAGTATTTGTTCAAAAAAATATTTTTCCTACATTTTTTTTTTAACATATATAAATGCATCGTGTTGAGGTGTATGTTTGTGCCAAATATGAAAAATGTACACCTCGGCATTAACATTCGGGGTTTGTTTTTGTCACCGGGCGACGTCCGGGCTCCGTGCTGCAAATAGGCTGACCGCATTTGGCTCGACGGATCATCGTCGGTGTACTACGGTTCAAACTAATAGGGAAGTACCCCTAACGGATTTTCTCCTTCCTCACCAGTCCAGGTAGCATTAGAATAAATAGATAAATGCGACAAGTCCGAAATGTCCAAACTAACGTCCGATAAGAATGAGCTATTTTCCGAAGAATCATTACATGCTGTCGCCATGCTAACCTACTAATGAATGAGTGGAATTCACCTGATGTGACGTCACAGGTCAGATGCGGGTCAAATCGACTGGGTCAGTGTCATTTGTTTTTTGTGTTTAATAATGTAATCTTTATGTATTTTTTATATATACTGTGTATTAATAATGTGCCATGATTGTGGACCTTTAAGATCACAGGGTATTGTGTGATAACCTCAAATCGTAATGGACTTTACCAGCCGCACCGCTTTATTACTGTAAGTAATTCTGTAAAACCCTTGATTAAGTAGACTTTCCCATCTAAAATCACAAAACTGACCAATTACGTAGTCCCAAAGAAAAGAAAATTATCACTTGGGTATCGTGAGTGGTCGTTTTTGCTAGAACGTATCCTACCAATAGGCCTAATAATATGCATTTTTTCTTTGGATTTTTTTACAAGAAAAACAATACTATAACTCCATTTCGTTCTATTGATGCAAATTGAAATATATTTAGTTAAATAGTTTATTATACTATCAAGTCATTTATGTTGGCTTACAAGTCAGGTTGATAAAAGCGAAGCGCCTTGTAAATTAGAGCGTTTGTTTACACTGCATAATAGAGAAGTTGGACGGAGCTGACGTCACTTCGCCCCAAGCTATACCACCGGACGTCACAAAAACGAAACAAAATGGCTGCCCCCAGTAAGCAGGAATAATCATGTTTTTTTTTATTAATTCTAAAATTACGCGTTTTTCATTAGTTAAAGTGTCAGTATGTGTTGGTGGTCCGGGTATGCATCTTTCCAACACATAAGGCTCTTGTTGGAGTTTACCTTTAATATGCCATGACAAGGTGCCTGATATACTATAATATATTAATATGCCACGACAAGGTGCCTGATATACTACACTATATTAATATGACAAGGTGCCTGATATACTACAATATATTAATATGCTATGACAAGGTGCCTAATATACTATACTTTTTCCTTTTTTAATTTTGTTTCTTGGGGAGCATGATTCGATCCCCTTTGGATTTCGCTCGCCAGAGTCTAGACTCCTGATAAAATTGGCATACACGCGCCTGCGCATATTCGTTGCATGACCCTTGAATGTTACATGGATATAAGCACGAAATTAAGTTGAAATGCAAAATTAAGAGGACAACAAGACAATTTGTGTGGTTAATAACCTTTTATTAGAGTTGTATTGATAGTAAAACTAACATTAAGAAAAACACGAAACAAATAAGATTAATTATTTTCATTTAAATAAATGTTAGCGATATAAAATACTGAGCACATGAAATTAAACAATATAGCTTACTTTTCAAATATAAACTTTAAAACGTCAGTCACACACATACACACACAGATGCACAGACATACCATTTGACATCGGTAGTTCGGACAGCATGTGACACTGTCGGCTCACTACGAGATCAAGGATTCTAAGTGGCTGTGTGTGTACTCCAACATGTACGGTATCTGTGATTATGTAATTTCGTTGTAACGTGGTGTTTTCAGATGTCGGATGCACGTTTGTTCCTAATTTGCTCTGTCGGTGTCGGATGGTGTGAATCCCAGTGTAATGAACAGAATAACACCGATGCACGTTTGTTCCTAATTTGCTCTGTCGGTGTCGGATGGTGTGAATCCCAGTGTAATGAACAGAATAACACCGATGCACGTTTGTTCCTAATTTGCTCTGTCGGTGTCGGATGGTGTGAATCCCAGTGTAATGAACAGAATAACACCGATGCACGTTTGTTCCTAATTTGCTCTGTCGGTGTCGGATGGTGTGAATCCCAGTGTAATGAACAGAATAACACCGATGCACGTTTGTTCCTAATTTGCTCTGTCGGTGTCGGATGGTGTGAATCCCAGTGTAATGAACAGAATAACACCGATGCACGTTTGTTCCTAATTTGCTCTGTCGGTGTCGGATGGTGTGAATCCCAGTGTAATGAACAGAATAACACCGATGCACGTTTGTTCCTAATTTGCTCTGTCGGTGTCGGATGGTGTGAATCCCAGTGTAATGAACAGAATAACACCGATGCACGTTTGTTCCTAATTTGCTCTGTCGGTGTCGGATGGTGTGAATCCCAGTGTAATGAACAGAATAACACTGATGTACGTTTGTTCCCGACAATTTGTGGTCGGATGGAATAAATGTCGTAGTACGACGGTTGTTGTAACGTGGCGACCTTTATTGGCTGAGGGCGACTAAGAATTTTACAAAGGTGGTCCGTTAGGCGACCATGGATTTTAGCGTCTGGCAAGTATGGTACTAAAGTACTAATCAAAATTATACCCAGGTTATTTTCCAGTTTTATATATTAGTTACGAAAATCCCTGGAATAAAAACCATAAAAATGTGTCCGTGTTATCATGACCTGTTATGGTATTCAAACAACTGGTACAAAAAACGACAATAAATGACCTGTTATAGATAGAAATATGAGATGTATTTACAATTTTACTGCAAAATTTATGTAATTTGAAACAGACTATAACACCCAGGTTGATATTGATTACACTTGATAGGTGAAATCACAAGTACTAAGCTTATTTAAAGTTATAAGCAATTTCCCTCTCTTATTCTCCAGATGGAAAAAGGAATAAACAGCTTTCACAAGTTTACTAACTGTAACTGAGACTGCAGGTCCTCGTACCATATTGATACCAGAAACAATACGCCTGTCATTTTCAATACAATGAAGTTCAATAAACTGCTTTGTTAGATTAAGATTTTTAAAAATTATTGATTATGGATACAACATCAGTAATTTTGTTAGCAAATTTATATAATTATTTTAGTTATTTGATTTAATATGCTGGACTACTATGTGTTCTTACACTTAGTACTTGTGACTTCACCTGTCAGGTTAAAAGTTCAGTGTAAATTAAAACAAAAATTCTTTACAAATCACCTTCAAATTGCATAGGTTGACTCTTTCTGATACAGGTTTTAAGGCAATTGATGGAACATCCAAGGTAATCTGAATGACAAAACCGGTATCTCTGCACAAAGCGAGTCGAATGGGTATTTGGCAAAGTAGTGGATGGTTCCATGGATCTCTATCTAGTGCCTCGTCTATAGGAGAAAAACCACGACGGGGAAAATAATTTACTGGGGAGTTCACCCCTCTTGCATCGCCACAAAGAAGACTGCCACTCCCAGACTGGTTTACTAAAGCACGCGCAGTTCTACCTTTAGTCTCTTTGTAATGCATTATCATTTACTTCAGAGACAATGCAAATGAAGCAGCATGCATATGCTGTTCTAGCATTTTGTATTAAAAATGAGATTTAATATGGATACTTTAATGCTTATTTATAAAGAAACAGTTTTATTCATATTGGATTTCTTTTTCTTTCTTTTTTAATTTTTTTATTTGAGTTGGTATGGGTTTAAAACTTAATAACATGTTTTTATATGAATTTTAACTTCATTCATTATGAAGTTAAACGCCAATTCATCGGTTTTCTTTTGACGCAAATGGACTATATACATGGTTATTATTCAACAAAAAACATTCAAATTTTGATTTTGGCTGTGCAGTTAAATTTCAATGTAATAATTGGAGGGCTAGTTGAATTTGAGAAGGGTCAGTAAGATTTTTCTTCAACTGGCCCTACTGGCAACTATGGTTTTCATGTTAATTTTCAACCCTGATATATATATATATATATATATATATATATATATATATATATATATATATATATATATATATATATATATATATGTATATAAATTGTACTTAAAACCCATAAATATGTTCCTTGATTATAAGATTCTTAAATCACAGTCTATGACGTATGCCACAAGTTAGCATTCAAGCAAAGTATTAGGCGCTTCCACTTCCGTTTACTGAATGGCACACTCATTTCCAATCCTGTTGCCATCTGAAATAAAGTAATCGAGTCAATTAACATTTGCGAACTTTTCTATAATTTGAAAGTATGATAGTATGCTAGACTTTGTTATGGACACTAGTATTTTGTAGTATAATGTGCCACAGTATAATACATACTTTGTCATACTAATGTACTGCGGTATATTAGGCACCTTGTCATGGTACACTAACATGTTACAGTACATTAGGCACCTTGTCATGGTACACTAACATGTTACAGTACATTAGGAACCTTGTCATGGTACACTAATATGTTACAGTACATTAGGCACCTTGTCATGGTACACTAACATGTTACAGTACATTAGGAACCTTGTCATGGTACACTAACACGTTACAGTACATTAGGCACCTTGTCATGGTACACTAATATGTAACAGTATATTAGGCACCTTGTCATGGTACACTAACATGTTACAGTACATTAGGCACCTTGTCATGGTACACTAATATGTAACAGTATATTAGGCACCTTGTCATGGTACACTAACATGTTACAGTACATTAGGAACCTTGTCATGGTACACTAACATGTTACAGTACATTAGGCACCTTGTCATGGTACACTAATATGTAACAGTATATTAGGCACCTTGTCATGGTACACTAACATGTTACAGTACATTAGGAACCTTGTCATGGTACACTAACATGTTACAGTACATTAGGCACCTTGTCATGGTACACTAACATATTACAGTACATTAGGCACCTTGTCATGGTACACTAACACATTACAGTACATTAGGCACCTTGTCATGGTATACTAACATGTTACAGTACATTAGGCACCTTGTCATGGTACACTAACATGTTACAGTACATTAGGCACCTTGTCATGACTCACTAACACATTACAGTATATTAGGCACCTTGTCATGGTACACTAATATGTAACAGTATATTAGGCACCTTGTCATGGTACACTAACATGTTACAGTACATTAGGCACCTTGTCATGGTACACTAATATGTAACAGTACATTAGGAACCTTGTCATGGTACACTAATATGTTACAGTACATTAGGCACCTTGTCATGGTACACTAACATGTTACAGTACATTAGGAACCTTGTCATGGTACACTAACATGTTACAGTACATTAGGAACCTTGTCATGGTACACTAACATGTTACAGTACATTATGCACCTTGTCATGGTACACTAATATGTAACAGTATATTAGGAACCTTGTCATGGTACACTAACATGTTACAGTACATTAGGCACCTTGTCATGGTACACTAATATGTAACAGTATATTAGGCACCTTGTCATGGTACACTAACATGTTACAGTACATTAGGCACCTTGTCATGGTACACTAATATGTAACAGTATATTAGGCACCTTGTCATGGTACACTAACATGTTACAGTACATTAGGCACCTTGTCATGGTACACTAACATGTTACAGTACATTAGGCACCTTGTCATGGTACACTAATATGTAACAGTATATTAGACACCTTGTCATGGTACACTAACATGTTACAGTATATTAGGAACCTTGTCATGGTAACCTAATATGTCACAGTATATTAGGCACCTTGTCATGGTACACTAACATGTTACAGTATATTAGGCACCTTGTCATGGCACACTAAAATGACACATAATATTTGGCGCCTTGTTATGGCACACTAATGTATTACAGTGTATTAGGTAGTGTATTGTTATGGTGCACTAGTATGTCACAGAATACTAAGTACTTTGTCCTGCCAAAATAGCATGCTAAAGAATTTTAGGCACTATGGCATGACACACTATCATGTTGTATTATATTAAGCACCTTGTCATGGCACACTAATGTGTCACAGTATATTAGGTACTTTGCCATGACATATTAATGTCCTACGGTATATCAGGCACTTTTCAACAGCAGACTAATGTTGTGGTATATTAGGCACTTTGTTATGGCACACTACTGTGAAACAGTATATTAGGCACCTTGTCATAACAAAAATATTGAAGTATATTAGGAACATTTCAATGACATACTAATGTATCATTGTATAATATTATTAGGGTTAGGGTTGGGAATTGCCAGCTAGTCTGTCTGTCTGTCTGCCTGTCTGTCTGTCTGTCCCTATGTCTGTCTACTTGCCTGAGAACCTGTCTGCCTGGTTGCTTGCTTACTTGAGTATCTACTTGCCTGTTTGCCTGCCTGTTTACTTTCCTTTATAAATCTAGGTCAAGAATTTAGATAATCAAACTCTGCTGTTCTTACCTTCTCCAATTTTTTTGTTGGCGTCTTTTCCACACAGAGGGCACCGTCTGACATTCTGGCAGCAAGCCCTGCACAAGGTTTTGTGAGAGCAGGGCAGAATGATGACATTGGCCCTCTGCCTCAAACAACTGGAACACAGGACATCCTCAACGAAACCTGAAGCTGTAGCATTCCCAGCAGAGCTGTTCGGTGGTGAACTGGAAAATAGAATTATATTAGATGTAATCCGTACGGAAATGTTTTAAATGGAGTGTGGTGGCCTTACACTGGTCTTCCACACACCCCCACTCACCAAATACGACTGCAATGTTGATAGCCAGCCCCCATTTCCCGAGGCTATATACACGGCCACCGTGTATACAACACTATCAATGTGAAGTGACAAATATGACGGCTACCATTCACGTTGTATTTATGGATTTCATCTTTGTACGCACTATTTAGCACGATGTGTGTACGGTGGTTGATTGGACCCGAGGGCAAATAGATCCTTGGAAGGACGAGGGTGTGGGCGGGGGGAAGGGGTGTGGAAGGGAATATTAGGCTAAAAAATAGATTTGTCTGATTGGAGAAGACCTCATATTATCACGCTCAGATTCTCCTTTCATTGATCACCCCCACCCTCACCAATTTATATCACTACTACTACGGTACTACCACCACTACCACCACTACTACTACTACTGCTACTACTACTACCACCACTACTACTACTAAAGGGTGGGACGTAGCCCAGTGGTAAAGCACTAGCTCAATGCGAATTCGGGTTATGATCGAATCCCGTCGGTGGGCCCATTGAGCTATTTCTCTTTCTAGCCAGTGCACCACGACTGGTATATCAAAGACCGTGGTATGTGCTATTCTGTCTGTGGGATGGTGCATATAAAAGATCCCTTGCTACTAATGCTAAAATACTATATGTCAGAATTACCAAATGTTTGACATCCAATAGCCGATGATTAATAAATCAATGTGCTCTAGTGATGCCGTTAAACAAAACAAACTTCTACTACTACTACTACTATTACTACTATTACCACTACCACCACCACCACTACTATTACTACTGCTACCACCACCACTACTACTGTTGCTGCTGCTACTACTACTACTACTACTACTACCACCACCACCATCCCTACTACTACTACGACGATGACTGCCACTACTACTACTACTACTACTAACAAAATTATAGCAGCAGCAGCAGCAGCAGTTGGAGCACTGATCAGCATCATAGCCATCACAACCATAATAACTGGTATTTTCTGTACCATATTTGGAGACAGGACGTAGCTCAGTGGTAAAGCGCTCGCCTGATGTGCGATTGCTCTAGGATCGATCCCCGTCGGTAGCTCATTGAGCTATTTCTCTTTCTAGCCAGTGCACCACGACTGATATATCAAATACCGTGGTATATGCTATCCTGTCTGCGGGATGGTACATATAAAGGATTTATTAAGAGAAACCTGTTGCAGGTTTCCTCTCTCAGACTACGTCAGAATTACCAAACGTTTGACGTCCAGTAGCCGATGATTAATAAATCAATGTTCTCTAGTGGTGTCATTAAACAAAACAAACTTGTATACCTTATTTGTGTGAAATTTTGCAGCACCCTCTTCAGCTTGTCTTCGGTGCATATCTCAGCAGGAGTTAACCCTCTATGGTTCTTGGCTCCTTTATCGGCACCGTGTTGTAACAGGTAGGTGGCAATCTGCGCCCGTTTATCAGTACTTTGTCCTAGCTGTCCAAGAAGTGCTTTCAACTATACAACAAAAATATACAGACCGTAGTTATATTTAGTTAAGCAGTCATATAAACAATGATAATTTTAATGGTCTAAAAAGACAGATCGATGATTAATAGAATTCTCTCTCTCTCTCTCTCTCTCTCTCTCTCTCTCTCTCTCTCTCTATATATATATATATATATATATATATATATATATATATATATATATATATATATATATATATCGCTCTCTCTCTCCCTCCTTCCCCCCCCCCCCCCCCCTCTCTCTCTCTCTCTCTCTCTCTCTCTCTCTCTCTCTCTCTCTCTCTCTCTCTATCTCTCTCTCCTCTCTCTCTCTCTCTCTCTCTCTCTCCTCTCTCTCTCTCTCTCTATCTCTCTCTCTCTCTCTCTCTCTCTCTCTCTCTCTCTCTCTCTCTCTCTCTCTCTCTCTCTCTCTCTGCTCTCGCCCATCTCTCTCTCCCACTCCCAACCCTCTCTATCCCCCTCCCGTACACACTCTCTCTCTAACTCCTTCCACTCGCAACCCCCTCTCTCTCACTCTCTTTCTCACATCTTTCTCTTTCTCTCCAGGGGCGGGATGTAGACCAGTGGTAAAGCGCTCGTTTGTTGCACGATCGGTTTAGGATCAATCCCCGTTGCTGGCCCCATTGGGCTATTTCTCGTTCCAGCCAGTGCTCCACAACTGGTGTAACAAAGGCCGTGGTATGTACTATCCTGTCTGTGCGATGGTGCATATAAAAGTGCGATGGTGCATATAAAAGTTCTTGCTGCTTATCGAAAAGAGTAGCCCATGAAGTGGCGACAGCGCGTTTCCTCTCTATATAGCTGTGTATTTCTTAACCATATATCGGACGACATATAACCGTAAGTAAAATGTGTTGAGTGCATCGTTAAATAAAACATGTCCTTCCTTCCTTTCTCTCCATATATATACTTGTATGTGTATGTGTGTATTCTGCTCACGTCTTAGAGCCATAGAGATGCTCGGCTGGACAAACACAGACTTACACAGCTCATCAAATGAATGTCTCACCAACAGACTATGGGAGCAACACGGAACAACCGGTAGAGTATAAGACAGACCACGTCTTGGACGTTCAACTTCCACCACCAGACGCCAAGACAGACTCCCTATCACCAGAGTCCTCCGTAATCGTCAAATCAACGCAATAAGCTACAACAGCAACTCCAACAGGCAAACATTTCGTAACCCTCTGCATGCTGCTTTGTTACGCCCCCATATACCGTACATTATTTTACTTTAACTACAAGACATCGCCAAACTCGGCTGGAATGGTGTCGGCGTCATCTGCGATGGACAAATGCTCGTTGGTCAACTGCCATGTTTAGTGACGAATCCAGGTTTAATCTGGACTTCAATGATGCTTAAGTAAGGGTTTGGCGCAGGAATGGTGAACGCTACTAAGAGGCTGCTATGGTACCTCATGATCGGTATGGAAGTGAGTCAGTGATGACGTAGGGTGACATCACCATGACAAATGTGTCAAGGGAGAGTCACAGGTCTGTACTGCAGAGATAGCCTCATCAATCGTCATGTTCTACCATTTGCTCATCGTCATGGCGCAGGATTTGTGTTCCAGTATGAAAATGTCAGAGCTCACCGTGCACAGATCATCTACAGAGGCATCAAATCCAGACCTTGGCTTGGCCAGTAATGTCCCCTGACCTTTCACCCATAGAACACGTGTGGGATATCCTTGGTAGACGTATTCAGCAACGTCAGTAAACACCATGAACGCTGGTTGAATTAGGGTGGGCATATTAACAATGCGACAAAGTTGTAATGCATATATTGAAGCTACATGAAGTCCAACACGATAATGATTTTTTTTTTACTCCACCCCTGACTGGTATTACCTTTATTGCGGGACTTAAAACATCTTTCATATTGTTAAAACCAATGAAATCTAATGAACATGTAAGTTATGTATATGTCAGTAATGAAATAAATGTTAAAATTATTTCACTTACAGAGTTTTGTTAATTTTGAGAACTATACCCTACTTTTCGTGTGAGCAGAGTATATATATATATATATATATATATATATATATATATATATATATATATATATATATATATACTCACGGGAAAAGGTTCCTGTGAAACAAATAAATATATACATAATTGCATTTACTTGAATTCTGTTCATAAAAATTGCAGAGAATGATTGTGAAGCAATTCCCTTCGATGTTTCAAACTTTATGCGCACAAATTGCCATAGGCCAGGCCTGGAGCACGGTAACTTTTAACAGATAAATAATACATGTATGGCAAACAAGAGTATTCAAAATTGTGAGTATTAACTTTTAATGATGTACAGGAACTTTTGTTCCATGAGTATATATACTGGACAAAATAAGAAACTTCCGCTAACTTTGCTTGAACATAACTTGATGTAAACAAACCGGGGGAATAATTGTTATATATGTGATGATGACATAATGAGAGTCCTACATCAGGCGCCAAAGGCGCCGTCTATTTTTAGAAACGGGGTCACGGCAGTGCATGTTGTGGTGCAAGATCCTATTGTTCTATAAATAAGCTGCGCGTCATCCCAACTAATGAGGTCATGTTATAGACGACACCATCAAATCGGGTCATGGGTACTTGTGTCCGCATTGACATTGTTTGGCTCATAGCGTTGCATATTTGTACAATATGCTATTGTTCTATTTAAATAAACTGCACATCACTCCCAACTGACTAGGTCAGATCCCTATATCGTAAATACACGCGACCGGCCGAATCGGGGTTATGCGTGTTTGTAAACTGCTCATTGTATTAATGTTGTTTGACAATGGCTTTGCAAATAATAAGGTCACATCCAGCCGTGTAGCTACCTGCTTTTCTATACACTCATTTAAGCCTGTCGCAAATAGAAAGTGACACGAATGAGGGGTATTTTTGTATTATGAAAACATTGTATTGTAGGCGACTGTCTACATTCGATATAAATATTACCAACAATTTATTTTTATTTCATTAATCTAAAATCATGCCGAGAGAAGGGTCGACAGAATATTTGTTGAATATTTATTTCAATCCAAAAAACCCAGCCTCCTTTTCGGGAGTAAATAAACTGTATCGTATTGTAAAAAAAAGAGGGAAATTTGATATTAGCTTACACCATATCAAACGGTGGCTTGCTTCGCAAGACGCTTACTCGCTTCAGCGATCGTTGCGCTACAAATTCAAAAGAAACAGGCTCGTCGCGAGTGGACTGAATGCTCGATGGGATGTTGATTTAGCAGACGTTTCTAATATTGAATTGGATAAGGACGGTGTGAAATTCCTGCTGATAGCTATCAATGTTTTTACAAGACATCTATGGGTTGAACCCATGAAAAACAAACAACCAGAATCTGTCATTAAAGCACTGAAGAAAATATTTGCCACTGCACCTTTACCAGGGATTATAAGATCGGATAAAGGCCGTGAATTCAATAATAAAAAAGTGAAATCATATTTGAAAGACAAAGATATAACATTCTATGTCACTCAGAATGAGACCAAAGCATCATATGCCGAGAGAGTTATACGAACTCTAAAGGTTGCTATGTACAGATATTTTACATATAAACAGACTTATCACTACCTGGATATTCTACAAGATCTAGTGGATGGTTACAATCATTAAATCAGCGATCATCTTCAGACATCAGCGAGCAAAATGAAGCTATGGTGTGGAAAGAGCAGTACATCGATCCTTTGAAAACAAAGTCTAAAACTAAAAGAAAACCTTTTAAATTTAAGGTTGGGGATCAAGTGAGAATTTCTCATTTGAAATACACCCTTCAAAGAGATTATCAAGACAAATGGACAGAAGAAATATTTATAATAAAGAGGAGATACTATAGAGATGGAATTCCCATCTACCAACTGAAAGATTATGCGGATGACCCCATTGAAGGTAGTTTCTATGAAAAAGAGTTACAACAAGTCTTCAAAACAGATGATAACATTTGCAAAGTGGAGAAGGTGCTCAAGAGGAGAAACAGAAGAAGACAAAAATAAGTGTTTGTCAAATGGATGGGCTACCCTAAAAAGTTCAATAGTTGGATACTAGAAACAGATCTTCAGCAAGTACAAATAGCAACACTTTTTATCGATCACCAATGTTTGAAGTTAGATGTGACTATAAAGGGAGAAACAACCAATTAGTATTCATTATGATTTCTGATGTCGTGGTGTCAACACCTATTTAAAAGATGTATCAGTGTCATATTTGCATTTAAAAATATGTCTGGCCCCATGACCTGTCTCGTCATATACGGACTAAACATGACAAAATAAGACAATTATTTTCACCAGTGGCAGCAGCAGCAGCATTTATACCATCATCATCAGCAGCAGCAGCAGCATGTATACCATCAGCAGCAGCAACAATACCACCACTGACAGCATCAGCGATACCACCATCGGCAGCAGCAGCAGCAATACCACCACCACCACCACCACCGCTAGGTCAACAGATATCAGGTCCACTTGAAAAAGAAGTGCCTTTTCAGTTTACCATACCGTCCAATTCTGTTTTCGTGGGTCCGAGTGGATGTGGCAAGACTATGTTTATGTATCATATTCTCAAGAGTGGACTCCTCAAGCCAACACCTAACAACATTGTATGGTGTTACACCGAGTGGCAGCCCCTTTATGATACTATTCATGAGATCATGCTCCAAGTTCAGTTTGTGAAAGATATCCCCTACAACCTACATGATGATACTTTCTTTGATGCACGCGACAACAATGTTTTAATTCTGGATGATCACATGACCGAAGCCAAGGATGACAAACGTATTTCTCAACTGTTTACAAGAACCTCACATCACAAGAATGTAATTAATTTTCTACTACTTCAAAATTTGTTTCCGAGAGGCAAGGAGTCACGTGACATTGCTCTAAATTCACATTTTGTGGCTCTGTTTAATTCACCCGTGAACTTGTTTGCAAGAAGAATAGTCAGATTCCCATAAGGTTGTTGAACAGCTGCTTCATACACAGACATAAAACGATCAGTACTGTTGGGATAAATTCAATAACCATGGGCAATGGCTGCCCAGACCATGACACAACCCCCACCCCCGAAACGATCTCGTTCAAAAACACAACAGTCCGCATAGCGTTCATTTCTCCTACGGTAGACGCGCACCCTGCCATCACCACGTTGTAAAGAAAATCTGGATTCATCCGAAAAAAGAACGGTATTCCAGCGTCGCCGTATCCAGCGAGTGTGTACACGTGCCAAATTAAGACGACTTAGACGATGACGTTGCGTTAAAACGCATCCGACGTAAGGACGTCGTGCATGTAAACCGTTCACCCGCAGACGATTACGAACAGTTTGCCCACTGATTCGGTTATTATGAAGTCTAGGTGTGTTAGCAGCAGTAGCAGTGGCAGTTTAGAATCGATTGCGCAAATGCGTGTTCATGATATAGCGGTCTTGACCACGCGTTGTAACATGCGGACGTCCACCACATGGCAAGTCGTTGGTGCTTCCTGTCGTTCGAAATCTTACGCGAAGATTTCGTATCGCTCGACTAGAACTCCCAACATGCCTTGCAACGTCTTCTGTCGACATGCCAGCATCAAGCATGCCAATCGCCCGTTCGCGTAAATTATTGGGTATTCTGGGCATACTAAAAATGCTACAATGTCAAAAACATTAATTTTTTTACAAATTTTAAAGCATTTTCGTTCACTTGACAACAATGGCAGTATGACAAGTAAAACAAATTGACCGAATACTACACGGTACATGTCGAACCATGCATGCACGTGCAAATTGAATTTCACGTTGTCGACGATTAACAGTGCAAAAATAATCGATAAAATTCATGAATCCTGATAATACAGCTCAAGGCTAATACTACCTATATAATTTCATTACACAATGAATTCTTTAACAACAAATACTATATGTACAAATCGGAAGTTTCTTTTTTTGTTCAGTATATATAATATATCTTGTATAAGTTGTAAAGAATGAAATGTATTTACCATGTCAGTTCCTTGGTTCTGCATCATGGTCACGTGTAAGGGTGTGTCTCCATGATTGTCAATTGCATTAACATTGGCACCTTAAACAAAAATGCGACACCATTACGAATCAGGCGCGGGTCCAGGGAATTATGCAGGTGGGAGTCTGGAATGCCGCGTTTCAGGGGGGTTCGTGTGATGATTCACCGGAAACTATTATAATTAAGGAAATTCTCTTTGAACCAAAGGATTCCACCCCTGAAGCCCCCCCCCCCCCCCGCACATACGCCCCTGCCCCTGCACATAGACTTGTAAATTTGGAACAAACACAATAGGCTAAATTTATGGAGTCTGGTTTAACCGTTATATATATACTCTTCAAAAAAGAGAAACCCATAGCACATATTTTTCATTAACATTTTTTTTATATATGTGTCATGCGTGCAGAAATGGAAAATATTTCACTAGCCCACCGGACCAGAACATGGCCAGCTTATAGAACAATATACAAATGTATTATGTTTTTTAACAATACCTTTATATATATAGATAGATAGATAGATATAGATATATTGAAAATCCTCTGAACCGGACACCCGTGGGACCAAGACAAATGTCTGGTTTTAAGAGGGATCCGGTTTAGAGACGTTAAGTTCTGTCCTGATTTTTAAAAAGGGACCGGGTAAAACGTCTGTTTTTGAGGGAATACACACACACACACAAACACACACACACATACATGTATTGATAACAAAAACATTAACGACACTTGATAAGTGATCAACATCACGTGACAAATGACAAAATCAAACATCAAACATCAAACCTGTTTTGAAATATTCTGGTCACTACTCAGTTTTTCACATTTCTTTCATATAGATTAACAAACTTCAGGTGACACCCCGCAAGTATTCAATAGAAGAATATATTCAAAACACATCGGCAACATATTTTCATCGTAAATAAATAATTTGTAGGAACTATTGACCTTTGATGGGCTCCATTTCCGGGGAATGAGGCTAAATCGGAATCACTATCAAAACGGAACCATTTTTGTTGTGGATTTTTTTGTGTGTGTGTCTTTATTTGTTGTTTGTTGTTTTGGGGTTGTTGTTGTTTTTGGGGGATGGGTGTTTGTTTTAACTATAACGGCATTTCAATGTATCAAATGGCGGAAACGGTGTTCGCGTGTTACAACTTGAAAATGTTTCGTCCGAACATCCATTATTAAATGTTGAATATGTAAACAACGCATGTCTGTAATGCTGTTTTAGCCATACATTTTATTTGTGCTTTCGCTTAAGCCATATAACCATAGATTGTACATTTTAGTGCCGTTTGAGCCAACGCTTGGCTCCGTTTTGTCTAATTTGATTCCGTTTTCGTTTGGGGACGTTTTGGCACTGTTCCGTTTTCCTATAACTCATTTCCGGAATGTCGCGCTTGCGCAGTTTGGAACTCCCAAATAATCTATTGGCCTCAGATTACAGTTTAATGGGTGTGTTTGTTTAAACCGATATTGTGGGAGAAAGAGCTGGACAACAGGGTTGTCCTTTTCAGGGTATGTGTCCCCTAGGCAGGCAAAGGTGCATACAAAAATCCATGGGCCTGCTCATATTTATTTATTTTCTAAATATTTTATTAAATTAAAATTATTTTTTTATAATGTATTAAAAATTAAAATTAAAATTTTCAACTTTTAAATTTCAATATCCTCCAAAATAGCATAAAATGATCTCTGATGTTAGTACATGTTGTTGCAATTTTTTGGATTGTGTTGGTCAATATTGAGATTTATTGTTTAAAACATTTCTTTTAATGAGTTTCTCAATTATTGCAATTGGACAGAAGATCTAAGTATAATGGATATATCACTACAAAATGAAATTAAACACCTTAAATACATATGATACAGTTTTAAACAAGATTAAATACTCAAATAATACATTTCAGCTACATTTAAAGAAATTAGACACTTCAGTCATTTTTCAAAATCTAATCAGCTAATATTCTATGCTGTCTGAATGCATTTATTGTGTTCAGTAATCAGATGCTGGTACACTTGTCAAGTTTATTGCAGAAAATGTGCCAAAAAGGTTAACATTTGGCTTGTAATACATATGGCAGAATAATCCATAATACATATTCAGTGGTCATTACTACAGACATCATTCCAATCAAGGAATACTACACTGAGGTTTCCAAGACATTGGCACATGATTACACTTGTTAACAGTTATCACTGGAAACTGAAAAATATGGTGCAAGTACCTCTTGGAAGGCCAATATCTTCATTTTCAAAGCTGTCGACAACAAAATACATATTATGGTGTATACCTAAGTAACATCTGTAGGGCATATTCATATTAATATGCATTTATAGGGGCTGTTTTGCCTTTTACCAAGTGGCTACATGTCTAATACAGTAAATGAAGTAGATTCAGTAAATATAGCAGGTCAAAATTGAATCTGAGGCCTATCATGTCTAATTTTCCCTCAAATTAGTGTTTAAACATTTGTTGCAAATGGCCCCAATTTTGTGACTTTCACCATCCCTTTGACACATTTCTAATAAGGTACCATGAATTCAGTCACCATATCTTTAATAAGCCTCCAATTGTCATATCTAAAATGTAAAATGTTATAGATACAGAATTTTTTTTTTCTTCAAAAGTTTTAATTTAAGTTTAATATTTCATTAAAAATGAAATAAAATCAAATGATTGATTTTTTTTCTTTAAATATTTCAAAATCTTTCCAAAAAAACACTGTGTAGATAGAACATATCTAGAAGAAAAAATAGCTGTTTATTGTATGAAGAAATTCCAATATTTGATAAAGTTATTACATTTTGAAGTTGGTGTCCCTCAAGTTTCCATTGCTGAAATTGACCATGGCAAGGCACTGTGGTGGGTGTTTTGACACAGCCTCTATATACTCTCATTTTAAAGGTGATATCCCGATACTTACTGAGCATTGCTTTAATATGTATATCATTAGAATGCATTAGTGTGGGACAGTTTTTGGAGGAAAAATAGACTGATAGGCCTCAGATTAGAGTTATCTTCCCATTTGGTTGTCCAAAATCCGAAAAATTGACCGCGCAAGTAGTCTGCTGTTTGACTGTGATTATTTCATGGTAGACCGCTGTGAAGTGGCAACTATTTCACTGAAATCGACAGGAGAGAGCCTGTAGTTTGTACACGTTTAACTTGTTGACATTGAAGACTTGTGTGTGGTCATTCTGGCCCATGCAAAAGTAGTGCTTTTTGTGTAAAATGGGTGTACTCCGGCCAGATTTAGTGGGTGTGTTTGTTTAAACCAATAGTGTGGGAGAAAGAGCTGGACAACAGGGGTTGTCCTTTTCAGGGTATGTGTCCCCCAGGCAGGCAAAGGTACATACAAAAATCCATGGGCCTGCTGATATTAATAAAAATGTTATAGCCACTAAGGCTATATAGAAACATATAGCGAAATTAATTGAGGTTGTGGCCTATTGGCAATATGTTGCATGTATTTGTGAGTATTTCGTCATTATTCTGAACCGTTTGATTGAATGTTTTGGAATTCTAGCAAGACTGACGCAAGCGGAGTCGCGGATTCAATGGAAAATAATAAATAACAGTCGGTCACCAATGAAAAAAACCCCACCCCAGATCGCCCGTCGGACTGGTAGTTACATTTCTTAACTCGTCCGTCGGAAGTTTTACTCGCATTTGGTGAACGATTACTTTCTGCAGTTCTGTTATATACGACAGTAGTATGTTTTAATATAATCTTATTCATTAGCTAGTGGATATGATGTCATGCAATTTTGAAGCTGATAAAACCCACTATTTTACGTCAGCAGGCGGATTTGTTTAATTTTATTTCACAGTATCCAGTACTATTGTCCACATACTAAATACACAGGCGTACAGGCTCCCATTTTTGTAAGGGGCAGGCTGGTGTTTGTCCGAATTAAACGAAAATGCCCTAATCTGAATAATAACATTTATTCATATTAGTATTACTGCCAAACAGCTATATAGGGGTGCAAACTAATCACTGTACATTTTTATATATATTACAACTAATTTTGCTGGTAGAATGATTGAAATATAATTATGTTTATATCGGTTAGTACATTTTACACGAATGTCTCTATCGTTTTTGTACGAATTTTATAATGTGCACCAGCACTACGGGGGGGGGGGGGGGGGGGGGGGGGGCAGTCAACTAGTTCGCGAGCGATTGGCCTCCAGAACACGCCATATATTAACCAACATATTCACAATGTATCTATATATTAATTATATCATTCTGCTACAAAGTTGGTATTGGCACCGCTAGAGAACATTCATTAAATAATCATCGGCTGTTGGATAAAGATAAAGTTTAGTTTGTTGAACAACACCACTACAGAACATTGATTTATTAATCATTGGCTAATTTTTAATATACACCATCGCAGTGTCTGAGAGACCATGACTCAGTTGTACTGCACTGGGTTTAAACGTCAAAACAACCCAATCAATGTGACATATAGTCTTGGAGAAGAAACTCACTACATTTTTGCATTAGTACCAAGGGATATTTTATACACACCATCGCACAGACAGGAGAGCATATACCACGGCCTTTGACCAGTTGTGGTGCACTGGTTTAAACGTAAAACAACCCAATCAATGGAATGGATCCACCGAGGTAGTTCGATCCTGCGACGCAAGAATCTTGAATGAGCTAAATCCCGCCCCATGAGCGTTAAGAGTACCTGCAGATATCAGCACTTGAATGGGCTCGATGTAGCATTCGACACAAGCAAGATGTAAAGGAGTTGATCCTTTGTTTGCTTTCGAATTTACACTAGCTCCCTGAAAAAACCAACAAAAAAAAAACGTAATATTATCTGTGGGTGTATATTTCTCCCAATCTTTTTCTTTCACCTCTCACTGTTTATTTCTTGCACTTACTCGCCCATCCGTCCACAGACGAACATACCTCTTTCTCTCTCTCTCTCTCTCTCTCTCTCTCTCTCTCTCTCTCTCTCTCTCTCCTCTCTCTCTCTCTCTCCATATATTTCATTGTGGGTCTCTCTCTCTCTCTCTCTCTCTCTCTCTCTCTCTCTCTCTCTCTCTCTCTCTCTCTCTCTCTCTCTCTCTCTCTCTCTCTCTCTCTCTCTCTCTGTCTGTCTGTGTGTGTGTGTCTTTCCCTAATTGCCTTTTCTCACCTCTCTGCATCGATCGATACCAGTCTTCCCCCACCTCTCCGTCTGTCTGTTTGTCTGTCATTTAAAGACATATTGGTGTTTTCTTCCTAAGTAGGTGTGTAATTATACCTGACGTTTTACCTGTTTAATGAGAACTCTTGCAATGTCTGTATGGTCGTTTATTGCTGCAAGGTGTAGTGCCGTGAATCCATCCTCCTTCTTAGAGTCGATGATACTTTTATTTCTCTGCAGTATTTTCTCTACAATTCTAACAAGTCGAGAACTTGATGAAAGGACATTATTAATCATCGGATGTCAGCTGAGATATATACCACCAAATTAAATCCCATAGATGACAACAGTAATATATCAACACGCACATTATAGTAAAATACTACATTCTAACAAGATACGAACTACTGAAATTCTTGTTAATCATTGGATTTTAGTACCTATATAGTTACCACTAAATTAAATTCACTAGATGACAACAGTATATATCCACACGCACATTATAGAAATAAATACTACAATTCCTTTAAGTGATAACCCTAGGTTTTTTAACACTACTTACATTTTTTCACTATTCAAAGTACCTTTTTTGATAATTTAAATTATAAGTACTTACATTTTATTACTTATTCATACACCTGAAATGGTTCTGGCCATCAAGGTGTTTATAATACTCCAAAAATTTATTTTTCATAATTCCAAAAATGCATGTTCGTCTGAGAAGAAATAATTGGAGGGGGGGGGGGGGGGGGGGGGTGGGGTAGATGTTTTGTACGTTTTTTTAAAACACCATAAATATTTAACATAGAGACAAAGACTTTCTTCTTTTTTTTTTTCTTTTTTTTCTTGACATTACGAACATGGACAATGATGAGATGAATGGTGAAGCCGCAGTATTTCCATGATACTCGATTCTTATTGCCCTCCTGCCTCCGAGTTTTACTTACACTTTTGAATCTTTTGCTGTTTTAACAATATTTGTCCTATGAGCCTGAACTGTTTACTGCAGGTAGTACATATCAATATAGTAATGGATGTGAAATAACAAAGTTGCAGTTCACATAATTTTAAAATAATTCCATATTCAGTAGGGTTATATTTGTTCTTTCTTTTTTGTGGTGGTTTTTGTTTGTTTTGTTTGAGGGTTGCTGTTTGTTGTTGGATTCTGGGGGGTGTTGGAGGGGGGGGGGGATTTGCGGGAGGTGTGCAACATTTAATAATTCCATCCTAGAACTGACATCTTTCGATATCTATGAAAGTGGATAATAAAAACCCCTTGTCCGAAGTGTAAAATTTGATATCAGTTTATCCTAGTTCAAAATTACTCTTCATGGTTTCAAAATTCAAAATTACTCTTGACTGTCCCGAAAATGTACCCAGGTCTTTGCCCTTAAACGCTGTCCAGTGAAGAGGGTTGAATCCCCGTTTGTTGGTTTTCGTCAAATCCACCTTCGGTGACGTCAGAATTCGCTCAGCTGCTGCTATGTGGTCCTTAGCAATGGCGTCGTGAAGAGGGGTGTCCCCTGACTCATCCTGTGTAAATCGTTTCAAAAGTCAATCATTATGCCAGTAATTTACCAAGTACTGAAAAACAGTGCTGACATTCAATTGAACACTGAAATATCACAGGTCATAAAAATCCCAGAAAAACACCCCAAACATTTGTTTTAATATAATTTGTTAAAAGAGGAAAAGCAGACAAGAAAACAACAAACATTTATTCACCAAGTGCTGAAAAACAGTACAAGTATGAACCAGACCCATAATCTGCCAGAAAACGTTTCGCTAACGTTTGCGAACTATTTGATTGGTTCCCGACGTGGTCATTTGGTTTACCGTAAAGTGCATATACCAGTTTACCGGACGTTGTTTTGGGGTGTGTGTTTTTTTGTTTTTTTGTTTTTTTTGCTCGGTCTGGCTCAACCAGCCGACAGATACATACAGTGTTAAAAGCGATTATGTGATTCATACTTCATTGACGTCAACAATAATTATATTTATTACCCATATCGTTAAAAATATTTTGGTACATATCAAAGTGATAGGTCCCACTAGAAAGCCAAGTGGGACGTAACACTTTGCGACGTCATCGATTGGTGCACTACAACCTCACAGGAATGTCGATCAAATGAGTCGAATGATATAAATTAAGATCGATTATGGGCAATAAATAGGACATTAAACTCGCTACCCATTCCGTATAATGTTTATGTCCCTCGTGAAATAATTTTCAATATTACACGCTAAAGCTCGTTAAAATTGAAAATTATTTCACTCCGGACATAAACATGATACCAAATGAAAGCTCGTTTAATATCCTATAATTATCCTATAACTTACCCATGATATCCATAAACCCATTGATAATTTAGTTTCTTACACACCCGTTGGTGATAACACCATGCATTATTTTTGATAACACATACTTGTTTACACATGTACGTGTGTCAACAATTTCAAGACATACGACTGGCTGCTCCTAGGTAATGACCAGGTCACTAATGCCAGACATCCAATGAAAAAAAAAAAATGAAAAAAAAAAAAGATCGAAATCGATTACACTGTGAAGTATAGTTAACCTGACAATCATTTGACGCGTTAGTTAGCTACAAGTGCAACGGCTGTTAGTCGAAAAATATGTTAAAATTTGCTTAAAACCTGGTTTTTGAGAATATGTAAGAAATAAAATACATTGGTGTCCGTTAAATAACATTTATCTTACAACTCGTTGTTTAAAAACGTATCCAACTCGCTTTTGCTCGTTAGATACATTTTAAAACAACTCGTTGTAAAATACATGGTAGCTAACGGCCATTCATGTATTATTCTCTGTATATCATGTTAATTTTTTTATAATTCTAGGTGTATAACAATTTCATCAATATAAACAATCGCACTCTTTTTTCAGGAAACTAATATATAGAATAAGGGATCTCACCATTCGGCGATTCGGCTTTTCTCGTCGAGTTTTCACATTTCCCCCCGAATTCTCACATTCTTTCGTATATTAATACAATTTTAACAATTACTATCTAATCCCCTGGTGGTTGTTTCTTTAATGGTTTTATTTTGTTTTGTTATTGGGAGGGGTTGTTTGCTGTTTGTTTTGTTCGTTTGTTGTTATTTTGTGGTGGGTTTATTATTATCATTATTATTTGCTTTGCTGATTTTTGTTTTTATTATTGTCTTGTTGGGTTTGTTTGTTGTTTTGTTGTTGTTGTTGTTGGGGTTTTTTTTTATTCAATATGAACATCCACGAGCGTAGGAAGGTGGCAAAAAGTGGGGGGCACACTTTTATATTTATACACTTTTACACTATTATAAAGCAAATATAAAGCAAAATATCTGAAAAGTGGGGGGGGGGCACATGCCCCTTTGCCCCCACCCCAATTTCCTACGCCAGTGACATCTATAAGTATAAATTGGACTGTGTGTGCGTACAACTGACCATGACATTGACGTCACAGCCTCGTCCAATCAGAGCATGTATAAGCGTCGTTTGGCCTGTGTAGGCGGCGTTGTGAACCGCAGTCCTTCCTTTATTGTCAGTATTGTCCAACTGGGCACCAGCTCTGACCAAGTACTCGGCAATTTCTGTGTGTTTTCTGGAATTATTATTATTAATTATTGTTTTTTAAACTTAATGTAACCCGTGATTAGCACAGGGAAATGTAAGTGGGGTGTAGTGGCCTTACACTGCTCCCCCCCCCCCAAAAAAAAAAAAAAGAAGAAAAAAAAGAGATACCAGAGCCAAAGTGATGTTTTGAGAAGGAAGACCCGTAAGAACCGTTGATCAATGCCGTCGCCACCACCACCACCACCCCCATGTGAGACTGAATATTTAGGGTCGAATTTACAAAGCCTGTTTTTGATTCCTGCGTGTATAACAATATAGATATACAATACTTAAAGGGACATTCCTGAGTTTGCTACATTGAAAGATGTTTCCGACTAATAAAATAGTTCTACGATTAAACTTATATATTAAATATATTTTCTTCTTTAGAATATCATTATCTGCATATTTAATGTGTTTCAGGTCATCTCAATATTTGTAAGAAGCCCAAACTGGATTTTGTTTTCAAATAATTTCATACGTACGAAAAAACATATTCTAGAAAATAAATTGAAATTTAACCTAGTACAAACATTAGAACGATCAGAAACACGTTTAATATACAGCCACTAATATATTATGCAGAAAATATATTTTATATGTAATTACAATCGTTAAAAAGTCTCTGTTTGTCAATAACATCTTATAAATTGCAGCAAAGTCAGGAATGTCCCTTTAACCTCTGCGTATAAATTTAAAAAAAAAAAAAAAAAAAAAAAAAAAAAAACACAACAAACAAACATGCTCTATTAATTCGGCCCCTTTTTTTTGTTCTGTTTTGTTTTGTAATGTTGTTGGGGAAGAGGTGGGGATGTATTTTTCTTCTTTTTTTTCTACTTAGTATTTATAAGCACTGTCAATGAGTTACTATCAGAGGAAGTTGATGGTTGCGTATGGCACCAAACTGTGACCAACTGCTTTAGTTTGCTTTACCATTAGCTTCAGGGGCGGATCCAGGAAATTGGAGGGGTATTAAGGGGAAAGGGGCACATGGACTAACTCGTGAAAAAGGGCAACCCAGTGAATGTTTTTTAAACGGAATATATCTGGAACGGATACCCAAGACCTTCTCGCTCAAGCCAGTGCACCACGACTGGTATATCAAAGGCCGTGGTATGTGCTATCCTGTCTATGGGATGGCGCATACAAAAGATCCCTTGCTGTTAATCGAAAAAAATAGTCCATGAAGTGACGACAGCGGGTTTCCTCCCTCAATATCCGGAGCATGGACGTCATTTGCTGAAGAAACGTTGGGGTGAGGATCGTTTATGACAAATATTTTTGTTGGGAAACCGCTGTTCACGCAGAACAAACAGATGATTTTGGTGCATTCTGGTCGCATGTATGGGATACAACAAATTACTGCTTGATAATGTGTTATTTACACTAAAATACATTTACATAATTGTAAACTATTGAAAATTAATATTTAACTAATTCTTGGTTGTATAGTACTGCTGTTTTCGGGGGTTGTTTTCTATCGTAAAAAGTGTGGAGGGGGGGGGGGACATTTGCACGTTGGTCCCCCACTCCAAAAAGCGTTTGTATACGGTGAGGACTTTTGTCTATCAATATCACCAAAATACATTTCATAAAAGAAACGTATTAAATCCGTGCTTCCTCAGAGGGCTAAATAGCAAATACTACTTACCTAAAAGTAGCTACCATTAATGGTGTGTCACCGTCGTCGTCTGTCGCGTTTATGTCAGATTTCTTTTCTAAAAGTAACTTGACAATGGGTAGTTTCCCTTCATGAGCGGCAATGTGTAGACACGAGAGTCCTTTGTGTCGCTCGTTCACCTATAACATAACAATAATAACAATAATGATTATGATTTTGATGGTAGTTGTGGTGATAATGGTGGTGGTGGTGTTAGTGGTGGTGATAATGGTGGTGGTGGTGACGGTGGTGACGGTGATGATGATAATGATGATGGTGGTAACGGTGATGATGATAATGATGGAGGTGATGAAGGTGATGATGATGATTAAATTTAATTTTAATTTACAAACTCAACATTTCCTAAATATGTTTCTATTAATTTGTGAATATCAGAACAATCCAATAAACATTCTTGCAGAAGATAAACTTTCAAATATTCAGTGTTAATTTTAAATGTTTTAAATGTTAAAATATAAATTTCCATTTAATATTTTTTAATTTATAAAAAATTCAAAATCTCAAAATGTCCAAAATTAACTTCCCATTTGTTTGTGAAGACTTCTTCTTCAAGTAATTATACTGAGTTGCAGAACTCTCCTATTAAAACTCTAGGCGAAGATAGACATACATTTTCTATGTTAAATTTTTATTTAATTGTTTTTAATTTAATAAAATTCACAAATTTAAAATTTCTAAAATATGTCTCAATTAGTTTGTGGCGTCTGTCACAGAATCAGTGTACCTAGTTTCAGAACAATTCAATAAAAAAAATCACATTAACACTCTAGGTGACGATTGTCTATATTAAATTTCTATTTCTAGATTTGAAATATAAAATAATACAAATTCAAAAAATCATATAAACAAAAACATTTCTCTGTTAGTTTGTGAAGTCTGGCCCAGGGGATCATTCTACAAAATATCAGGACAATTCAATCAAAATTCTAAGAGGAGATTTTTAAAAATTAAAACATTTACATTTTCCTAATTATGTCTCTATTAGTTTGTGGCATCGACCCCAAAAGATCATTGTACAACCAAGTTTCAGAACAATCCAATAAAAACAAATCTAGGAGAAAACAGACTTTCAAATTTCCAATGTTAACTTGTTTTAACTTAAAATATATTTATTTTAGTTCATGAAGACTTCTTCTGAATGTAATTATACTGATTTTCAGAACTGTCCCATCAAAACTCTAGGCGGAGATAGGCTTTTACATTTTTTATGTTAAATTTCTATTTCCACAAAGAGGACGGCCATTCCTGACTAGTTTACTAAATCAAAACAATATATACACTCAAGAATCACTGTCAAACTTACATTAATGGGGCAGATAACAATAGCTACAATATTTTATTTGTACAGCAAAAAAATATATTTCCATTATTATAAATACATTAACAATGGTGTAATTTCTGACAATGTATCGATTTTGACAATACTACAGTGACAATAACTACCTAATACAATAAAATAACAATATAAAAAATAACAGTATCAAAAACCCACAGACAAAAGAAACATACAAACAAAAAAACAATAATAACATAAACAACATATTTAAAAAAAATATTTGTGCATTCTAAAAGTATTACAAAGTAACAATTAAATATATTTAATTCATTAAAACTTGTCAATTTCAACAGAATTACAAACAAGTTAACAAGTATGTTTTACCATTTCAACAATAATCATATGTAACACCTTGTAATAAGCAGCATTAATAACAAATAAAATATTATTATAAAATAACTGACAACTGTGACTGTTAACAACATATTAGTAATACATTAAAAATATTTAAATGCTTACAATCTAAAGTAACAATTATTTAACAACTTGTGGATTATTTTAATATTACTAATATAATAACAATTATTTAATACCTTACAACTTGTGGATTTCTGATAACATTACTAACAAATTAACAATGATTTAACTGTATACAACTTTTAACATTACTTATAAAGTAACAATTGTATAATTATTTTCAATTTGTAAATGTTAACAGTACTAATAAATTAACAATTATATTGTTGCTTATGAAATTACTAAAAATTTAACCATTATATAATTCCTTACAAATTGTGAATTTTAACACTACTTGTAAATCAACGATTATTTAATTATGAATTTTAACACTACTTGTAAATTAACAATTAGTTAATTGCTTACAACTTTTGAATTTTAAGGACATTACTATTAAATTTGCAATTATTTAACTGTTTACAACTTGTGAATGTTAACATTACTAATACATTAACAATTAGTTGATTGCTTACATCTCGTGAATGTTAACAACATTACTATTAAATTAACAATTATTTAACTGCTTATAACTTGTGAAGTTTAACAAGATTACTAATAAATTAACAATTATTTAATTGTTTATAACGTGTTAGTTTTAATATTAACAGTATATTAACAATTATTTAATTGCTTACAACTTGTGAATTTTAACAACATTACTTTTACATTAACAATTATTTAATTGTTTACAACTTGTGAAGACGAACAGCATTGCTAATAAATTAACAAATATTTAATAGCTTACAACTTGTGGATTTTGGGCGATAATATCTCTAACTTTTGCGACATCACCATCTATAGTTGCTTTAATCAGGTGTTGGATTCCAGTATTACGAGCCGAATCCCTCATTCCCATCAACATCATTCCAAGTAAGGCATTCGCTAAATTATCCGATAAATCTGTAATATATATATATATATATATATATATATATATATATATATATATATATATATATATATATATATATATATATATATATATATATATATATATATATATATATATATATAATAATAATAATATTATTATTTGTGTCAAAAGAGAACCGATGAATATATAGATAGATACTTAGATAGATAGATAGATAGATAGATAGATAGATAGATAGATATAGATATAGATATTAAATAATGCTAAATCACATATAAAATCAAATTATTACATTATAAACCCATACAAACCCTCACAACATTTTTACGTCTCTCTATTTTCATTTTTAAATGTTCTAATGCAATGTTATTCTAATACAATTACTTATTTTTACACACACATATGTATATATGTAAAACAAAAAAGTACTTTAGAGAAAATAATGTTGAGTTAATAAATAAAATAACCATCTCCCAGTGCCAGAAATAAATACTACAAGAATTACAGGGGCCTAGCGTGGTCTGGACCTTGAAGTAGGAGGGTAAATATGAACCTAGCAGGCTCCCTGGACCCATATGAATAGTCTAATATTGAACCCCACCCCATCATACGCCTCCGAAATCGCCCTTGAAACACTTATACAACCAACAATGTGACCATCCCCACTGCACTCAAGCATACACCTCTGAAATCGCCATCGAAACAGTTATACAACCAACAATATGACCATCCCCACCCCACCCCACCCCAGCATACACCTCTGAAATTGCCCTTGAAACAGTTATACAACCAACAATATGACCATCCCCACCCCACCCCAGCATACACCTCTGAAATCGCCCTCGAAACAGTTATACAACCAACAATGTGACCATCCGCACCTCACCCCAGCATACACCTCTGAAATCGCCCTTGAAACAGTTATACAACCAACAATATGACCATCCCCACCCCACCCCAGCATACACCTCTGAAATCGCCCTCGAAACAGTTATACAACCAAGAATGTGACCATCCGCACCTCACCCCAGCATACACCTCTGAAATCGCCCTTGAAACAGTTATACAACCAACAATATGACCATCCCCACCCCACCCCGGCATACACCTCTGAAATCGCCCTCGAAACAGTTATACAACCAAGAATGTGACCATCCGCACCTCACCCCGGCATACACCTCTGAAATCGCCCTTGAAACAGTTATACAACCAAGAATGTGACCATCCGCACCTCACCCCAGCATACACCTCTGAAATCGCCCTCGAAACAGTTATACAACCAAGAATGTGACCATCCGCACCTCACCCCAACATACACCTCTGAAATCGCCCTCGAAACAGTTATACAACCAACAATGTGACCATCCGCACCTCATCCCAGCATACACCTCTGAAATCGCCCTCGAAACAGTTATACAACCAACAATGTGACCATCCGCACCTCATCCCAGCATACACCTCTGAAATCTCCCTTGAAACAGTTATACAACCAAGAATGTGACCATCCGCACCTCATCCCAGCATACACCTCTGAAATCGCCCTTGAAACAGTTATACAACCAACCTGATGCTGTGAGTTCTTTGTCATCAGAATCATCGTCGGAGTCTGACTTCGAGGTCAGTTCCGACGCGGAGACTGGGGTGCAGCACGCCGGGTTGAAAATCCACTGTCGTCTGCCAAATAGAACAACTGCGTCGCCGTCAGCGTCGATTTTCTTAACACGGCCCACTTTACCCAAAACCTGCAAGAAGCGAAAGTAACATTGAGCTTACCGTAAATCCTTGATATGAAGACTAAGCTCAGTTCAAGGCAGGCGTCTATTGTGTTCTTGAGAAAAAACCCCACAAACAATGCTGTTCCAAATAATGCTCCACAGGCCATATCAAAGGCCATGGTTTGTGATGTCTTGTCTGAGAAAAGGTGCATATAAAAGATCCATTGCTATTGATTGATTGATTGATTGATTGATTGATTAATTAATCTATCGAATTCGAGTTTATGTGATTGATTGATTGATTGATTGACTGATTGATTGATTGATTGATTCGATCGTTCATCCGTTCTTGTTCGTTAGTTTATTCGTTCATTTATTCTTACCTTGCTCATGCCATCCGCCCATTCGCCGTGATTTTCCTGCAACATCTTTACCTTGTTCATGTCATCCGTGATTCTAACAACGCTTCCAACCTCTAGAGGTTCGATCTACAAAACATGTGTAACGCAAAACATCAAATGTCATTGTGCTGTGTACAGGCACGTAGGAACCGAGGGGCGGGGCCTGGGCCCACTCCCACTTGAGGTGAAGAACAGTACGTTGTTGTTGTTGTTGATGATGGTGGTGATGGTGATGGTGGTGTTTTTGTTTAGTTTTTCAAAAATGTGTCTTGAGTCAGAGAGTCAGGCACACAATTTGACGAGAGAGAGAGAGAGAGAGAGAGAGAGAGAGAGAGAGAGAGAGAGAGAGAGAGAGAGAGAGAGAGAGAGAGAGATGAGCAAAAGACATTGAGAGAGATATACAGAGATAGAGACAGTGAGACAGATACAGAGAGAGATGAGCAAAATACAGAGAGAGAGAGAGAGAGAGAGAGAGAGAGAGAGAGAGAGAGAGAGAGAGAGAGAGAGAGAGAGAGATGAGCAAAAGACATTGAGACAGATATACAGAGATAGAGAGACAGTGAGACAGATACAGAGAGAGATGAGCAAAATACAGAGAGAGAGAGAGAGAGAGAGAGAGAGAGAGAGAGAGAGAGAGAGAGAGAGAGAGAGGCAAACAGAGAGGCAAACAGACAGACAGATAGATAGACAGACTAGTTTTACCTTTCTCAGTACGTTGGGCACTAGTCTGTACTTTATTTTTCCAAACTCCACGTTTATGTCTCCGTTATCGGCGAAACTTGTCACCAGCCCAGTCTGTCCAATACACTGCAATCAAAACTGACATACTTACAGGTATCCACTAAATATCGATGATACGGGATGTTGTAGTACTCATTTCAACTTATTCTCGTGCTTATATCCAATTAAGGTTCAAACACGCTGTCCTGGGTACACACCTAAGCTATCTGGGCTGTCTGTCCAGGACAGTGTGTTAGTTTTTAATTGTTAGTGGTTGGTGAAAGAAAGGTGGGTATAGTGGTCTTACACCTACCCATTGGAGGCGAGACGTAGCCCAGTGGTAAAGCGCTTGCTTGATGCGCGGTCGGTTTGGGATCGATTCCCGTCGGTGAGCCCACTGGGCTATTTCTCGCTCCAGCCAATGCACCACGACTGGTACACCAAAGGCTGTGGTATGTGCTACCATGTCTTTGGGATGGTGCATATAAAAGATCCCTTGCTGCCAATCGAAAAGAGTAGCCCATGAAGTGGCGACAGCGGATTTCCTTCTTAAATATCTGTGTGGTCCTTAGCCATATGTTTGTCGCCATATAACCGTAAATAAAATGTGTTGAGTTCGTCATTAAATAAAATATTTCCAAAACTAATTAATAAATGTGCTCTAGTGATGTTGGTAAACAAAAACAAACTATAACCTTTGTTCAACAAAAAGAAAAACTCAAACCTTGGCCATTCCAACAGACCATCCATTTCGGGCTTCCATGATTTGTTTCAGTGTCGATGCGTCTAACTCTATACAGACTTTGTCTCCCACTTTAAACTCCGTTTCTGATGGTGTAATGTCAATAGGAGCCTTAGCGCCGACATCATCTAAATAGACAATCATATAGTATGTCAATAAGTGCCTTAGCGCCGACATCATCTAAACAGACAATCATGTAGTATGTCAGAAGGAGCCTTAGCGCCGACATCATCTAAATTGACAATCATATTGTATGTCAATAGGAGCCTTAGCGCCGACATCATCTAAATAGACAATCATATAGTATGTCAATAGGAGCCTTAGCGCCAAAAACATCTAAATAGACAATCATATAGTATGTCAATAGGAGCCATAGCGCCGACATCATCTAAATACATACTAATATAGTATGCCTATTGGAGCCTTAGCGCCGACATCATCTAAATAGACAATCATATTGTACATGTAGGAGCTATAGCGCCGACATCATCTAAATAAACAGTTATGTAGTATGTCAATAGGAGCCTTAGCGCCGACATCATCTAAATAAACAGTCATGTAGTATGTCAATAGGAGCCTTAGCGCCGATATCATCTAAATGAACAGTTATGTAGTATGTCAATAAGAGCCTTAGCGTCGACAGCATCTAAATAAACAGTCATGTAGTATGTCAATAGGAGCCTTAGCGCCGACATCATCTAAATAGACAATCATATAGTATGTCAATAGGAGCCTTAGTGCAAAAACATCTAAATAGACAATCATATAGTATGTCAATAGGAGCCTTAGCGCAAAAACATCTAAATACATAATAATATAGTATGTCAATAAGAGCCTTAGCGCCGACATCATCTAAATAGTCAATCATATAGTATGTCAATACGAGCCTTAGGGCCGACATCATCTAAATAGACAATCATATTGTACATGTAGGAGCCTTAGCGCCGACATCATCTAAATAAACAGTTATGTAGTATGTCAGTAGGAGCCTTAGCGCCGACATCATCTAAATAGTCAATCATATAGTATGTCAACAGGAGCCTTTGTGCCAACATCATCTAAATAGACAATAATATAGTATGCCTATTAGAGTCTTAGCGCCGACATCATCTAAATAGACAATCACATTATACCTACATGTATAGGAGCTTTAGTTCCGACATTTTCTAGATAACCATACATTATGTATATCGGAGCCTTAGCCTAGTGTTATATGTGAAAATATATAGGTATATAGATATAATATATTCTCACCTAAGACGGGTAGATGTTGGGGGTAGTACTCGTCTGTGTTATTGATGAAGATATGTAGGTATATAGATATATTATAATCTCACCAAGACGGGTAGATGTTGGGGTAGTACTCGTCTGTGTTATTGATGAAGATATATAGATATAATCTCACCTAAGACAGGTAGATGTTGCGGGTAGTACTCGTCTGTGTTATTGATGAAGATATATAGATATAATCTCACCTAAGACGGGTAGATGTTGGGGGTAGTACTCGTCTGTGTTATTGATGAAGATATATAGATATAATCCCACCTAAGACGGTTAGATGTTGGAGGTAGTACTCGTCTGTGTTATTGATGGATATATATAAAGATGTTTTAATCTCACCTAAGACGGTTAGATGTTGGGGGTAGTAATCGTCTGTGTTATTGATGAAGATATATAGATATATTATAATCTTACCTAAGACGGATAGATGTTGTGGGTAGTACTCCACCCCAGGCGCCTCATCTGTGTACTTTATGTCCACCTTCCCCTCGTAACCCACACGACATACGCTGATCTTCCCTGACTGCCACTTGACATTCACAGCTGACCGTGGCGATTTAGGATGCGGCGTAACCAATGATTCCACCGTGCCTGTCTTGCCACGCCCACCTTTTGGCATAAATTAACATAATAAACTTTATAATTATACTAATTGATAGGATTTAAAGAGGCTGACGTTAAGGTTCATATAGATTGGTTGCAGCGCGTGCGTGCGGTCCGACTGTTCTGTCTAATGAAAGTAAAGTTTGTTTTATTTAACGACGCCACTAGAGCATATTGATTTTTTATATTATCATCGGCTATTGGACGTCAAACATACGGGCTACTCTTTTACGACAGGCAGCAAGGGATCTTTTATTTGCACTTCCCACAGGCAGGATAGCACAAACCATGGCCTTTGTTGAACCAGTTATGGATCACTGGTCGGTGCAAGTGGTTTACACCTTCCCATTGAGCCTTGCGGAGCACTCACTCAAGGTTTGGAGTCGGTATCTGGATTAAAAATCCCATGCCTCGACTGGGATCCGAACTCAGTACCTACCAACCTGTAGACCGATGGCCTAACCACGACGCCACCGAGGCCGCTTGCGTTTAGCGCGTATACACCAACAGCGTTCCGGCTGGCCACATGTGTTTTGTTGACGCACGCATCGCACACATCCAGTCTAGACGCTTACATTGAAACTACTGTTCTAGTATTTCGATTTTATTTATTTTTACCAGACCGCACGCACGCGCCGCATCCAGTCTATTTGAGCCTCTAATATTATTAATTAAAGCCGCAGGTTCTAGTTCATATGTACCTTTTTGTTTCGCATAAAGTTAGATTTGAGCTACTATCATTGAAGTGGTGGGTGGATCATCCACACTGTCCATGAGTCTGTTAATTCCCGCCTTTACACGAAGCGACAGGCAAATATATACGGTAGGAAAAGGGGATTATTAAGGGGGAGTCCCCTCCGCCTTCCTGGCTACTTCAAACATCAGGAATACAAGGTTTGCCAAAATTGGCAATTTAAATAAAATATTGTTGTTGTTTTTTGTTTTTTTTAAACCTTGCAGAGTCGGCGGCTTTAAATGTAGTATTACTTATTTAAAGGTGCACAGTCCTCTATAAATAATGTATAAACTAACACAAGAATAATCTGGTATTTTTCCTTTAAATATCTTTGCATAAGTAATGTTTGAACAAATGGTAACTTTCGTTCACGTTTTTGAAGATAATGGGCCCATATGTACAAGAAGGAAGGAAGGAAATGTTTTATTTAACGACGCACTCAACGCAATTCATTTACGGGTTACATGGCGTCGGACCACAGAGATAATGAGGGATAAAACCCGCTGTCGCCACTTCATGGGCTACTCTATTCGATTAGCAGCAAGGGATCTTTTATATGCACTATCCTATAGACAGGATAGCACATACCACGGCCGTTGATGTGCCAGTTGTGGTACTCTGGCTGGAACGAGAAATCAAATGTACAGAAATGAATTTGAACGACAAAATCTTTATTCCAGGATCAAAACCGTATTTCTGCAGAGTGCAGAGCCGAATGGGTATTTAGCAAAACAGTGGCTAATTCCACGAGTATCTATCTAGTACCTCATCCATAGAATGACAGCCACTCCCAAGGAGATATTTACTGGACAATACCTTCATCCTACACTACTCAGAGGACTGCCACTCAGACTAGTTTACTAAATCAAAACTAGCACAAGACACAGCCTATTGGAATAAATATAGCTGTGATGACAGACATCCATGAATCAGCCAAAACAGTGATGAATTCAGGTGTTCGCGAAAGGTGAGCATACCCTGCCCCACAAGTGTCACCCGTCATGAGTACTTCCACCACAGCAGTCACGTGCGTCACTTCTTCTACATACTGAATATTACTGTAAGCCAAAAGTGCTGCAACCAGAGGATGAGAATGATGATGCTAATGATAATGATGACGACGACGATGATTATACTGATGGTGATAAGAATGAAATGGTTTATTCAACAACGCACTCAACACGTTTCATTTACGGTTATATAGCATCAGACATATGGTTAAGAACCACACAGATATTGAGGGAGGAAACCCGTTATCGCCATTTCATGGCCTACCCTTTTCGGTTAGCAGCAAGGAATCTTTTATATGCACCATCCCATAGACAGGATAGCACATACCACGGCATTTGATGTACTTGTCGTGGTGTACTGGCTGGAGCGAGAAATATCTCAATGGACCCACTGATGGAGATCGATCCCAAATCGACCGCGCATCAAGTCAGTGCTTTACCACTGGGCCGTGATAACAATGATGATGATGGTGATAACAATGATGAGAATGATGATGATGACGACGTCGACGCTAATATGATGATGGTAATGATGATGATGATGTCAATGATAATGATGATAACAATGATGATGATGACGGTGCCGAGGATCACAGTGATGTCACCACTCACCGTCTGTATCGTTCTGCTCCCAGTGAGTCCCACGAGCGACAGTGGCCCCCGGGAATATTCCCAGAGCGTTCACCTTGAGGCTTTTATTTCTTGCAGATACAGTCACACTGCAAACAAACGCATAATGGTCAGACACCCTATGACGCCCTCTCTCTCTCTCTCTCTCTCTCTCTCTCTCTCTCTCTCTCTCTCTCTCTCTCTCTCTCTCTCTCTCTCTCTCTCTCTCTCTCTCTCTCTCGCTGTGTGTGTCACACTCTCTATCTATCTCGGTCTATCTGTGTCTCTCTGTATCTGTCTCTGTCTGTCTGTCTGTCTGTATGTCTGTCTCTGTCTGTCTGTCTCTCTGTGTCTCTCTGTATCTCTGTCTCTCTGTCTCTGTCTCTCTCTCTCTCTCTCTCTCTCTCTCTCTCTCTCTCTCTCTCTCTCTCTCTCTCTCTCTCTCTCTCTCTCTCTCTCTCAAATACAATCCTTCAGATTAGACATACAGCTCCGCGTGGGTAAATAAAGACAAATATTTGGTACTGTGATTAAAAATTAGATATCCCATTATTAAAACAGCATTTTAATTCATGTGCGTAAAAAAAAAAAATCTGCCATAAACCCTTCTCATTAAGATGACGGCTACGGTGCGTGACGTCATAGGGTGACAACTCCGAATCAATAGCAAGCTAATTATTAGGGACATTCTGCAAACAATAAAATATAATTTACGGATATTTTAATTTATTTCTTATTGTATTAGATCTAGACGTCAGTGGATATTAAAGAACATACGGTTGCGACTTGGGGGTGTCGTAACGTCTGAAGGGATGTGTTAGATCGTGCTTTCCCGTGACGTAGCACAGCGAACACAGATTATAGTCGTCACATCTCGTACAGTGCCAGCGCATGCCCACAACACCTACTTCGTTACATTCGTTACACGTAATGCTCTGATGCCGAATACCTGAAAAGAAAACGTTTGTTAGAAATCGGTAGACCACAAGGGTATATGATTTACGAACGCCACCTGTCGGGAAGTTGGACGGCGTTCTATATTAATCAGAATATATAGGGATTATGACTTTAGTAGAGAAATATAACTGATATGTGGACTATGACTTTAGTCGCGATAATAAGTGTACAATACCGACCTGATTATAAGCATGTATGGTTACTGGACCGTACAGCGGGTAAAATGGGGATAACTCTACGAAATGCCACAGTGTGTGGTCGCAAGAAGGATTTAATAAGCGTTATATCAGCCTTGATTATTTCATTAACTCAGGTTACCTCGAGGCAACACACCACCATTTGTCGTGTCGTTACTTGCTGTAGCAGTTTAATGTAGTTCGCTTTAGGAAATAGTTCCTCATAAAAAAATACTACAAAATTCTGATATTCCTTGACCTCTGTAGTATTTAAATAACCCAATGCTTTGAAGTTACTTGTTATAATGTAGTACTAACTGATAACAACTGTGCAAGTGGTATAGTGTCACTTGTATGACAGCAACACGGGGCGGTACTCTTGACTTGACGGTGGCTGACTGAAATATTCCCTAGTTAGTCCATGAACATTCGTCTCCCCAGGTGGTAACAATTGGCCACATTTTGGGTCCTGATTCATGTACTAAGTCGACCTATGTTGATTTATTACACGGTACTTGTCACTTGAGAGCACTCTCCAAAAGTAATAGTCACATGACCCTCTTGACAGTGTTGTATTTTTCACAGAATATATTCTGACATAGAAATTGTATTGAACTGCATGGAGTAATTAATGGCGATGTGGAACCTCCAGGTCGAGCAATGGCCTCATGACATAGTTTTCATTAAAAGCTACTATGTTTATCTCAACCCACCATTATCTCGAGATGTTTGGTTCGGTGACTTACATCGAGATAAGAACGTCAAACTGTAATTTGTAAAGAACTATTTAAAGTCGCGGACTCTAGTTTCAACCCGTGAAAATGGACACCAAATTTGATTGATCTACGAACCTGTAACCCATTTGGATAAAGTTATAATAGAGTTAAACACGCATCTGTGACACTGAAACGGGAAAAATACTCCTAAAAATAGACTAGAGCTCGTATCCATAACCAATACTTCGCAGGGGCGGGATTTAGCTCAGTCGGTTGAGTGCTTGATTGGGGTGCTTGTGTCGCAGGATCGAACCACTTCGGTGGGTCCATTCTACTGATTGGTTTTTTTTCTCATTCCAACCAGTGCACCACAACTGGTCAAAGGTCGTGGTATGTGCGCTCCTCTGCTGGAAAGTGCATATAAAAGATCCCTTGATACATTGGGGAAAATGTAGCTGGTTTTCTCTGATGACTACGTGTCAGAATTACCAAATGTTTGACATCCAATAGCCGATGATAATAAATCAATTTGATTTCGTGGTGTCGATAAAGAAACCAGACTTTAACTTTTCTAAGGGCCACTGGTACAACGCTCGCTCGATGCGCGGTCGGAATGGGATCGATCCCCGTCGGTGGGCCCATTGGGCTATTTCTCGTTCCAGCCAGTGCACCACGACTGGTATATCAAACGACGTGGTCCTGTCTGTGGGATGGTGCATATAAAAGATCCCTTGCTTCTAATTGAAAAGAGTAGCCCATGAAGTGGCGACAGGGGGTTTCATCTATCAATATATGTGTGGTCCTTAACCATATGTCTGATGCCATATAACCGTAAATAAAATGTGTTGAGTGCGTCGTTAAATAAACCATTTCTTTCTTTTTTTAAACTTTACTAGACACTAACATATTTGTTTTACCTTTAAGGTTATGAGTAGACTAAAAAAATGACGAATTTCTGAGTTCAGGGTTGAAGCTAGCGTTTGCGACTTTAAATAACTGACATTCTAGTTGACATATCTGTTCTACCTCACCTACTGGAGCACTGTCCAACACCCTCAGCTCAAACTTGTTGCCTTTCCCTATACTCGAGATTGTTTGGTTTCCATTATCCCAGATAATTTCAGCAGTTTGATCCTTTCCATAGGACACCACCGTCCCGACGTGCCCCTCTCCGCCATCTTTACTTCCACACGACCAATCAGGACCCCGTATCACCCGGAGACCTGTCGCCATCTTGCTTTCAGCAGGGACACTTGGAACAGAGAAAAGTGTCCTGGCAGTTTGTTCAGATTAATTCCTGGAAACAAAATGCATCCAAAAATATATTGTACACTGTTTATTGTATTATCTCTGTCTCTGTCTCATGTGTGTGTGTGTGTGCGCGCGCGTGCGTGTGTGTGTCACGCTCTCTCTCTCTCTCTCTCTCTCTCTCTCTCTCTCTCTCTCTCTCTCTCTCTCTCTCTCTCTCTCTCTCTCTCTCTCTCCACCTCCCTCTTTGTCCCTCTCTCTGTCACACACACACACACACCACTTTACTTTTTTATATAGTTGTACTCCCTTGAAAACAGGCTATTTTTCGTTCCAGGCAGTGCACCACGACTGGTATACCAAAGGCCGTGGTATGCGCTATCCTGTCTGTGGGATGGTGCGTACAAAATATCCCTTGCTACTAATCGAAAAATATAACGGGTTTCCTCTCTAAGACTATATGTCAGAATTACCAAATGTTTTACATCCAATAGCCGATGATTAATAAATCAATGTGCTCTAGTGATGTCGTTGAACAAAACAAACTTTAATTTCCCCTTGGAAACTCCTGTATACGCCTTTCGTTAATGGTGGACTGATAGAGTTTTGTTTTAGTGGGAATACCCACTACCTTTTATTAATTTGCCTGTCGCTGCAAAACATGGCTCATAAACAGCGTGCCCCCCACCCCTAGATCTGTCATTCACTCGAACGAACTGACAAGTTCAATACCGCTTTGTATTTCGTGGAGCTTTTTTTTTTACGACATAACAGACGGCTGTAACATGATCACAATAACGCAGTGGTATGTTAACAACATGGAGGACTCGTTGACTACAAGGGGAGCGGGATTTAGGTTAGTCAGTTGAGCACTCGCCTGAGGTGCTTGTGTCGCAGGATCGAACCACCTCAGTAAATCCGTTCAACTGATTGGGGTTTTCTCATTTCAACCAGTTAACCACAATTTGCTGTATGAGAAAAATGTAGCGGGTTTCCTCTGTTGACTACGAGTCAGAATTATCAAATGTTTGACATTCAATAGCCGATGATTAATTAATCAATGTGCTCTAGTGGTGTCGTTAAACAAAACAATCTTCGTTGTCTACAACCATTCTGCAGTTGAAAAAAGTAAAGTTTGTTTTATTTAACGACGCCACTAGAGTACATTGATTTTTTATCTTATCATCGGCTATTGGACGTCAAACATGGTCATTCTGACATTGCTTTTTAGAGGAAACCCGCTGTCGCCACATAGGCTACTCTTTTACAACAGGCAGCAAGGGATCTTTTATTTGCGCAGGATAGCACAAACCATGGCCTTTGTTGAACCAGTTATGGATCACTGGTCGGTGCAAGTGGTTTACACCTACCCACTGAGCCTTGAGGAGCACTCAATCAGGGTTTGGAGTCGGTATCTGGATTGAAAATCCCATGCCTCGACTGGGATCCGAACCCAGTACATGCCAGCCTGTAGACAGATGGCCTAACCACGACGCCACCGAGGCCGGTTTATGCAGTTGATTACAATAAAGTGGTTTCGCAACTACACCATTTCTGTTACGAAAGGAAATGTTTTATTTAACGACGCACTCAACACATTTTATTTACGGTTATATGGCGTCAGAGATATGGTTTAGGACCACACATAGATACTGAGATAGGAAACCCATGTAGTGGCGACAGCGGGTTTCCTCTCAAAATCTGTGTGGTCCTTAACCATATGTCTGACGCCATATAACCGTAAATAAAATGTGTTGATTGCGTCGTTAAATAAAACATTTCTTTTTTTCTTTCTTTCTTTCTTTCTTTTCCAAATTCCGATTATTAATAAATCAATATGCTGTAGGGTGTCATTAAACAAAACAGCTCCCTGTCTCCTACGCTTATATATGTAGACTATCGCACCTCAAGTGAGCGCTATATCAGCTGAACTAGATCACGTTCTATGTAAACTTGAATATGTGTGTACGTGAAGGCTATACTAGGAAAGATTTAACTTACCAAACAGCCGACGAGCGAGACAAATGTATTCCTCAAGAAACAAAGCGCAAATGATCAGCTTGAATGCTTAGACATTTCAGGTGTGTACTACACTGAATACCACACCCCCAGACGCAGTTATACAGTTGAAATAAGATAAATATGTACCCGAGTAAATTGTACAGTCTTGTTCTAATCGACGAAAACAAGGAAACAGAAACCAAAAACCCAAAATGGAGTCCAAGGGGATTCGCCGTACTATTTTAATTAAAGGTGGATGTCCTGGGTCAGTACTGGACTGAAGCCTTCAAGGAGTGGGGTGGTTGGAGGGCGGTGGGGGTTGGAGGATGGGTGGGCAGAGTACACAGGCCCGTAGGAGCGATATCTGGTGGGGCGGAACACAATTTCGCTTAGTGGGGGTGGGGGGTGGAACACAATCTCGTCTAGAGGGGCTGGGGGTGGAACACAACCTCGTCTAGAGGGGATGGGGGTGGAACACAATCTCGTCTAGAGGGCGTGGGGCGGAACACAATCCCGTCTAGAAGGCGTGGTGTGGGAGCGGTAAACAATCCCGTCTAGAGGGCGTGGGGCGGAACACAATCTAGTCTAGAGGGGGTGGGGGCGGAACACAATCTAGTCTAGAGGGCGTGGGGGCGGAACACAATCTCGCCTAGAGGGGGTGGGGGCGGAACACAATCCCGTCTAGAGGGCGTGGGGGGCGGAACACAATCTAGTCTAGAGGGGGAGGGGGCGGAACACAATCCCGTCTAGAGGGCGTGGGGGCGGAACACAATCTCGCCTAGAGGGGGTGGGGGCGGAAAACAATCCCGTGTAGAGGGTGTGGGGCGGAACACATATCGCCTAGAGGGTGTGGAGGTGGAACACAATCTCGCCTAGAGGGCGTGGGGGTGGAACACAATCTCGTCTAGAGGGCGTGGGGGCGGAACACAATCCCATCTAGAGGGCGTGGGGGCGGAACACAATCCCGTCCAGAGGGGTAGGGTAGGGCACAGTCACCATGTTGGGAGTACTAGTCATACTTGTCTTAATTTATACAGAATAAAACAAACAAATGTACATTTTTGTCCTCAAGTAAGGGCACAGCCCTCTGCCTCCCACTTCCGCTTAAAGCGAATTTTCTTATATAACTAAGTGTCTAGTGTGTGCGAGTCATATAGACAAAGGTGCACTCTGTTTTATTGGACATTGTGAATGTTATATAGTATACATGACTATATATATATATGACACGCACCAACTAGACACTCCGCTCGCCACAGTCTAGACCCTTCTCACTACGCACACCCCCCCCCCCCCCATCCCACCCTGCTACCATGGCTTTTAGGTGTACTCTGTTTTATTGGACATTGTGAATGTTATATAGTATATATGACTATATATATATATGACACGCACCAACTAGACACTTCGCTCGCCACAGTCTAGACCCTTCTCACTACGCACCCCCCCCCCCCCCCATCCCACCCTGCTACCATAGCTTTTAGGTGTACTCTGTTTTATTGGACATTGTGAATGTTATATAGTATATATGACTATATATATATATGACACGCACCAACTAGACACTTCGCTCGCCACAGTCTAGACCCTTCTCACTACGCACGCGTAGTAGGCTTAAATATAACAATGATTTAGAAATAGTAAAGAAAGACCATTAGGTACATTACGGGACATTTTTATTGAGTTTTTTATTTCTATTTCTTTTCTATTAAAATTGAACTTAAGAAAACGTGGCAGAAAACGCCTCACGAGGCCTACTCTTCACCACCACCACCACTACCCCCCCCCCCCCTCCCCTGCTAACATGGCTTTTAGGTGTACTCTGGACATTTTTAATTTTATAATCGTTAATAAAACTGTATCCTAACCGGATGTGAGCGACGCGAGCGACGCGAGCTATGTGTGCGATTATTTAAAAAATCATTGATTTCAACCTCCGTATCCTAACCGCTGGCATACGGCGCGATATATTTTGTTCTGCTTTATGTCATTTTGTTACAGTAAAGACATTTACTGACAACAGTTTTGTAAAAAAAAAAAAAAGAAAAAAAAAAAGACACCAACTTGAGAATTACGTTTTATTTTCATTAAATACGTGGAATACATAATAGTGCAGGTAGACACAGTTAAAAAATAACACAATTATAAAGACAACACCACACGATACGAGTGCACCGTACGAGAGTAATCACAACAGTATCCAATTGTTACGAGACAACATTACGATTTCATCGGCTGCCATACAATCAACTATTCTCGTACGAAACACTGGTATCGTATGACGCCGCCGTAAGCAATTTACATGAAATAGTATAGATATTATTTTCAGCATACAGTCATTAATTGGCAGTTAACTGCAGTATTTTTATTTGGATGATAAAAAGCACATTTGCATTAAAGGGACATTCCTGAGTTTGCAGCATTTTAAGATGTTTCCGACTAATAAAATATTTCTACGATTAATCTTACATATTAAATATATTTTCTTGTTTAGAATATCAGTGTCTGTATATTCAATGTGTTTCTGGTCGTCTTAATATTTGTAAGAAGCCCAAACTGGATTTTGTCTTCAAATAATTCCGTACGTATCAAAAGATATTTTTAAGAAATAAAATGAAAATTAACTTAGTACAAATATTAGAACGATCGGAAACACGTTTAATATACAGCCACTAATATTCTAAACAAGAAAATATATTTAATGTGCAAGTTTAATCGTAGAAACGTTTTGTTAGTCGATAACATCTTAAAAAGTTGCAGCAAACTCAGGAATGTCCCTTTAAAGGGACAGATCCTAGTTGTTAAACACTACAGCATATGTTTCACTATTAGAGCCGTTTATCAAACATCAATTAGATTTTATTGTTTAGATTATCCATTCACTTAGAACCGAAGTGTTTCTGGTCATTCTAGTGTTTTTGATACCAAAAATTGCTGTTTCATTTTTTTTAAAACGCACATGCGTCTGAGAAGTAGCAGTTTATTGATTCGAATTCTAGTCTATTGTTTAAGGACATTTCCCGTTTTAACGTCACAGACTCTTCTTTCACTCTAGTGTAACTTTTTTACAGGTTAAAACTAGGGTCTGCGCCTTTAATAATAATAATAATAATAATAATAATAATAATAAATTGCACAGACGGGAAATAAGGCAGTTTGTGTTCATAAAGAAATCAATCCAAAATATGGATTCATGGTGTATATGGACATATTGTAATTAACCACAATATCAACAGATAAACAATCACTAAAGTATTCCCATGAAATATGGCATGGATAATAATAATAATAATTATAATAATAATAATAAATTGCACAGACGGGAAATAAGGCAGTTTGTGTTCATAAAGAAATCAATCCGAAATATGGATTCATGGTGTATATGGACATATTGTAATTAACTACAATATCAACAGATAAACAATCACTAAAGTATTCCCATGAAATGTGGCATGGATTTTATGCAATGCACCTGTGATGGGATATCTTAGTCTGGCACTGGCAGTCTACTTGGTGGCGGTGCAAGAAGGATGAAACCTCCAGTAATGTATCTCCTCGGGTGTGGCTGTCCTCTTATAGGTAGAAATTCATGGAATCAACAACTAGTTTGCCAAATGTCCTTCAACTCTGCATTGTGCAGAGATACAGCCCTGGGCCCCGTTCCACGAAGCGATCTTAGCTCTAAGATTAACTTAAATGTATAAGATAGTTATGCGCTTGAATTGATCTTAGGGCTGAGATCGCTTTGTGAAACGGGTCCCTGATCATCTATTACCGTTTTGTCGTTCACATTAGATCGAATATTTCTGTCGTAGTATATGCAGGGTATCCAAGCACCCACTTAACATTTATGCGAGTTGATGAAATACAATATTATTATGTGCACTAAATTTGACAGATTTTTTTTCAAAACTTATAATCTGTTTGATCGTCCATAATCTATTTAAACCTGTATTCTTCCTAAAACTGGAATTAATATTTGAGGACATAATTTGTACAATCCGATGGCTCGCCTATAAAATGATCTCTCTCTCTCTCTCTCTCTCTCTCTCTCTCTCTCTCTCTCTCTCTCTCTCTCTCTCTCTCTCTCTCTCTCTCTCTCTCTCTCTCTCTCTCTCTCTCTCTCTCTCTCTATATATATATATATATATATATATATATATATATATATAATAATAATAATAATAATATATATGTTATTACCAAAGTGTTTTCCGGTATCGTCAATATCGTATATTAGGAATACAAAATGTCAAAGAGACTCGCATACTACAATATTTTTATTCCTAATATGTGATATTGACGATACCGAAACAACGAGGGTAATAATCTCTTTATCATATAATCTCAAACTTAATACAAACTGTTTTTTGTAAACAGTATACGCAACTTTAATGCCAGTCAGCCATTACGCGATATTCAAATGACGTAACAATATGTGGCGCGCTGTCTTTTTGAATGGGAATGACGTCAAACTCGAATGACGTCATTTTGGATGTCCTTACATCAAAATAAACTAGTGCATAACGCTTCTTGGTTTATGAACGCTGGACAGCTTTCAGTGTAAAATTGCTATTGAAATGTTTTTATTTGATGACAATGAATGCATGGAGTGTCACCCTAGTACGTTTGCTCAAGTGTCAATAAACCTAGTGCCGAGACCTCGACTAATTTACATCTAATTTGCAGAGTTATCAAATATCTTAAAGTATGGGATCTTAAAAATAGAACATACTTTGATTGCACTGAAAATGTAAGATATTATAAGTATTTCACGAGGGACATATTTAATAACAACTGATACCGAGTTTGTTATTCTATTTTATTTACCCCAGCTTTTTTTAATTATTATTCTAAAAGCCTTAAATATACATACACGTACACGTATATAGAAACCATATAAACCTCTTTACACACTCTTCTGAGTATTGATATAACTTTGTATTTTAACTACGTTCACAGATAATTTTCGAAAACCAAAGTTTTATATATTCTGTTAAAATATATATATATATATATATATAATATATATATATATATATATATATATATATATATATATATATATATATATATATATATATAATATAAATCTATACAAATTTCCAGAGATGAAAATTATCCGGATTTGTCCACAATTCCTAATTTCTAATCGTCTGTACAGTGTAGCCGGATTTTCCACTGATTGTCCTAACAATTCCATATTCTCAGAGCAAAACATAAATACTGACAGTGGCGGATCCAGAAAATCCATTTAGGGGGTCCCAGTGACATGAGGTAGAATGCCAATGAACTGTTGGGGGAGGGAAATTAATATATAATAAAATTATAACTATCGCAAAATTTAGGGGACCCTGGGGCCCCTAGATCCGCCTCTGTACTGTTTCCGCTGATATTCTGCATATATTCTGAATCGGGGGTGCCATTTGAGATCATTGTGCAACCTATCCCAAGGATTATTTTAGTACCCGACCACCATTATTAAAATTTCTCGATTTTCTTTCGCAACTCATTTTCATCTCTTGACTTTATTTTTCTCTTTTTTGGGGAGATATTTTATTGATCAAAAACGAATCAAAAGGATTGCACAACAGGCAGAACCTATATAAGTGCTCTCCTAAGCAAGATGGATATCAGACAATATTCATAATCATATATATCTAAAGCATAATAACAATGTCTAATGGCATAAAATATTTAACATAATTACTATTTTTTAATATATAGTAATAAAAGGTATAGAGTAGATAGAATAGAAATGGGATAGTCGAGATAAAATATGATAGTAATGATCATATTGTTGGAGCTAACCTTATATGGGGCAGTAAGATCAGAATAATAAGTTAGTTCAACTCGAATCTCTTTCTTTCAGCTATATATTTATGTACTGCGTTAAAAATTAAATCGTTTTCTTCAATTGGTTGGTTTATTGATCTGGATAGTAGTAGATCAATGTCTAAGATATCAAGGTAATTCCGTAACGATGCAAATAAATCATATTTTTGTCTGATGAACAGAGGGCAGACATAAAAATAATGAAAAATATCTTCACAGTTATCTTCACATGCACAGCTTGGGCTATCAGAAAGATGGCTTAAAAATAAATGACAGTTTAAGTTGCTAGCATAGTTACGAAGCTGACAATGTATAATGTTACGTTTACGATTTCCATAAAGATAGAAAGTAGATGAAGGATTGGGATTTCCCTTTTTTATTAATTTTTTATAGGTACGCAGACATGGTTAATTTTGAGTTAAACTGTCAAGATCATTCCATAACTCCAAAATATTAGGAATAAAGCTGTTTTTATATGAATTAGTATGGCATGTTGGTGGAGTGAATGGACGTTGATTTCTGAGTGTAAAACGATTAGTGGGATTATCATATGCCAAGATTTCATCCAGTAGATATTGAGGTGTTTCGCCTTTTAGTATGTTATGCATTAGAATTAATTTACTATTTTTGCGACGTTTATATAAAGGTTCCCAACCAAGTTCATAATATAGTTTGTCAGGATATGTTCCTTTCCTAAGTCCTGTAATGATTCGGGAAGCTTCAAGTTGTACTGACTCAGTTGTATTGGATTCTTTAGCTGTACAATTATCCCAACTTATATTACCATATTCTAAGATTGGTCTTATAAATGCAACATACAATTTAGTTGGGTAATATCTATTTAATTTATATTTTAACATACGTAGAATGTTATTTCGTTTACAAGCTTTAGTATATATGTCATTAATATGATTTGTTCATCTACCATTGGAGTTTAAAATAAGCTCTAGATGTTTGTGGGAGGTTACATTATCAAGAGGAATTCCATTAAGATATAGCTTAGGAATATCAATATGTAGCGTTCTTGTGAATAACATTGATTTGGTTTTAGTTATACTAAATTCAACTCCCCAGCTAGTTGACCACTCATATATAGATTCTAAGTCTTCATTTCGCGTTTCTGCTGTAGAGGTATGGCCATTGTCAATGCAATAAAGAGAGGTGTCATCAGCAAATAATTTTATTTTATTAGATACATTGTCTACTAGATCATTTATGAATATTAAGAAAAGATGTGGCCCAAGTATATATCCCTGTGATACTCCAGCATTGATATTCCTCCAATTTGAGAAGTAACCATCAAGTTTTACTCTTTGTTTCCTTTCGGACAAATAACTGCTGGACCAATTAAGAAGATTATCACAGATACCATATTTCATTAGTTTAAAAATTAAACCCTATGCCATACCCTATCAAAGGCTTTAGTAATATCACTGAATACAAAGCTTTGTCCTTGCCATTATCTAGATTTTTCATTATAGTATCATAAATAATTAGTAGCTGATTAGTTGTAGAATCTTTTGATCTGAAGCCTGATTGATTATTAGTAAGAATATTATGATCATTGATATAGTTATGAAGGTTTTTAAATATATATTTTTTCTAAGATTTTGCTAAAGCAATTGGTTACAGAAATTTGTCTATAATTTGAGGGACTCTTAATATCACCTCTACCTTTATATATGGCTGTAACATTGGCACACTTCCAGTCCCGTGGCACACAACCTAGTGAGACTGACAAATGGATTTTATTAACTTAGGTGACATATTGTCTGGTCCCGGCGGTTTGTCGACATTAAGGGTTTTAATCTGATCGAGAACATCTTGTTCTGAGATTACAATATTAGATAATTTATATGGGGACAGTAGATTGTAGTTGGGTAGATTTGGTTCGTTTTCGATTCTTCATATGGAGGCAAAATAATCATTTAGCGCATTTGCTTTAACTTGGATGAAGGTGAACGTGATTACCATCAATAATTGGGCTTGATACTTTGTTTTTATTTCCGAATTTGCTAATGGATTTTGCCAGTTTCCACCATTGCTTGACTTTCTTATGTCAATAAGTAATAATCAAGGTAAAATTATATATATATGTATATGTATGTATGTATGTATGTATGTATGTATATATGTATGTATATATGTATGTATATATGTATATATATATGTATATATATATATATATATATATATATATATATATATAGTTCATTGTTAATTGTAAACTCAAATTAACTATAAGAACTGACAGTAATATCTTTTTGGTTCATGTAAGTATGAAACATGTCTGTCCTGAATTTAATGTTAATTATATAATTGAAATTAATTATACAAATTGACAACAGTATCTTTTTGGTTCATGTAAGTATGAAACATGTCTGTCTTGAATTTATTGTTAATTGTATAATTCAAAATAATTATAAGAATTGACAGCAATATATTTTGGTTCATATAAGCATGAAACAAACAAAACCACAAAACGTGTGAATATATTTTTAAGAAGGGGTGGGATATAGTCCAGTGGTAAAGCGCTTGCGTGATGCGCGGTCGGTTTTTGATCAATACCCGTAGGTTGGCCCATTGGGCTATTTCTCGTTCCAGCCAGTGCACCACGACTGGTATATAAAATGTCGTGGTATGCGCTATCCTGTCTGTGGAATGGTGCATATAAAATACCCCTTGCTACTAATGAAAAAATGTAGCGGATTTCCTCTATAAGACTATATGTCAACATTACCACATCCAATAGCCGATGATTAATAAATCAATGTGCTCTAGTTGTTTCCTTAAATAAAACAAACTTTAAGACAGACATGCTTGTAAGACAGACATGCTACGAGGAGTATCTGTCTCTTTTCTTCTGTTGATTAAAAAAGGTTTTATGTTATAAAGATTGCACGTATCAAATAAATATGTTCCTTGATTATAAGATTCTTCAGTCAGTCTGTGACGTATGTCACATGTTTGCAGCTGAGTAAAATATCAGGCGTATCCATTTATTGAATGACACACTCACTTCCAATTCGTTTGCCATCTGAAATAAAATAGCTTTGAATATTAGGCACTTTCAATAACAATGGTACAATAACATATCACAGTATATTAGGCACATTAATATGATGTAGTACAGTGGATACCTAAGTATGTTTTGTTTAACGACACGACTAGAGCTAATTGATTTAATAATCATCGGCTATTGGATGTTAAACATTTGGTAAGTCCTAGAGAGAAAATCCGCTATATTTTTCCATTAGTAGCAAGGAATCATTTATATGCACTTTCCCACAGACAGGAGAGCACATACCACGACCTTTGATATACCAATCGTGGTGCATAGGATGGAACGGGAAAACCCCACTCACCCAATCACTGTGGCATGACCACAATATATTAGATACTTTATTAAGGTACACTAATGTGCCATGGTATATTAGGCACCTTTTCATGATACGCTAATGGGTCATGGCATAATAGGTACCTTGACCTTTCACCCATAGAACACGTGTGGGATATCCTTGGTAGACGTATTCAGCAACGTCACTAACCATCATGAACGCTGGTTGAATTAGGGTGGGCATATTAACCATGCGACAAAGGTGTAGTGCACATATATTGACGCTAGAGGAAGTCCAACACGATATTGACCTTTTTTTTTTTTTCATTACTCCACCCATGACTGGCATTACCTTTATTGCTGGACTTAAAACATCTCTCATAGTGTTAAAACCAATGACATCCAGTGTTGAAATAAATGTTAAAATTATTTCAAAGTTACAGTTTTGTTAATTTTGAGGAATATCCCCTACTTTTTGTGTCAGCAGAGTACATACACACACACACACACACACACACACACACACACACACACACACACACACACACACACACACACACACACACACACACACACACACACACACACAAGCATATATATATATATATATATATATATATATATATATATATACTGAAACAAAATAGAAAGTTGACTTTGAATACATATAGCACAGCGATAAATTAATAGATGTTTAAGAACAAGAGTTTTCGATTATAGTATCCTTTGAGTATAAACGACACAACAACAAAACCGTGCGAGTTTCCATTACTTTATTTAAGCAGTAAGCATCATGACGTCATGGGGGTATTAATTTTAATAACAAGTGACGAATTAGTAAGTTGATTACGGTCAGTAACGTGTGTGACCACCTCGAGCTTCCACTACAGCTCTGCGACGTCTTTTCATAGATCGTAGGAGTTGTGTAAACATCCGCACCGGAGGTTGACGCCATTGCTGTACAAGCGCCATCCCAAGCTCTCGGAGATTCTGGGGTGGGTTCCTGATATTTGGTAGTCGTCTGCCAAATTCATCCCAAATGTGTTCGATAGGATTTAAGTCTGGTGAGCGGGACGGCCATTCCATGACATTCACACCGGCATTGCTTAAGAAGTTTCGTGTCACGGCCGCTGTGTGGGGCGTAGCATTGTCATGCTGAAACGTTAGTCCTGGTCCATGTGCGCGAAGAAATGGAAGGAGCTCTGGCGTCAACACTTGGTCACGATATTGCTGTCCTGTTAGGTTGCCATTAATGACAAGGAGTCGAGATCGACCGTTTCCTGTAAATGCGCTACCGCCTCTAAATCTATCCACCTCTCGTACACAACACCGAGCAAATCGTTCTCGTTGCCTACGCCATACTCGTACCCTCCCGTCGGTAAATCTCAGCGAGAAACAAGACTCGTCACTGAATACAACCCTATTCCACTGTCTTTGAGTGAATCTCACATGTCTCCGTGCCCAGTGTAAACGCTGAACACGATGATTTGCCGTCGAAATTGGTCCAACGTAAGGACGTCTGGCAGCGCGCAACCGGTTTCGAATGGTCTGTGGTGTCACCCTCCCCCTGAACAATTGTCGTGATGTTGAAACGGAAGTCATACAGCGATTGCGTAGATGACGTAACCTTATTTGTTGGTCTTCGAAACGTGACGTCACTCAAGGTGCTCCTGACCGTGGGCGATCTGCAGTTGACTCAGTTTGCTGAAAACGTATCCTTAGGTTGTGGATTGTCTGTTGGCTACAACCAAAGGCTCGCGCAACTTCTGGTACGGACTGCCCAGCTTGCAGCCTACCCATGGCGCGTTCTCTGTCGGTATTGGATAGTCTAGGTATTTGACAATAATTGTTTCCCGAAATTTTCGTGTGTTTTTCCATGTACTACGAATAATCGGCTAACATCCGTATCACTGACGCAAAGGTGTGGCGGTCACGTGACATTATGTAAGTGCATTTCATGTTTTTCCCAAATAGACCGTGCACATGCAACATCTCGCATGACTGAGTATTGTGTATGTGAAATGTCATGTCAACTACTGGACACAGCATAATATAACAATTAAGTTACCTCAAGTTGCAGTGTGTTGTTGTAGGACATTTTATAATAAAATCAAGTTTCTTTTTTTGTTTCAGTATGTATATATATATATATATATATATATATATATATATATATATACTCACGTAACAAACATTCTTTGTAACAAATAAATATATACATAATTGCATTTACTTGAATTCTGTTCATGAAAATTCCAGAGAATTATTATGAAGCAATTCCCTTCGATGTTTCAAACTTTAAGCGCACAGCTTGTCACAGGCCAGGACTGGACCACAGTATTTTTTAACAGATGAATAATACATGTATGGCAAACAAGATTGTTCAAAAGTATGAATATTAACTTTTAATTATGTACAGGAACGTTTTGATCATGAGTAAATATAATATATGTTGTATAAGTTGTAAATAATTAAATATATATATTCCAAGTCATTTGCTTGACTCTGCATCATAATAACGTGTAAGGGTGTGTCTCCATCATTATCACCTGCATTAACATTGGCACCTTAAAAACAAAAATAAAAAACACATTATAAATCAGGCGCGGGTCCAGGAAATTATGCAGGTGGGAGTCGACTGTCGCGTTTTAGGGGGGTATCTCACTGGTGATGATTCACCGGAAAATATATATATTATAATTAAGGAAGTTCTATTTGAGCCGAGGGATTCCCCCCCCCCCCCTGAACCCTCCCCCCCCCCCCCCCCCCGGACACACACACGCACGCGCACAATATCCAATACTATGGTTGTGGAGCTAACGTTTTCCACGTACTAAATACACAGGCGTACGGGCTCCCATTTTTGTAAGGGGCAGGCTGGTTTTGCCCGAATTAAACGAAAATGCCCGAATCTGAATCACAACATTTATTCATAATAGTATTACTGCCAAACAGCTATATAGGGGTGCAAACTAATCACTGCACATGTTTACATATATTACAACTAATTTTGTTGGTAGAATGATGGAAATATATGTTTATATAGGTTAGCACATTTTGCACGAAAATATCTCTATCTTTTTTGCACACATTTGAGAATTTGCACCAGCACTACGATGGGGAGGCAGTCAACTAGTTCGCGAGCACTCGGCCTCCAGTACACGCCATATATTTACCAACATATTCACAATGTATCTATATATTAATTTGATAATTTTCTACAAAATTGGATTTGGGCACCGCTAGAGAACATTCATTAAATAATCATCGGCTGTTGGATAAAGATGAAGTTTATTTTTTTTAACATCACCACTACAGAACATTGATTATTAATCATTGGCTATTGGCTAATTTAACATATACTCTGGGAGAAGAAACCCACTACATTTTTCCATTAGCACCAAGGGATCTTTTACACACACCATCCCACAGACAGAAAAGCATATACCACGGCCTTTGACCAGTTGTCGTGCACTGGTTGGAACGAAACACAACCCAATCAATGGAATGGATCCACCGAGGTGGTTCGATCCTGCGACGCCAAGCACCTCGACTGAGCTAAATCCAGCCCTATATGGGCGTTAAGAGTACCTGCAGATATTAGCATTTGGATGGGCTCGATGTAGCATTCGTCACAAGCAACATGTAAAGGTGTTAGTCCTTTGTTTGCTTTCGAATTTACACTAGCTCCCTGAAAAAAAAAAAAAAAAAAAAACCCAAACGTAATATTATCTGTGGGTGTATATGTCTCCCACTCTCTTTCTTTCACCTCTGACTATTTATTTCTTGCACTTATTCGCCCATCCGTCCACAAACACAGATGAACAGACCTCTCTCTCTCTCTCTCTCTCTCTCTCTCTCTCTCTCTCTCTCTCTCTCTCTCTCTCTCTCTCTCTCTTTCTGTGTGTATGTGTGTGTGTGTATCTTTCCCTAACTGTCTTTTCTCCCCTCTCTGCATCTTTCCATACCAGTCTACTCCTACCACTCACTCACTCACACTCTCTCTCTCTCTCTCTCTCTCTCTCTCTCTCCTCTCTCTCTCTCTCTCTCTCTCTCTCTCTCTCTCTCTCTCTATATATATGTCTCATTGTGCCTCTCTCCTCTCTCTCTCCCCTCCCCTCTCCTACGTGGCTGTCTCTCCCACTCTCTCTACCCTCCCCTTCCCCCTCCCTCTCTCTCTCTCCTCTCTCTCTCTCTCTCTCTCTCTCTCTCTCTCTCTCTCTCTCTCTCTCTCTCTCTCTCTCTCTCTCTCTCTCAGTGTGTGTGTGTGTGTGTGTGTGTATCTTTTCATAACTGTCTTTTTTTCCCCCTCTGCATCTTTCCATACTAGCCTTCTCCTACCTCTCTATCTCTCTCTGTTCGTCTGTATGTGATTTAAAGACATATTAGTGTTTTCTTCCTAAGTAGGTGTGTAATTATAATTGACGTTTTACCTGTTCAATGAGAACTCTTGCAATATCTGTATGGTCGTTGACTGTTGCAAGATGTAGTGCCGTAAATCCATCCTCCTTCTTAGAGTCGATGATTTTTTTATTTCTCTGGAGTATTTTCTCTACAATTCTAACAAGTCGAGAACTTGATGAAAGGACATTGTTAATCATTGGATGTCAGCTGAGATATATACCACTAAATTAAATCCCATAGATGACAACACGCACATCATAGATATAAATACTGGAATTCCATTAAAGTGACAGACCCTAGTTGTTTTTTTAACACTATGACGCATTTTTCACTATCAATGTCCTTTTTGATAATTTAAATTATATGTACTTACATGTTATTACTTATTCATACACCTGAAATGGTTTTGGTCATCCATTTGGTCATCCATTTGGTCAATGCATTTTTTATACTTCCAAAAACGCATGTTCGTCTGAGATGTAGTAATTGCGGGGGGGGGGGGGGAGTCGGTTTTTTGTAGGTTTTGTTTTAAAAATACCACAAACATTTAACACAGAGACAAAGACATTTTAATTTCTTTTCTTCTTTTTTTGACATTACAAACATGGATAATGATGAGATGAATGGTGAAGCTGCAGTATTTCCATGATACTCGATTCTTATTGCCCTCCTGCCTCCGAGTTTTACTTACACTTTTGAATCTGTTGCTGTTTTAACAATATTTGTCCTATGAGCCTGAACTGTTTACTGAAGGTAGTAAATATCAATATAGTAATGGATGTGAAATAACAAAGTTACAGTTCCCATAATTTTAAAATAATTCCATATTCAGTAGGGTTATATTTTTTCTTCTTTTTTGTGTGGTTTTTGTTTGTTTTGTTTGAGGGTTGCTGTTGGTTGTTATATTTTTTTTAATTTTTTTTTTTTTTGGGGGGGGTGGGGGGTGGGGGTGTTGGGGTTTTTTGGGGGGAGGTGTGCAACATTTAATAACTCCACCCCAGAACTGATATATTTCGACATCTATGAAAGTGGATAATAAAGATCCCTTGTCCGAAGTGTACAATTTGATCAGTTTGTCCCAGTTCAAAATTATTCTTCATGGTTTCAAAATTCTAAATTACTCTTGACTATCCCGAAAATTTACCCAGGTCTGCCGTTCAACGTTGTCCAGTGAAGAAGGTTGAATCCCCGTTTGTTGGTTTTCGTTAAATCTACTTTCGGTGACGTCAGAATTCGCTCAGCCGCTGCTGTGTGGTCCTTAGCAATGGCGTTATGAAGAGGTGTGTCCCCTGACTCATCCTGTGTAAATCGTTTTAAAAGACAATCATTATGCCAGTAATTCACCAAGTACTGAAAAACAGTGCTAACATTCAAATGAACACTGAAATATCACAGGTCATAAATATCCCAGAACCCCCCCCCCCCCCCCCCCCCCAAACATTTGTTTTAATATAATTTGTTAAAAGAAGAAAAACCGAAAAGAAAACAAGAAACATTTATTCACCAAGTGCTGAAAAATAGTGCAAATGTGAACCAGACCCATGTTCAGCCAGAAAACGTTTCGCTACCGCTCGCGAACTATTTTATTGGTTCCAGACATGGTCATTTGATTTACCGTAAAGTGCATAAACCAGTTTAGCGAATGTTATTGTTGGTTTTGGGGTGGGGTTTGTTTGTTTTTTGTGGGGGAAGGGGTGTGTGGGGTTGTTTTTTATCGGTCTGGCTCAACCAGCCGACAGATACATACAGTGTTAAAAGCGGTTATGTGATTCATACTTCATTGACGTCAACAATAATTATATTTATTACCCATAATATTGTCAAAAATAGTTTGGTACATATCAAAGTGATAGGTCCCACTAGAACGCCAAGTGTGACGTCACACTTCGCGACGTCATCGATTGGCGCACTGCAGCCTTACAGGAACGTCAATCAAACGAGCTGAGTAATATAAATTAAGATCGATTATGGGCAATAAATAGGACATTAAACTCGATATCCATTTCGTATGATGTTTATGTCCCTCGTGAAATAATTTTCAATGTTACTCACTAAAGCTCGTTATAATTGAAAATTATTTCACTCCGGATATAAACATGATACCAAATGGAAGCTCGTTTAATATCCTATAACTATCCTATAACTTACCCATGATATCCATAAACCCATGTTATAATTTAGTTTCTTACACACCCGTTGGTGAGAACACCATGCATTATTTTTGATAACACATACTTGTTTACACATGTACGTGTGTCAACAATTTCAAGACATACGACTGGCTGCTCCTAGGTAATGACTAGGTCACTAATGCCAGACATCCAATGAAAAAAACCAATACGATCGAAATCAATTACACTGTGAAGTATAGTTAACCTGATAATCATTTGACGCGTTAGTTAGTTACAAGTGCAACGGCTGTAAATAACTTTTAGTCGAAAAATATGTTTTAAAACAACACGTCGTAAGATACATGGTAGCTAACGGCCATTCATGTATTATTCTCTGTATATCATGTTAATTTTGTTATAATTCTAGGTGTATAACAATTTAATCAATATAAACAATCGCACTCTTTTTTCAGGAAACTAATACATAGAATAAGGGATCTCACCATTCGGCGATTCGGCTTTTCTCGCCGAGTTTTCACATTTTCCCCCGAATTTTCACACTCTTTCGTATATTAATACAATTTTAACAATTACTATCTAATCCCCTGGTGGTTGTTTCTTTAATGGTTTTATTTTCTTTTGTTATTGGGAGGGGTTTTTTGCTGTTTGTTTTGTTCGTTTGTTGTTATTTTGTTTATTATTATTTGCTTTGCTGATTTTTGCATTTATTATTGTCTTGTTGGGTTTGTTTGTTATTTTGTTGTTGATGTTGTTGTCATTTTTATCCAATATGAACATCCACGAGCGTAGGAAGGTGCCAAAAAGTGGGGGGCACACTTTTATATTTATACACTTTTACACTATTATAAAGCAAATATAAAGCAAAATATCTGAAAAGTGCGGGGCATATGCCCCCTTGCACCCCCCCCCCCCCCCCCCCACCACCACCCGTTTCCTACGCCAGTAACATCTATAAGTATAACTTGGACTGTGTGTGCGTACAACTGACCATGACGTTGACGTCAGAGCCTCGTCCAATCAGAGCATATATAAGCGTCGTTTGGCCTGTGTAGGCGGCGTTGTGAACCGCGGTCCTTCCTTTGTTGTTAGCATTGTCCAACTGGGCACCAGCTCTGACCAAGTACTCGGCAATTTCTGTGTGTTTTCTGGAATTATTATTATTAATTTTTTTTTAAAACTTGATGTAACCCGTGATTCGCACAGGGAAATGGAAGTGGGGTGTAGTGGCCTTACACTGCCCCCCCCCCCCCCCCCCCCCAAGAAAATGAATGCAATATTTAGCACAATGTGTGTGTGGTAGTCGACTGGACAAAGTTGTCTGTCGGCAGTGCAGATCGAAAAAGGAGAAGCTATCAGAAGGATTAAACATTGTTTCGTATTATATTGTAAATACTGTAATCAAAAAGCGTATCTCAGGACAACAGAGCCAAAGTGATGTTTTGAGAAGGTAGACCCGTGAGAACCGTTGATCAATGCCGCCGCCAGCACCACCACCACCCCATTTGTGACTATTTAGGGTCGAATTTACAAAGCCTGTTTTTCTGCGCGCGTAACAATACAGATATACAATACTTAACCCCTGCGTATAAATTAAATATATCTGGGACGGATACACCAGACCTTCTCGCTCCAGCCAGTGCACCATGACTGGTATATCAAAGGCTAGCCTGTCTATGGGATGGTGCATATAAAAGATCCCTTGCTGCTAATCGAAAAGAATAGCCCATAAAGTGGCGACAGCGGGTTTCCTCCTCCCTCAATATCCATATATCCGACGCCATATAACCGTAAATAAAATGTGTTGAGTGCGTCGTTAAATAGACCATTTCCTTCCCTAGACCATGCCCCTAGATCCGTATCTGAATTTCAGTAGCAGAGCGAGGATTTCAAAAATGAGAATGAGTGAAATTTTAAAAAAGCTTGCAAAAAGTACACTAAAATGTATATAGATAGACAATCTTACTCACATACATTTATTGTTTCACAGGCATCTGACTTGTTAGCAATTGGAGAGGCGGGTGGGGGTGGGGGGTAATCCGGTACATGGACATCATTTGCTGAAGAAAAGTTGGGGGGATCGTTTATGACAAATATGTTTTGTTTTTGTTTTTGTTCACCCAGAGCAAACAGATGTCTTAGGGACGGTCCATAAATGTCAATGGTTTTCATAATCCTAACAATGTTAGGATTGGGTTTGACCCCCTCCCCCACTCCCCTAATCCTAACATAAAAACATTGATATAATGTGTACATGGCGTTTACCCCCTCCCCTTTGTTTCGAATTGTAAGAAACATTGACCTTCAATGGACCGATGTTTTACCTGAAAAGCAATCCGAACATGGCTTTTACCCCCTCCTCCCCCCCCCCCCCCCCCTTCCGAACATTGTTCGGATTGTGAAGCACATCGATATTTATGGACCGTCCCTTAGGTGCATTCTGGTCACATGTATGGGATGCAATAAATTACTGCTTGATAATGTGTTATTTATACTAAAATACATTTATATAATTGTAAACTACTGAAAATTAATATTTAACTATATCTTGGTTGTATAGTACTACTGTTTTCGGGGGTTGTTTTCTATCGTAAAAAGTGGGGGGACATTTGCATGTTGGTCCCTCCACTCCAAAAAGTGGGGGACATGCCCCTGCCCGGTCCCCCACCAAGTGACGCCCATGATCCGGTCGAATTAAAACATTACTAAGGTGTCGGCCCAGAATAGCAGGCTTCACGCTCTTTAGTTTGCGTTTGTATACGTTGAGGAGTTTTGTTTATTAAATTCACCAAAATACATGTCATAAAAAACATATTAAATTCATGCTTCCTCATAGGGCTGAATAGCAAATACTACTTACCTAAAAGTAGCTATCATTAATGGTGTGTCACCGTCGTCGTCTGTCGCGTTTATGTCAGATTTATTTTCTAAAAGTAACTTGACAATGGGTAGTTTCCCTTCATAAGCGGCAACGTGTAGACACGAGATTCCTTTGTGTCGTTCGTTCACCTATAACATAGCAATAATAACAATAATGCTGATGATTTTGATGGTAGTTGTGGTGATAATGATGGTGGTGGTGGTGGTGGTGGTGGTGACGGTGATGATGATAATGATGGAGGTGATGAAGGTGATGATGATGATGATGATGATGATGATGATGATGGAGGTGATGAAGGTGATGATGATGATGATGATGATGGAGGTGATGAAGGTGATGATGATGATGATAATGATGGAGGTGATGAAGGTGATGATGATGATGATGATGATGATGATGATGATAAATAATAAAAACAATAACAAAGGAAAATCAAGGAATTTCGACCTACAGAACTCCAGTATATATTTTTAAATTTTGTCACTAATAGATGATAATTCACAGTCTTTTAAAGTTTTTAATGTTAAATTTGTAATTAAATATTTTAAAAAAAAAATATTAAATCGAAACTTCCAAAATATCTCTTTATCAGTTTGTGCAGACGGCCAAAGAAAATCATTCTACCAAGTTTCAGAACTATGCGATCACAACTATATATATATCTGTTACTTTGTGAAGACTTCCCCTGAAAATAAGTATACAGAGTTCAGGAACTATTCAATTAAAACTGTAAATAGACTTTTAAATTTTCTGTTAAAATTCTGTTTAACAATTTTAAATTTAATTTTTTGAAATCACAAACTAGACATTTCCAAAGAGTAAGAGTTATTCTACCAAATATCAGAACAATCCGATTAAAATTCTTGCAGAAGATAAACTTTCAAATATTCAGTGTTAATTTTTTTATTTAAATGTTTTAAATTTAGTTTTTAAAAAATCCAAAATTTACATCCATTTTAAATATAAATTTCCATTTAATATTTTTATAATTTATTCAAAATTCAAAATCTCAAAACGTCCAAAATTAACTTCCTATTTGTTTGTGAAGACTTCTTCTTCAAGTAATTACATTGAGTTTCAGAACTATCCTATTAAAACTCTAGGCGAAGATAGACATACATTTTCTATGTTAAATTTTTATTTAATTGTTTTTAATTTAATAAAATTCACAAATTTAAAATTTCTAAAATATGTCTCAATTAATTTGTGGCGTTTGCCATAGAATCAGTGTACCTAGTTTCAGAACAATTCAATAAAAAAAATCTAGGAGAAGATAGATTTAAATTTTCTGTTAAAATGCTGTTTAATAATTGTACATTTAATAACAAAATTCACAAATTATGAATTTCCTAAATATATTTCTATTGATTTGTGAAAACAATTTAATATAAATGAAACATAAAAAAAATAACTTGCTATAAGTTTGTGAAGACGTCTTCTGCAAGGAATTATACTGAGCTTCAGAACTATCACATTAAAACTCTAGGTGGCGATTGTCTTACAGTTTCTATATTAAATTTTTATTTCTAGATTTGAAATATAAAATAATTCAAATTCAAACAATCATATTTTCCAAAACATCTTTCTATTAGTTTGTGAAGTCTGGCCCAGGGGATCGTTGTACAAAGTATCAGGACAATTCAATCAAAATTCTAAGAGATTTTTAAAAATTAAAACATTTACATTTTCCTAAATATCTCTCTATTAGTTTGTGGCATCGACCTCAAAAGATCATTGTACAACCAAGTTTCAGAACAATCCAACAAAAAAATCTAGGAGGAAACAGACTTTCAAATTTCCAATGTTAATTTGTTTTAACTTAAAATATATTTATTTTAGTTCATGAAGACTTCTTCTGAATGTAATTATACTGAGTTTCAGAACTGTCCCATCACAATTATAGGCGAAGATAGGCTTTTACATTTTCTATGTTAAATTTCTAATTCCACAAAGAGGACGGCCATTCCCGACTAGTTTACTAAATCAAAACAATATATACACTTAAGAATCACTGTCGAAATTACATTGTACAGCAGAAAAATATATTTCCAGTATTATAAATACATTAACAATGGTGTAATTTCTGAAAATGTATCGATTTTGACAATACTACAATAGTCGCCATGGATTGAAGTTACATAAAACAATTAACGATTAGTCGCCATCAAGGAGAGCTCGTGTTGAGTGAATCTTTTTGTGAATTTTATTGTCAATAAAATATTTCAAAACAAAACACATTAGTCGCAGTGTATGTTAGCTTGTTCAATAAACATGTTACTTTTCCATGATTTTGAGTTTCATTTCTGAAACGAGAGTACTGATATACATGAAATAAATACAAAATGTTTATCAAATGCGCTTGGAAATTTGTTGTTGCAACATGTATCGCTATCTGCAGAAAAGGAACTGTGATCCTAAAATTGAAGGTCACATGCTACCGGATCCGAATAAGGCGGGAACAACAGACTAAGCATCGAGACTTCGAAAATCGAGACGTCACTTTAAGCACACTTCAAACTGGAAAATAGTGCGTGCGTATTAATTTAGCGACATAAGGTTGGACGCGAACGACGCGAAATTTATACGCACGCATTTTTTTCACAGTTTACCGTATATAGATATATTATAATCTCACCTAAGACGGGTTGATATTGGGGTAGTACTCGTCTGTGTTATTGATGAAGATATATAGATATACTATTCTCTCACCTAAGACGGGTAGATGTTGCGGGTAGTACTCGTCTGTGTTATTGATGAAGATATATAGATATATTATAATCTCACCTAAGACGGGTAGATGTTGTGGGTAGTACTCGTCTGTGTTATTGATGAAGATATATAGATATATTATAATCTCACCTAAGACGCGTAGATGTTGGGGTAGTACTCGTCTGTGTTACTGATTAAGATACCGGTATATAGATATATTATAATCTCACATAAGACGGGTAGATGTTGGGGATAGTACTCGTCTGTGTTATTGATGAAGATATATTGATATACAAGGTATTATAATCTCACCTAAGACGGGTTGATCATGGGGTAGTACTCGTCTGTTTTATTGATGAAGATACATAGATATATTATAATCTCACCTAAGATGGGTAGATGTTGGGGGTAGTACTTGTCTGTGTTATTGATGAAGATATATAGATATATTATGATCTCACCTAAGATGGGCAGATGCTGGGGGTAGTACTTGTCTGTGTTATTGATGAAGATATATAGATATATTATAATCTCACCTAAGACGGGTTGATATTGGGGTAGTACTCGTCTGTGTTATTGTTGAAGATATATAGATATATTATAATCTCACCTAAGACGGGTAGATGTTGGGGTAGTACTCCTCTGTGTTATTGATGAAGATACATGTATACAGATATATAAATATATTATAATCTCACCGAAGACGGGTAGATGTTGTGGGTAGTACTCGTCTGTGTTATTGATGAAGATATATAGATATACTATTCTCTCACCTAAGACGGGTAGATGTTGGGGGTAGTACTCGCCTGTGTTATTGATGAAGATATATAGATATATTATAATCCCACCTAAGACGGGTAGATGCTGTGGGTAGTACTCGACTGTGTTATTGATGAAGATACTGTAAACCGTGAAAAAAATGCGTGCGTATAAATTTCGCGTCGTTCGCGTCCAACCGTATGTCACGAAATTAATACGCACGCACTATTTTCCAGTTTTAAGTGTGCTTAAAGTGACGTCTCGATTTTCGATGTCTCGATGCTTCGTCTGCTGTTCCCGCCTTATTCGGATCCGGTAGCATGTGGCCTTCAATTTTAGGATCACCGTTCGTTTTCTGCAGATAGCGATACATGTTGGAACAACAAATTTCCAAGCGCATTTGATAAACATTTTGTATTTATTTCATATATATCAGTACTCTCGTTTCAGAAATGAAACTCAACATCATGCAAAAGTGTTTTTTCGCGAATGTATACCTTAGCGCATGTTCGCGACGTGTACATTTCGCGAACGACCGTTGACAGCTCAAAAAAAAGTGGATAAAGACAGCTCACTGTAATTGTTATAAAGTTACTGTCTGTAAATCAATATTCTGTTATCCTACATCAAGCAATAGTGCCTGGTACAGAGTCTATAGAGGGGATTAGGCCCTACCCACCTCACCTGTATTAGAATCACAACTCACAGCTTCAGTTGTTAACTGTTAACACCCTTTGGTAGATAAAGCAATAAACGATTAGTCGCCATGGATTGAAGTTACATAAAACAATTAACGATTAGTCGCCATCAAGGAGAGCTCGCGTATAGGCTGTGCCTGTTGAGTGAATCTTTTTGTGAATTTTATTGTCAATAAAATATTTCAAAACAAAACACATTAGTCGCAGTGTATGTTAGCTTGTTCAATAAACATGTTACTTTTCCATGATTTTGAGTTTCATTTCTGAAACGAGAGTACTGATATACATGAAATAAATACAAAATGTTTATCAAATGCGCTTGGAAATTTGTTGTTGCAACATGTATCGCTATCTGCAGAAAACGAACGGTGATCCTAAAATTGAAGGTCACATGCTACCGGATCCGAATAAGGCGGGAACAACAGACTAAGCATCGAGACTTCGAAAATCGAGACGTCACTTTAAGCACACTTCAAACTGGAAAATAGTGCGTGCGTATTAATTTAGCGACATAAGGTTGGACGCGAACGACGCGAAATTTATACGCACGCATTTTTTTCACAGTTTACCGTATATAGATATATTATAATCTCACCTAAGACGGGTTGATCTTGGGGTAGTACTCGTTTGTGTTATTGATGAAGATATATAGATATATTATAATCTCACCTAAAACTGGTAGATGTTGGGGGTAGTACTCCACCCCAGGCGCCTCATCTGTGTACTTGATGTCCATCTTCCCCTTGTAACCCACACGACAAACGCTGAACTTCCCTGACTGCCACTTGACATTTACAGCTGACCGTGGCGATTTAGGATGCGGAGTAACCAATGATTTCACCGTGCCTCTCTTGCCACGCCCACCTTTTGGCATAAATTAACATAATAAACTTTATAATTATATTATTAGGATTTAATGGTAATAGAGTCTAGACTACAAGGTTTTGTAAGCACTGGCCTGGAGGAATAAACAAATTTCCGTCTTCCTTCTTTTTTGTTGTCTTTGTCTATAGAACTCTGAAGTTGAAAAGTTACGTTTGATTTTGTTTATCAACACCACTAGAGCACATTGATTTAGATTAATCATCAGCCATTGGATGTCAAACATTTGGTAATTTTTACATGTAGTTTTAGAGAGGAAACCCGTTACATTTTCCCAAGAGTACCAAAGCATTTGGCATCACCCCACAACAGGATATCACACTCAAGGGCCTTTGATAAGCCAGTCAGGCGAGCGCTTCCCTACTGGGCTACGTTCACCCCCACCCCGCGCCCCCTGAAGTTGAAGCCAGTGTCATGATGTGATCGTTTTGCCTGAGGTGCTTGCGTCATAGGATCGAACCACATCATTTGACCTATTCTTTGAATGTTGTTTTTCCGTCTCAACCATTGCCTCACGACTGGTATGCCAAAGGTCGTGGTTTGTGCTGTCAGGTTTGTCGGAAAGTGAATATAAACGATTCCATTATTCTAATGAAAAAATGAAGCGGATTTTTTCTTAGACCACGTGCTAAAAATTACCAAATGTTTGACACTCAATGAGCAATGATTAATAAATCAATGTTTTCTATTAGTGTCATTAAACAAAATAAAACTTTAATTTTAATATGCTCGTTTGGCGCACGGCAGATTTTTAAAATAATAATGTTAGGTTTATTATTTATTTATTTTATTTTATTGTTTTATTTTTATTTATTTTTTATTTATTTTTTTATTATTATTTTTTTATTATTATTATTATTATTATTATGGGGTTTTTTTAATTTATTTTTTGAATGTTTGCTTTTTTGTGAGAGTACCTTCATGTTAATGAAATGACAGGGTGTTTGACAATTCAGAACACGTCGATTGATTACAAACATAATTAAGCAGTTACTCGTCTCCAGGTTAAGATACTGATACAAATACACACATTTTTATTTACTTGACTATTTATACATGCAGAGGATGTTGGAAATGCCGTTTTCAAAATCCTGGATACAAAATTAATTTTAACAAGAGTACCGGTGAGGTACATGATACGCCCATCAGGAGTTTGATGGAAAATCATATCTATATTAATTAATATTTTACGGGTATGATTCAATTCTAATTATGTTAATTTTTTACAACGGGAAGAAGGAACAGTTTGTTTTGGAGCAACCACCATCCTAAGTTGTTCCTACATGTGCTTTGATGGTCCTGTAAACATCTGTATGCAAGATATGATCTGCACAAGGATTTACTGTTATATGCAATAGACCGTGAAAAGTAGGTCAAAGTGACCTAGTAATAGTACGCGACACACTGCCATCCTAAGTTGCTCCTACATGTGAGGTTTGATGGTCATGTATGAATCTGTATGCAACATATGGTACGGACAAGAAAAGGTTAACAGACGGATGGACGGATGGACGGACGGACAACGCCATACCATAATACGACCCATAGATGGGCGTATAAAATGGAAATAACGATGGTGATGGTGACACCAATGATGTTCATAACAATGATGGCGACGACGATGATGATGTCAATGATGATGGTGATGGTGACGACGATGATGATAATATCAATGATGATGGTGACGATGATGGTGATACCAATGATGAACATGATGATAATGATGATGATGATGATGATAATTATAATGATGGTGGTGGTGGTGGTAAAATAATGATGATGATAACAATGATTATGATTATGATGGTGGTGTTGATGGTGACAATGATGTTGACGATGATAATGAGAACAACGATGAGAACAATGGTGGTGATGACAATGATGATGATGATGATGACAATAATGATAATGATGATGACGATGACGACGACGGTGATGCTGATAATGATGATGATGACGTTGCCGAGGATCACAGTGATGTCACCACTCACCGTCTGTATCATTCTGCTCCCAGTGAGTCCCACGAGCGACAGTGGCCCCCGGGAATATTCCCAGAGCGTTCACCTTCAGGCTTTTATTTCTCGCAGGTACAGTCACCCTGCAAAGAAACGCAGAATGGTCAGACACCCTATGACACCCTCCCTCTCTCTCTCTCTCTCTCTCTCTCTCTCTCTCTCTCTCTCTCTCTCTCTCTCTCTCTCTCTCTCTCTCTCTCTCTCTCTCTCTCTCTCTCTCTCTCTCGCTCTCTCTCTCTCAGTATCTCTGTCAGCCAGTCTCTCTATCTGTCTCTCTGTCTTTGTCTCAAAGTGCAATGTTTAGGTCACACAGGGTATGTGGCCCTATGTTTATAAAACCGTAGAGTCTGGTCTCAAGACTAGTGGAATCTGATATTTTAACGTCATGACGACGCAATATGAAATGTGTGTGCGTGACATCATTAGAGATTGAGTCAAGACTCTAAAAGCTTTACAATCACGGGCCCTGGCTGTGTGAACTAATTATATGTAGCATGTTTCACACGTTCAACTGGATTAAGCAAGATAAAATAATTATAATTTTAACAAAGATTTTATTATGTTGATATTTTTGCATTTTCCATTCAGCTTTATTAGATTAAGCATACATTTAGCCTTAATTTCTACTATATGTCAAGTTTTAGAAAAATATTCTACATTCTTGAAATTCCAAGCACCGAATATTCCAGTACCTTTTAGGAGCTGATGCTTTCTAGAATGTTTTGGTATTTTCTAGAATCTTCCGTTCCAGTACTTTCTAGAATATTCCAGTTGTGTCTAGAATGTTCCAGTGTTTTTAGGGATGCCCCAAGATGGTGTATATATAGGCCTATACGTGCATAGGTCAACGTAGTATTTTTCAGGTGTACAATGTCTTCATCGCGAAGCTGTTTACGTTCTGCTGATTCATTTTGTTACGTTTGTGGATTCTACATTGGCTGAAGGCAGGTAAAGCATAGAAGTATGTATGAAATTTACACAAGCTTATGAATTATACTTTGAGATGAAGATTGGGGATCAAGACAAATCGTGGGCTCCACACGTAGTTTGTGGTACATGTCGATCGAATTTGGAGAGATAGATGCGAGGTGACTGCCCCTCAATGCCCTTTGCCATACTCCGAATATGGAGAGAACAACAGAACCATGTGAATGACTGCTACGTCTGTATGGTGGATATTTCAAGATTCAAGAAAACGAAAAATCGACATAATATCACATATCCAGATATCCCATCATCTGTTGCTCCAGTTCCACACTCTGAAGAACTGTCTGCCCCGAGACCACCTGAACATTTTGAATCTGAATCTGAAGATCTTACGTTGGTCATACTGACGAAGAAAAGAAGCAACCACACTTTCCAAACCAGCAGGAAATGGATGAATTGATTCGAGATATCGGGCTGACGAAGTCTAATTCAGAGTTTCTAACATCAAGACTGGAGTTGCACTTTTTGGACAACAGTTGTCGGACTACAGCTGCTAGGAAAAGACATGAACGTTTCACAAAATATTGTTTGGTGAAAGATGATTGGTTTATGTAATGACATTGACAACTTGCTACAAGAACTGGGTTTGGTCATAAACCAAATGATTGGCGTCTCTTCATAGACAGTTCCTCCCGAAGTCTCAAATGTGTTCTTCTGCACTATGGAAACCAGTATTCGTCAATACAAATTGGGCACCCTGTGCATATAAAGGAAAACTAGAAAATGTAAAATTACGTCTGGAAACTATAGACTACAACAGGTACAAATGGCAGGTCTGTGGCGATTTTAAAATGATTAGCTTCTTAAAAGGACTCCAAGGAGGCTATACAAAACATTCTTGCTTTCTTTGCCTGTGGGACAGTCGTGCTACATCACAACACTACCACAAAAGACACTGACCTCAAAGAGAACACTTTATTCCAGGCACACAGAATGCGAAGTACCAGCCCTTGGTAGAATTAGAGAAAGTCCTTATACCTCCACTACATATCAAACTTGGGCTTGTGAAAGAGTTTGTGAAAGCACTGAACAAAGAAGGCGAAGCTTTCAAATGCATTTCCAACATGTTTCCACATCTGTCAAAAGCAAAAATCGAAGGTGGTATGTTCACCGGATCAGATGTTCGCAAGATGCTTCAGTCACAAGAATTTGAAGAAAAATTACATCAAAGGAACGAAACGCTTGTAAGTCGTTCAGAGAAGTGGTTGAAAATATCCTTGGGGATAACAAAAGTGGGAATTATGAACAGTTAATAGAAAAGTTGATAAAGAGTTATGAAAAGCTTGGTTGCCAGATGTCTTTGAAATTGCATTTCCTCCATTCTCACCTAAATGTCTTCAGTGAAGAAAACGGCGAAAGATTTCACCAAGATATATCAACTATGGAAAGAAGATATCAAGGGAAATGGGACTGCAACATGATGGGTGACTATATGTGGGGGTTAGTACGTTATGATTTATCATGTCGTGGTCGAAAAGTACGAAAAACTGTTCATTTGTGATTTGTAATCTTTGTTGTTGATTTATACCTGTATAGTAGAACATGCAGAATATCGATGTAATATTTGTGTTATAAATGTCATTAAAAATCCATCAACAGAGTGTTCTGTATATGTTTTTGAAGCGAAAAATATCATAAATTCGTAAAACATTTCCTAAAAATAGTGAAAGTGCCATTCTAACACTTTAGAAGAAGTAGTTCATTTTTGTAATCAGTACACTCTAACTAAACATAATCAACACAAAAATGGACTAAGAATTAAAAAACATTATGTTACATTGTCATTATAATTATTAGATATCGTGGCGATAAATCTGTGATTAAATATTAGATATTGCATTGATAAAATTGCCATAAAATATTAGATAATGCAGTAATAAAACTGAGATTAAATATTTGATATTGCATTGATAAAACGGTCATTATATATTAAATATTGCATTAATAAAACTGTGATTAAATAATTATTAGATATGGCATCGATAAAAGTGTGATTAAATATTTGATATTGCATTGATAAAACTGCAATTGAATATTAGATATACATGTAGTACTGATAAAAATGTGATTAAATAATTATTAGACACTGTAGCGATAAAACTGTGATTAAATATTTTATATTGCATTGACAAAACTCTGATTGGATATTAAATATTGCATTGATAAAACTGATTAAATATTTTATATTGCATTGCCAAAACTGTGAATACATATTTGATATGACATTGATAAAATTATGATTAGATACTAAATATTGTATTGGTAAAACTGTGATTAAATATTTGATATTGCATTTATAAAACTGATTACATATTAGATATTGCACTGATAAAACTGTGATTAAATAAATATTAGATATTGTAGCAATAAAACTGCGATAAAATATTAGATAATGTATTGATAAAACAGTGATAAAATAATAGATATGGTATCGATAGAATGCAATTAAAAGCTGATATTAAGTATTTTATATAGCATTGATAAGCCTGCGATTAAATATTAGGTGTTGTATCTATAAAACTGCAATTACATATTACATACGATATTGACAACACTGACGATGGAACGTAGCTCAGTGGTAGAGCATTTGCTTGATCGATCGCCTTCATAAATGGTGTACTAAACGCCATGGTATGTACTATACTGTCTGTGAGATAGTGCACAAACATTATCCTTTGATGCTAATAAAAAAAGAAGCCCAAGGAGTGACAACATCAGGTTTCCTTTCTAGTTATATGTGCGGTCCTTTACCATACGCCCAACGCCATAATAATCGTAAATTAAAAGGTGTTGGAAAATTAGTTTGTTTTGTTAACGACGCCACTAGAGCACATTGATTATTAATCAACGGCTTTTGAATGACAAACATTTGATAATTTCGACATTAAGTCTTAGAGAGGAAACCCGCTACATTTTTCCATTGGTAGTAAGGGATCTTTTATATGCACCATCCCACAGACAGGATAACACATACCACGGCCTTTGATATACCAGTCGTGGTGCACTGGTTGGGTAAAAGGTGTTGAGTACTTGAGTAAATAATAAATAAAACATCTTTCTTTTTTCTGTAACAAAGCTGAAAGAAAAAAACCTATTAAATATTAGAGATTGCACCGATTATATATTGCATCGATAAAGCTACGATTATATATATATATATATATATATATATATATATATATATATATATATATATATTAGATATCGCATACGGTTGCGACTTGGGGGTTTCGTAACGGGTGAAGGGATGTGTTAGATCGTGCTTTCCCGTGCTGTAGCACAGCGAACACAGATCATAGTCGTCACATCTCGTACAGTGCCAGCGCATGCCCACAACACCCACTTCACGGCACTCGTCACACGTGATGCTCTGATGCCGAATACCTGTAAAAAAATATATAAAATATATGAGAGACTACAATACACATACGCGCGCGCCAACACATGAAAACACAGACACACACATAAATATTAATGTGTACAATAACCTTATAATTTTTGAAATAAATAAACTCCTTTTAAACATGACACAATAGAATAGAATAGATGTTTAACGACATCCCAACACTAAAAAGACATCGGCTATTGGGTGTCAAACTATGGTAAATGCAAAGTGATTATAAACATCAATATAAAAATTCAACAGTGAAATAAAAACACTGTGTAAAGAATTGTGCAAAAAATACAAATATCACAAATCAATAAAATTAAAATTTAGAATAAAAGTCAGCATCACGTAAAAATTGTAATAAAGATTCTGGATGGAATCGGATTCCATCACATTTCTTTGACCAAATATATATTTTCTAGTTTCCTTGATATAACGGCACTCCACCAAAATGTGGCGTACCATCAGAAGACACTGACAGTGCTCACACTGAGGTGGAGGATCTTTCTTCAAGAGAAATGAATGAGACATGTAAGTATGACCGATGCGAGCACGACAGAAGACTATTTCATCCTTCCTACACTGCCAGTAGGAGGACTGCCACTTTCCCAAGACTGGCTTGACAACATGAAGCTTGTTCGCAATCGCAAACATGACAAATTTTGCGACAGTTATATATACATTTTTGTTTAATTTTTGTTGGAGCATGTCATCCCCCCCCAACCATTCCGCACCCCACCCCCACCCCCCCACCCCCACCCCCCCAAAAAAAAAGAAGGAAAAAAAAAGAGATAGTATGTTCTGGATCCGCCATTGATTTTGATCGTCAAATCTATGACAGTAGATCTGTGGCCTAATTTGATAAAGTCTCGCTATAGCGAATTTTGCAGTGCAACATAAAATGACATGCAGGGACGATGCTATGTTGCTCATGGAAGCATTGTTAATAATTAGGCCTTACGTTGATTAACAGTAACGCGAGGGTGGGAATAAACACATTCCTTATTTGGCAAGGATCTTTCAGTCAGTTCACCCCTAAAACGTCAGCACTAAACCAGTTGTGCAAATATGGCAATAAGCTGCTCTTACTTTATCATACGAAGTCTTTTGTTTTTTTAATAAGATAGGTCTTGACCAAAATATCAGTTCGTTTCGGTTGGTACGTTTTGGTAGGTATATTTTGGTATGTGCACGTTTTGACCAATTAGGGGTGGGACGTAGCCTAGTGGTAAAGCGCTCACTTGATACGCGGTAATTTTTGGATCAATCCCCGTCGGTGGGCCCATTGGGCTATTTCTCGTTCCAGCTAGTGCACCACGACTGGTATATCAAAGGCCGCGGTATGTGCTATCCTGTCTGTGGTACGTTTCATATAAAAGATCCCTTGCTACTAATGGAAAAAATTTAGCGGGTTTCCTCTCTATGACTATATGTCAAAATTATCATATGTTTCACATCCAATAGCCGATGATTAATAATCAATGTGCTCTAGTGGTGTCGTTAAACAAAACAAGCCTCTTTGTTTTGACCAAAATTGGGTATGGTATGGTTGAATACACTTTGGGTTGGGTCTGTTTTAACCAGCTCCCGTCCAGTTGACATATAGTTTAACGCATGGTAGTCAGTGGAATAACTCTTTAGTAACCAATTATAGACTCCTAAGTTCTTGATATCCTATATATACATATAGATCATCAAACCTTTTTTAAAATGCACATGTTTTCATGATGCAACATGTACCTGTAACACAAAAACAAACAAAGCGATATTCCTTTAAATAACGAGTATGCAAATTTAATATTTGTTATCAGCGCAAGACCTCACCAACTGTAGCGTTGTCCAACACCCTCAGCTCAAACTTGTTGCATTTCCCTATACTCGAAATTGTTTGGTTTCCATTATCCCAGATAATTTCAGCCGTTTGGTCCTTTCCGTAGGTCACCACCGTCCCAACATGCCCCTCTCCGCCATCTTTATTTCCAGACGACCAATCAGGACCCCGTATCACCCGGAGACCTGTCGCCATCTTGCTTTGAGCAGGGACACTTGGAACAGAGAAAGTTGTTTTCGTTGGGGGGTTTTCAAAATCACCTGGGGAAAAAATCCAAATCGTTGTTTAAAAACATATCCAACTCGCTTTTGCTCGTTAGATATGTTTTTTAACCATTGATAAATGGTATCCAACGTCCCACTCAAGTAGTATTCTACATATCTATCTATCTATCTATCAATATATATATATATATATATATATATATATATATATATATATATATATATATATATATATATATATATATATATATATATATATATATATATGTATATATAAACTGACGATCAAACGAAAGAATACCAATTATTTTTTTCAAAGTATTAAAAACAACACAAAACACAAATTGATGCAAATGTTATATTTTGAAAGTATAATAATTTGGCGATAAATAAACACGAGTATACTCAATAAAACCCATAAAATGATAATATTACAGTTCACAACAGCACTAGGGGTGAAATGTGCGATTTCATAAAGGACCACTCATAACGAAGGTGAATAAATTTGACCACAAAGAACATGTTTCAATAGCGTGTATGTCTACCATGTGCAAGTATGCAAGCATGGACCCGACGTCGGACAGATTTCCGTCAATGACAATAAGATCTGTCCGCTGTTGGCCACAGATACCGCCCCAAACCATCACAGATCCACCACCAAACGGATCAGTCTCCTGAACACAGCACGGAGCTGTTCTCTCTCCTGCACGTCGGTATATCCGAGTCCTGCCATCAGCTCTGAATAACTGGAACCTGCTCTTATCAGAAAAGAGTACACGTTGCCAGTTCCGATGTTGCCAACGTTGAAACTGACGTGCCCAACGTAAACGTCGAAGTCGATGTTGCCTCGTCAATGTCATCACTCTGAATGGTCGATATGCCCTGATACCATGCTGTCGTAGTCGACGACGTACAGTGTGACGACTGATGACATATCCAAGGCCAGTCGCTGCAGATGACGTCATAGTGAGGAATCTGTTACGTAAATGTAAGATGCGGAGATGGCGGTCCTCGTTGGCTGTTGTCACGCGGGGTCTTCCACTTCATGGTCTGTCTGCAGTCCTGCCAGTCACCCTGTAACGCTGTATTAACCTGGTGATCGTCAATTTTGTGCAATTCAGGATTCTGGGCATAACTCGCACCCAACTGTACCATACCAATATCTCTGTCTGTCTGTCTCTCTCTCTCTCTCTCTCTCTCTCTCTCTCTCTCTCTCTCTCTCTCTCTCTCTCTCTCTCTCTCTCTCTCTCTTTCTTTAGCAGTTAGCCTTGCCATGTTCTCTGGTGTTTTACTGTTGACTGAGGCATGTTCTAAGCAATGGCATATATATATATATCAGTCCCTCCTGAATTCCGCGATTCCGCGGACGCGGAAAAATTTGCAGAATTTGCACCATCGTACAGAATAGTTGTTCGTCCGCGGAAAATCACTTTTCGTGCAGAACACGTGCAGAATTCATATTTTTAGGCCATGGAATTTGTCTTAAACACCGCAAAATGTTCGATGTTTCTGAATTGTAACATTAAACATGGAATTTTAATAGTGTTTACTTTCCATGCAGTAATAAATAGAAACATAAATCATTTGTTTCTTTTCTTTTAAGTGATTACAGGCTGGACTAGTAACCGCCTCACAGTTACTAGTCTGCGTAATCTGCGTTTGGAACCAGCCTTTAGTTTCTGTCAATGAATCGGAAATTCTCGCAAGATAAAGAGCAATGCATTGTGGTGAGATGTTCCGATCGTTGCTCGGTGCGTAGGTTACGGAAACCGACGAAGACGGGTTGTAATTACATTTTGACAGATTCGACAAATACGAAATAGGATTCAGCAATTCCATTCTATTTAATATAAAATAATTATATTAACATATAAGTATCGATTGTTGGAATCGTGATGTTAAGCAACAATATTTAAGTATTTACTAATCACAAATCACATTTAACAAAGAATCCGTAAGCGCAAAAACAGGGTTTTTTTCCATATCGTTTCCATTTCAAGTTTTAATGATTCAATCTTCCGGAAGCACCCGTCTGCTTAAAACATAAATCGTCTGCTTTTTCGCGATTGTAAAATAAATCTGTAACATTTTGAACATCTAGTTTTAGTTTTAAGTGTTACTTTTCAGTTTTATATGTTGCAGAATTTGCTGCAGAATTCATCAAATTTTACCGCAGAATATGTCAAATTTTACCGCGGAATTTTAAAATGTTTGCCGCGGAATTCAGGGGGGAGTGATATATATATAGATATATATATATATAGAGAGAGAGAGAGAGAGAGAGAGAGAGAGAGAGAGAGAGAGAGAGAGAGAGAGAGAGAGAGAGAGAGAGAGAGAGAGAGAGAGACGAGTCGATGTTGATCAAAAGTGCTCGCCTAACTAGGAAGGGACCATGTGCATGACGTGATTATGCAAGACCGTAGCCCGAGTACTCTGACTGTATAGGGCTAGATGGACATTTGAACATATATTGAGCCCTATACACTCAGAGTACTCGGGTTAGCAATACCGTTGACTGCTAACCAGCCAATATATAGCTAGTGAAGCAGATAAGGCATGTCGCAAGAAATAATTCAGAACAACCTGGTGAATGATTGTGTAGCTGTCCATGACGAACGTTTCACAAAAGGTGTGCTGTTTCATCTGGATAAATATACCTGGGGTACGTTCAGCCAGCCACTTTTCGCTAACGTTTGTTACACTGTTTTTTACGCTACACGTTAAATCGAATGGCCATTTCGGAAACCAGTGAAAATAGTTTGCAATCGTTCAACGAACAACGGTTGGCTGAACTTTACACGTCGCTTCCATAGTATCTATCACCCACCGTATTCCCCAGATCTAGCACCGTCTGACTTACATCTGTTTCCTAACTTGAAAAAGGAGTTAGTTGGCATACATTACGCAATTGATAATAATGTCATTACCAAGCAATTTTCAAATTTATATGAGCATAAGAAGGATTTGAATTATAAGAATGGTGCACCTATCACAAATAGCTAATTGTCCCTTTAATAACTACTTAATATCCTTTTTTTATATACATATCAACCCCAACATATTTACATGCATTCAGTCATCTAAACCGAAGGAACAATTACATCGTAGTTTTAAATTTTCCCACAGAATCGATTATGGGTCTTCGTAATCGATTATCACATTCATAGAGCCCATTTTCGATTATCACATTCGTAGAGCCCATTTTCGATTATCACATTCGTAGAGCCCATTTTCGATTATCACATTCATAGAGCCCATTTTCGATTATCACATTCGTAGAGCCAATCCGGTCAGTTTTCGATTATAATCGATTATTGGAACATCACATTCTGCAGGAAGAATTTTTCTTCGTCAACGGGAATGAATGAACGAATGTTTACCGACACCCCAGCACGAAAAATACATCGGCTATTTGGGTGTCAGAAAGGTTGACATTTTGAGGAATGAATGAACGAATGTTTACCGACACCCCAGCACGAAAAATACATCGGCTATTTGGGTGTCAGAAAGGTTGACATTTTGAGGAATGAATGAACGAATGTTTACCGACACCCCAGCACGAAAAATACATCGGCTATTTGGGTGTCAGAAAGGTTGACATTTTGAGGAATGAATGAACGAATGTTTACCGACACCCCAGCACGAAAAATACATCGGCTATTTGGGTGTCAGAAAGGTTGACATTTTGAGGAATGAATGAACGAATGTTTACCGACACCCCAGCACGAAAAATACATCGGCTATTTGGGTGTCAGAAAGGTTGACATTTTGAGGAATGAATGAACGAATGTTTACCGACACCCCAGCACGAAAAATACATCGGCTATTTGGGTGTCAGAAAGGTTGACATTTTCAGGAATGAATGAACGAATGTTTACCGACACCCAGCACGAAAAATACATCGGCTATTGGGTGACAGATAGTTAAATTAAAATTTAGAATAAAAGTCAATATCACGTACAAATTGTAATATAAGTTCTGGATGGAATCGAAATGATTCCATCACATTTCTTTGACCAAATATGTCTTTTTGAGTTTCTTTAAGATGCTTACACTTCACCAAAATGTGGCGCACCGTCAGAGTACACTGACAGTGCTCACACTGCGGTGGAGGATCCTAGTTTAAGATAAATGAATGGGTCAAATATGTATGACCGATGCAAGCACAACACAAGACTATTTCATCCTTCCTGCTCCGTCTGTAGGAGGACTGCCACTCTCCCAGGACTGGCTTGACAGTATGAAGCTTGTTCGTAACAGCACCATTCCAATAATTTTGCCAAGTCGAAAAGATAAATTGGTTAATACTATATTTATAATCTGTATAGGGCACACCAACCCTGGCATGAGGCAAATCCAAAGCAGACTTGGCAGCAGAATGTGCCTTTTCATTAACCCTGTTGCCAACATGGCTGGGCACCCAACAAAATACAATGTCTTTATTGGCAATGGATAAAAAGACACACTTTCGTATCACCATCTCTGTTTGTGTATAAGATCTAGCATCTGCAAGTACCATCAAAGAGAACGAAAGAAATGTTTTATTTAACTACGCACTCAACACATTGTATTTACGGATATATGGCGTCAGACATATGGTTAAGGACCACACAGATATTGAGAGAGGAAACCCGCTGTCGCCACTTCATGGGCTACTCTTTTCGATTAGCAGCAAGGGATCTTTTATATACACCATCCCACAGACAGGGTAGTACATACCACGGCCTTTGATATACCAGTCGTGGTGCAATGGCTGGAACGAGAAATAGCCCAATGAGCCCACCGATGGGGATCGATCGCACACAAACCGCATATCGAGCGAGCGTCCCCACGTCAAAGATAGCCCGAATGACGTGTGTGAAACTCTAAGGGAAGTACTTAAAAAAAATAACAGGAAGGCAACAGGTAGGTATCTAGGATCGATAACCGACGATGAGCCCATTGGGCTATTTTTCGTTCCAGCCGTGCACCACGACTGGTATATCAAAGGTCGTGGTATGCTGTCTGTGGGATGGTGATTGATAATGTAGTGGGTTTCCTCTCTAAGAATATATGTCAGATCCAATAGCCTATGTTTAATAAATCAATGTGCTCTAGTGGTATTCTTCAACAAAAAAACCTAAGTGGCTTCAAGCACGTCCTAGTTAGGCCTATAACTTTTGGTCTCTCGTTACATCCTTGTTTACACGGCGTTAAAGCGCTTTTGATTAATTTGTAATTATTTATAACAAAATAAAAACGTAAAATAGCCAAATATGGCACTTGTAAGTATGATACTGGGTGGCAGATGTCTTTATTAAAGAGACATGGGTGGGTCATGAAAAGGACAAGTTATAGTGCCGAAGAGAGCGAGATGGGGGAGGAGGGGTTCAAGGGCATGCTGTCTGAAAGATTTTGAAATAAAGGTGCTAAAGACGAATTTCCAGGGCAATTTAACGCCAGTATGTTTTTTTATTATTCGGTTTACGAACCCGCCGACGTAAATTTTGCTTAAATAAAAAAAGAGAGTATTTTTCACTTTTTTTCTTCTTTTTTTTTGCCGCCGATTTCCACAAATAGCTCTAACGAAGAAGATGCTATCTCGTAATTACGAGATAACTTCACACTAACCTTCACATATACTCTTTAAAAAAGTAGGGGAACTCTAATAAGAATTTACAATTGTTAAAATTGTAAGGATAATTAACTGTGGGGAATGGTTATATAATAATAGTGAACTAATTGGGAAAACATTACAACCGGTGTAGCATTTAATTTGCACTCCCCTAGAATATGCACTCCCCAGTCATTATTATACGTATAATTTGCATTCCCCCAGTTATTATTATACATATAATAGACACTCCCCTTCAATTATTTGCCCTCCCCTGGTTATTATTACAAATATAATATGCACTCTTCACTACTATGTTTACATATTGAATACATTAATTGTTTATTAAAAGAACTTGGGATTGATAATAATTTAAGTGCTATTCATTGAATATAATCTACATTCATTATTAGACCACTATCGGTCCAACCGGAGGGGGTTGTAGGTTTCATCTTCGTACTTCTGTCTTTCCATCTGTCCTACATAAAGGTTTCTGGATGGGGGGTTTTCACAATTCCTCGAAATATTGAGCTAAAATTTTGTATATAATTTCATCATATACCATTACATATCAAGGTTGACTTTCATGATGATTTACACATTTTGACTGAATTGTGATCCTTGAACTTAGTATACGAAAATTTGTTTTCCAGACTCCTCCACCACCCTACCAATGCCTCAGTGTACTTAGTTGAAATTTACCGGCCTCCGTGGCGTTGTGGCAGGCCATCGGTCTACAGGCTGGTAGGTACTGGGTTCGGATCCCAGTCGAGGCATGGGATTTTTAATCCAGATACCGACTCCAAACCCCGAGTGAGTGCTCCGCAAGGCTCAATGGGTAGGTGTAAACCACTTGCACCGACCAGTGATCCATAACTGGTTCAACAAAGGCCATGGTTTGTGCTATCCAGTCTGCTGCTAATCGGAAGAGTAGCCCATGTAGTGGCGACAGCGGGTTTCCTCTCAAAATCTGTGTGGTCCATAACCATATGTCTGACGCCATATAACCGTAAATAAAAATATGTTGAGTGCGTAGTTAAATAAAACATTTCTTTCTTTAGTTGAAATTTTGCGTATAGCTTTATAGTGTACCATTACAAATCAAGTTTGACCCTTAAAATTAGGAGATACGACAATTCGTTTTACAATGCCTCAATATATTGAGCTGAAATTTGGTTTATATCTTTATCATGTATTATTAAAGATCAAGTTTGACTGTTGTGACAATTTACCAATTTTACAGTTTTTTAGCCCTTGAACTTAGGAGATACAAACAATTGTTGGGTCTCTCTCTCTCTCTCTCTCTCTCTCTCTCTCTCTCTCTCTCTCTCTCTCTCTCTCTCTCTCTCTCTCTCTCTCTCTCTCTCTCTCTCTCTCTCTCTCTCTCGGGGCGGGACGTAGCCCAGTGGTAAAGCGTTCGCTTGATGCGCGGTCTGTCTAGGATCGATCCACGTCGGTGGACTATTTATCGTTCCAGCCAGTGCGCCACGAGAGGTATATCAAAGGCCTTGGTATGAGCTATTCAGTCTATGGGATGGTGTATACAAAAGATCCATTGCTACTAATAGGGAAAACTCCCAATGCATTACTATACATATAACCTACACTTTCCATTAATTACTATAAATTTAACGGCAATCCCCATTCATTATTATACATATAATCAGCACTCCCCATTCATTATTATACATATAA